>NW_028274820.1:11968707-12271737 GCF_037043125.1 Eumetopias jubatus
AAAAGCTGTAGATTTTTCTTCCCTTCTTAGATACGTAGTGCTCAGTAGCATATTAACAGATCTGTAAGTCTCCACAGGGAAGAAATATTTCTGGGTTTTTTTAACAGAGGGTTTCTCCAATTACTTCATCACTGAATCTGAGGACAAGTGTATTGGCTATGTTCACAGATGTCCCCCCTGTCATTAGCCTTAGTAGGTGCTCCGTGAATACTGTTGGCAAGGAGAAGTGCTTAGGAAATATAAATGTGTATGTGCTGACTTGGATTTTCTCTAGAAACCAGAGCTTTACAAATGAATTAAAGTTTTTCACCAGATCGCACATTCGTAAGATGTTTGGAAGAACATGTTCACGGTCAAGTGAACATATTCTACCCTATGGCAGGACTGGGGGCCCTTTGGTTTTAAAGTGCTGACTCTGTCTTTTGAAGATAGCAGGCAGGTTCTAAAAGACCAGTGCAAGTAAGAAAAATCCCCAGCGTCTCTGAGGGTGTTTTCTTGGCCAGAAATGGGTGTCATTTGAAGTGTTGAGGAATCAAAATAGAATAATGGCAGCCAACTGACCAGTTCATTGTTGTTGTTGTTGTTTTTCTCACAATGGAGACTGGATGAACAGCTTCTTTAAAAACTTCTGCCAGATGGCACCATGAAGGAAAGAACCCCTCTAAAGACAATAAATAAATGCCACGAGAGGACACTTGGGGGCCGCAGCGGTGGGTTCCTCCTTGTACGTCCTCAACTGCAGCAATGACAGCCAGATCCTGGCTTGTAAAATTACCTTGGCTGCTTTGCTATGTAAAATGTGAAAAGGAAACAAGTCATCTTCCTGATGCATGAGCTCACCGCTTATCTAAAATCAGTTACACGCTGTGAAACACCCTCTTTTACCCCCTGCCTAGCGACTCCCATTAGTGCACAATGTAATTTCACAGCTAGCGCTTGGGGAACTTTCTGGAAGCATTTTAGGTTGAAATAGTGAAGTAGAGGGTGGCATGGGTCTGGTTAATTTCAGAATATTGAAGTGTTGGAATTACAATGTGATGACAGGATTCATCAGAAGGATTTATTTCTTTGGGCCTGTGGCCTAATGAATTGGAAAATATTTTCCTATGTCTTCTCCTTCGGCTCTAAATTAAAGTGACACATTTTATTAAAAAATGTCATTTTTACATATTAATGTATGAATTATGGTATGGTACGTATGACAATAATGTCATCTGGGTGAAACATTCTAGTGATCTCTCACATTGATTTTCATCTCACTTAGAAGTGAGAACACAGAATGAAAAAGTATCTATGGAAAGCTTTATTATGTGTGTATGTTATCCAAATACACTGTGTAAATGTGCAGGGATTTTTATGTGACGGCTCATATATACATCTGCCTAGGCCATGTGCGTGGGGACGTAAGCCCATGGACTCGTACCACACTGCGGGAAGAAGAGAAGAGAGGAGTGAAATAAAATCTGTTCCATTTTCAGTTCAGGGTCACGGCAATAAAATCATCCAAAATGGCACAGTTAATGGAAATTGCAGGGCAAATGACTGTGGAGACCTGCGTTAACTTTAATGTTGCATGAGTCTAACCAAAGAATGGTGCATCGAAGGCTTCCTGTGCTCAATTCGCAAATACGTTCAGGAATTCTTTTGCGGGTCAATGAAAGCACCCCACGGCAGAATGACATGGCTACAGTGCTGACACACGTTTGCAATCGACAGATCCATTCCATAGCATGAGTCACTCTCACTGGGTAAACGAAGCCAGAAATGTTGAGGCAAATATGAGCTGGAAGTGACCTGGTTGAAAACACGAAGGTGGAGAGGTAGACACGAAGGCCTGAGAAGAGACAACTCCTGGTGATACAGAGAACATGTGAGATCTTTAAGAGCTTAATTAAGTCTGGATCTACATATATCTACATGTACACCTATATCTGAGTTGACTCCTTATACCTATGTCTGTATATCAGGATATCTATGTCCATTAACAAATGATCTGGAAATTTGACAGATGTTAGGAACACAGCTGCTACATAAAAAGAAGATAATTAAGTTATCTTTAATGAACCTATTGGGATCATATTTCACTAATATCAGTGATAGCAATTTTATTGATAATAGTGTCATATATCGGTGATTGCCTAAATCATGGTGCCTAAACAATGGTTCAGACCACTGAACTTTATTTGTTCAAAAAGTCTCATTCATGATTGTAAACCAGATGGTCTAAATTTTGGAACTCACTAGAGTTTCATCCTTGGCTCTATCTTCTTCAAGTATTATCTATTACTTATAATAGTATTTAAGTACTGAGTGTTTTTAACAGAGGGTTTCATCTGTTATTTACTGTGTCTGCTTTGACTGGTCTGTATACACCATCAACCTCTGATTCTGCATCCATAATTCCTTCTGTTCCTGGATTCCCTTCTTCATTGTGCATATCTACTGGACACAAGTGTTTATCATCTGAAAGTCAGTGTGACTAATCCAATAAACCTCACTTTGCCCTTTTTGGCTCTCCCCTACTCTGCTCTTCTTGTGGTATTTAGGTAGCTAAGGACATTCCTATTCACAGCTGCCAAAATTGTAATCCCTACTTTCTTTTCTAGTACTACCTATGACCTTCCTCCCGGCCCCTGACAAGCACCCTGTAGTTTATCCACTCCTAAATGCTTGGCTCTTCAAACTTCCAGGCATCACACATGCAAATTTCTCTGCTTGGAATGAGTGCTTTTCCCCTTGTTTTCTGACTGGTGAATTTTCTCCTCCCTCAATTTAAATACTGTCCCCTCTGTGTCATCTTCCTAGGTTCTTCTACAAAGAGTTAACCACACCTTCTCCTGGGTTCATAACAATGAGCCCAGCACACTGAATCACCTTTCCTAACTAAGTGGTGATCACCTCAGGTCAATGACCATACTCATTCTTCGGGACGAGAGGAGTATTAGTAATGCCTGTCCCAGTGCCTGGCACTCAGTAGGTGTTTGATAGATGTCTGTTGAGTGAGGGGATGATCAAACACATGACCTCTTGGGCCCTCTGGATCCTTGACATGATAAAGGAGGTGAGGGAGGAGATAATGTATTATAAATATAAAATTTTTTTTTCAGATTTGGAACAGTCATAGCCAAGTTACTGTCCAGATTGTGCTTTGTGTTCTGAAAGATAAATAAATTTCTCCAAGACTCCAAGTCACCATTTTGTGAATTATTAACAAAATACATCATTACCCAGGCCTGGAGTTGAAAGGTTCATGTCATGATTTGAAATTCACAGCATATAATTTTCAAGAAGTAGTATAATTCAATGATCAAATTGTATTTAACATACCAGATTTTGAAGTCTTTTGGGAATTCCCAAAATCTTACAATTTGTAATGTGTTTGGGCTCTGTGGTGTTGTACAAGATACGTACTAAATAATAAGATAAAAGCTGGTATGAATCTCTGTAAAAGGAATGACAAAAATTTTTAGAAAAACATTACAAAACTATTTTTTCACTTCTTTAGATTTATTGCCACTTGCTAAGAGAAATCATTTCTTTTTATGGGTGTCACAATTAAAAAAAACACAAATGAATACCTAAAAGCTGATATAATAGTGAAACAGAAGGAATTGCAAAATCTTTTAAGATTTATTATAATTGGTATACCAGTGATCTAAGAACATTCTGGAGCCCACTGTCTTATTCCAAATACGCTGTAGGAAACATAGCTGGTGAGTGGGGTCGGCAATGAACTTGCCGTGGCTTCGTCAAGAATGCTGTTATCATCAGAACCCAGCAGATCAATAGTTCAGGGTCTGGTCTTCCCACAGGTGACCAGTTGTGATTTGAATGGCTTTTCCACATGGCTCTTTGTATTTCAGACAGAGAGAACTTTCCCATGACCATCTTAACTTCAGTTCTGTTTATCTGATAATATTAGCCATTTAATGGAGAGCAGCGTGACCAGTCCTGGTGTCCCATATATTAGAGAAGAGAACTTCGAGATGAACAAGTCCGAGCTCTGTCAGGTGGAAAGAATGTTTGGATATTGGAAAGAATTTCATTAATTCTTTTCATTATATCACAGTTGTTTTAGTTAATAGTATTCCCTCACGTCATTCCAATTTCACTTTTCTGCTGTCTCTCTCAGAAGTGATAATATTGCTGTTTTGCTTGAGAAAATAAATTCTGTTCATTTTCACCAAATGGTGATTCTTGGTAAAAAGGAAAACTCTTTTCCCTACTTTGGCTACTTTTTCTGTTCATATACTTTCTCAGCCTTATATTTAATGTCTCACCGATTTGAAGTCTTCACCTCAACTTCTGACATGTTCCAATATCCCAGTGGTTTCCATTCTAAAGTATCCACCATGAATACAGCTGCTTCTGCCATGTCTGCCCCTTTTCACCTTCACAATGTTCTGCTTCTGGAGCCTGTACTCTGGTTCTAGAAACTTCCTAAGAAGTAGCTTGAGCTGGATTTCTCTCCAGTCTGTCTTATTCCAATCCCCATTCATTTTTTTTTTTTAAGATTTATTTACTTATTTGAGAAAGAGAGAAAGAGAGAGGGGGTGAGGGGCAGAGGGAGAGAGAGAGAGATTCTTAAACAGACTCCCTTCTGAGCACAGAGCCCAACGTGGGGCTTGATCTCACAACTCAGATCATGACCTGAGCCGGAATCAAGAGTCGGACACTCAAATGACTGAACCACTCAGGCGCCCAGTTCACACCCCCATTTTTTATTAACATGGTTTCTGAAGAACCTGAGGACAATCTTTGCTGTCTTTCACACAATGAAATAATACCTACTCCTCAGTCCCCTTTGCCCTGAAGATTCCAGTGAAATCATTATCCTACAACAGCTCTAAAAACAAGAATTCATCAAGGTCCCACTTGGAACAACCTACTCCTCTCAGAATCTATACCAGAATGTCTTTATCTGTATCTATCTGTATCTCCAGGAGTGCTATGTTTTCATGTATAAACACAGTGTTCCTTCTTCTTTATCCTTCCCTTCCCTGTCAAACAATCCATGTTTATTAGGTATTACAACTATAAGGGCATGCTTCAGTGAATTCATTCACATGTTGGTTTAAAAGAAATGATTTCATGTTTACTTCTTGCAGAGAGATTTACTTTTCTATAAGACACTTTTTTTTTTTTTCATCTAGAAGTACCAACAACAGTCTGCTAACAGTTAGTGAGCCTTTATCATTACCGGCATATTACTTATTCTTCTGAATGACTCTGTCATGTGGCTGTTACTGTTTTTCCAGGGTGCAGGTAGCAAAAGTGAGTCTGAGCATCTAACCCATCAGAATCTGCACACCTACTAAGTGAGAGAGCTGAGATTTCAGTCCCATTCAGTCTGACTCCAAAACCGGGATTTTAAATCACTTTCGTCATTAACATCATCTGGTTGGGAGAGAGCTGCCCAGTACTCTCTCGGGTATATATTAAAGCCAGTGTGGGAAGGCAAGCAGGCATGGATTTAGTCTACATTCTCAAGACACGTTTTCTTTTTCAAATTCTACGTACAGCAGGAGGAATGACTTTTATTCACAGTTTCAAACGATGGCTGCACATTGTACAAACCCATGGGCTTTTTTTGATTTATTTTATTTTATTTTATTGTGTTATGTTAGTCACCATACAATACATCATTCGTTTTTGATGTAGTGATCCAAACCCACGGATTTAATCACCTCCTGTTTACCCTGTTGGTGAGGGAGGGATTCTCCCTCCACAGCTGCAGGGAGAGCCAAGCACGTGACATCTGACACGGGGCAGATGAGCTGGACTGCAGCTTGTTAGTCACATATACCCACAGCCCATGGGAGGAGGACACTGCACGCTACACAGCGTCACATGGGGATTGTATCAGGAGCAGAGTGAACAACCAGGGCCTGCGGGAGGCAGGCTTTGTGGTATCAGGAGGGTGAGATTGGCAGGGAACCGAAACCCACTCCATAGGGGAAAGTAGAAACTCTGCCTGGTCCCCTTGATAAGGAACATGGTTTGGCGAGAAGACCTTATCTGCCAGAGCAGAAGCGGGCCGGGAACTTGCACTTGGGCTAGATGAGCCCTCCTGTTCTCACTAGATATTAAGGCAGCACATCTTACTGGAATTTAATTGGGGGCCTCCTATCACACCTACAAATTCTCCTCCAGCTATGCATCTTTACTTTTGTTCCACTCCCTTGCAGAATCAAGGGTATGGACCATGTGTTGAAAACTGTGAGGCATTAACCAGGTGGCCAGGTAGGAGGGGAAAAAAAAAAACCCACGGCTGGGGTTCTACTCCTTGTTCTGCAAGTAACCAGCTATGTGATTTGGGGGACTTTACTTAGAGTCTTATGGCTTAATCCTCTTTAAAATGACCTTAAATACAGCTAGGTAAAAATAATGTTAGCTGAAGAAAGGCAGGCACCAGAAAGGAGGGAGGGAGAACCCAATAGCCTTCTGGGCAAGAACCTTTCTTCCCTAATCACATTCCCCAGGGCAGAATTTCCCAAAGTATGCAATACTGTATTCTGGTCACGTTGTGTTCTCTCTGGGAAAAAAAGGTTTTCAGGCCAAATAAGTTTGGGAAACTCTGCATACTTATCCTTCATTTACAGATTCTCAATACTAGGTAAGCTATGGAAAAGTTCTAAGGAAACTGATCCAATAAAACCTGTGGGTTTTTTTTTTTAATTTCAAGTTTTTATTTAAATTCCAGTTAACTGACATATATGGTGAAATTGGTTTCAGGTATAGAATTTAGTGGGTCATCACTTGCATATAACACCCCATGCTCATCACAACAAATGCCCTCCTTAATCCCCATCACCAATTTAGCCCAGAGATCTCCCTACATTTTTGATCATGAATCTTCTACATTAGTTTTGTGTACTGTGGAACTTCTACTTATATCAATGGGATTATGTTCTGTAGAAAAAGAAACACCCTTTGGACATGGAGGTGAGTAGTCTTGGTTGGGTGGAGGTAAGTGACAAGGGGCTATGGACAGGTAACCCACAGTTTCTGCTATGCCACACACACATGGTAGCCCAGTAAGTTGGACACCGCACGGGCTCCCCTTAATCCTCCCCTCTCTGAGGATGACCCATACTCAAGCTCACGGTCCAGGTTTGAGCCATTGACGTAGCTATCACTGGCTTATCAAAGAGGCTGAACACAGTAGTATAAAATCTGGAAATGGCTTTCTCCCAGCATCGCCTTCAAATCCGTCTTGTCAACGTCCCTTCCATATTGATTTGGCAGCACTAAACGAAGATACCGACACTCTCCAGTTACTTTTGGGTTTTATGAAATCCAGTACAAACTGAATTTTTATAAATTAATCTTGCATTACATTCAAACCTTCATCCCTCTCCATAATTCAGGCTGGATTTGGGATGCTCTTCACCCGCAGTAGGGAGGGGAGACACAATCTGTTCTTTCTCTTTCCTAACTTCCATTACTACCCTCTGGCTCTGGTAAGAAAGAGGAAGGGAGACAAAGGTGGGTGGTTGGAGCGACCGGGCAAAGGACTTTATTCTTAACTGGGGCCTCTGTATTCCTCCCTTGACCTTTGCATGCCACGGTGTTGTCGGTGGTACCATCTTTTGTAAGTTCTTCTGAGTGGCCCCTTCCCCTGCCCCACACATACTCAGTGGCTGGTGACTTCTGAAGTCATGTCCCCTTCAGGATGTCCCTGTTTTTATGCCCCTTGTTGCACAGAAAGCCCTCTTGAGCACGTTCGAGCCCCCACCTGCTCTGTCCAGGGGAAATCTCATATATCCTCACCGCACCAGACTCTGCTATCCTCTGCTCTTGGGATCAACAGAGCCCACCTCTGACTCAGCTTCTGTAAAGCTGGGGCCAGTCTGGTCTCTATCTGCACATGTGCCCCCAAGAGAGAGCCCCTCTCTCTGACCTCTCACTCTACCCTGGCAGGAGACCCACATACATCAGTGCTCAGCAAGCACCCAGCCCCCAGAGACTGTTTGGATGAAAGCATGGGGGACGCAGGCAGCGAGAAGCAAATGTCACAATGCTCTGCATCCTTCTGGATTCTTGTCAAAGAAATGGCTTCTCCTCCTCTCTACTGAAACCCCACTGTTCTCTTTTATAGACGATGGGGTGATTTAGGATGGTGTAGAAGCTGTTTAGCAGGTCCTGTGGGGGTAGCTAATCTAGTGCCTCCCCTTGGAATGCAGAGGTACTTAAAAAGCCATTAGGCTAAGCTTGAGGCTTTAGTTAAAATTCCCAGACAAGAGGAAACGGTCCATCCATAACCTGTTGCAATGTCCAAGAGCCAGACACCTCCCACTTGGCTCTATCTGCACCACTGTTTTGTGACCCACCAGCCTCACTAGCTGATTGAAATGGGATTAGGCATTATTTGAGGAGTTGTATCTGCTTTCACAGACTCTGTCTTCTTTCCTTCTCCGAATGGCATAGAGCAGCGCTGCAAGAGGATGATCCATGGTTTCAGGGAAGGAAGAGGTGATTTGGAGCCAGCCAAGTAAAAAGCCACTGGCCCAGATTCCCTAGCTGATGGCTAGCTAAAAACCTTTCCCTTTTTCCTCAGGTGGTGAAGCTCATTCTTGCCATTAAGGTATCAATGCTTGGTGGTTGCCAGGGAAATCCAGAGAGTGCTAACAGTAGGTCAGGAATAACAATAAAACATAATTGCACCATCATAGAATGAGAGAAAGTTATAGGAGATGTTTTTATCTTAGGAATTCCAGACACCATAGTTTCCCAGGAATATATGGCCAGGACTGTGTGGCCCTTGACTTAAGTCACACCTGCGTTCTATAGCACAGTCTCATCAGCACCTGGGCACCAAGGAGGTGCTTACATACTATGCAGGGCTAAGTGACTTGTTCCTCGGTATAGCTTAAGGAGAAATATATTGGGAGATTTGGGTGGTCAAACCTGAGACCTTTTGTGAAGAAGACAATGAACGGCGTAAAGCGTAAATCTTCATTTCATTTTTCTCATATGTTACTGTCTATAAAAGATCACTTACATAAGTATGCCAAACATGTTGAAAGACCTTTGAGGACGGAAGAGGGGGAAAAAAGTAAACGCCTGCCTCAAGGACCTCACGCTTCAGAGGAGAGAAATGCAAAGGAACAAACTACAACAAGAAAATGCAAGCATCACAGCAGGGTATACCGCGAGTACAGCTGGGAGGGAGCAGACACCAGGGCAAATGCTGAGGCAGAGTTGACAGACTACAGATGGGGAGGGGGCATGGCAAATGCATAAGCTTGAGGGAGCCTAAATGGTAAAGGACCATAAAGACAGTCCCTAGACTAATGTTGACCGGCACCCTGTCAATCACTTCTCTGATGCAAGTAGTTCAGGATTTTTATTAAAAGCCAACCACTGCTAACTAACTGAGGCTTAGGATGCAAAAGGAAGAATTGCTATCACCAGTTTTTAGGGAGAAAAACAATTGTCCCCACCCTTGTTGATGTTCTTTGTCTTAGCTCTTTGCTCAGAAACCACACATGAATGAAATTCAGTGGGGAAGCTGCACCCGGCCGCCAGTCCTTATGAAGGGACTGATCAGACTCCCTAGCCACCACTCTGACCAGGATCTGACATTGTAACACAAAGTGGGGTGGGCACTGCAGTTCAGAGAAGAGAGAAAATGTTTCTAAGTGTCTGGGTTTTATGCAAGTCCAAGTTACATGTAGTCTTTTAGCTTTGGCCAACTTTTTGGTCTAACAACCAAAACTAAAAAAAAAAAAAAAAAAAAAAGATAATTTGAAAAGTTTATTAGAGACCAAAAGCCTAAATAGGCTTCTTGGACCTAAAGTCTCTCTTGCATACAGCATTTGAATGAATTATTTTAAATTAATCAAAAGCACATAGATTATAAGTATTTCATATCTACCAAAATTCTCATGTATCAAAAATCAAAGGAAAATTAGTTTGGTATTTAATTTTGCCAAGCCCCAAGTATTTAGTATGACTTTGAGAGACATATTCCCAAAACCAAAAATTATGGGCATCCATTCTAAATAGTCCAAATGGTAAGTGGAGCTTGAGTCTTGAGGGCTGGTTTCCCAACTCTGAGGATCATCTAGACCCTCTTGTGCATCTTTCATGCACACACCAAGGAGGACACCCAGAAGCCCTGGATGACTTACCGGGAGCTTTAATTCCCTCCAGTTGGCAGAAACTCTGGTGTCCTGTAAGCTAGCTAAAGTGGGCTGAAGAGCAAATATTGTTTTCTCATCAAACCCAAACCCTCAGTAAATAAAAATATCCCTCAAAGCTAAAAGCTGTAATTTTTGACATGGAATTGGTAAAAATTTATTTTTTTTAAAAAAGCCTTCTAGTTAATGTGTTGACCAGCCCTGAGGCAGAAAACTATAGCATATTCTCTGACCAGGTTTCACTTAATTTTTCTGCCCCTCAGCCCTCCTGATCTTGGTCACTCTGCTATCAGATATTTTCCTAACATATGCCATGGGCTTATAACATTCTAGAATGTTCTAAACACTGTATCGCAAATATTGATGGATAAGACAAAAATAAAATCTTAAAGGGCACAAAAATGCTGGGTTTGAGGAGAGAAATAACCAGAAAAGACCTATTGTGGAAAGACAACAATAAATTGTGATCATTTAATCTCCAAATATTTTGGGATTTCCTAGTTTTCATTCTGTGATGGAATTTTAGTTTAATTCTATTATGGTCTGAGGTCATAGTTAGTATGATGTTTATTTTGTTAAATTTGTTGAAATGTGTTTTATGGTGCAGCATGTGGTCTGTCTTGGTGAACATCTTATGCAAGCCTGAGAAGCCATGTGTAGTCTGCTGTTGTTGGATGAAGTTGTCTATGACCTCAATTATATCTAGTTGACTGAGGGTGTTATTGAACTCAACCAGATCCTTAGTGATTTCCTGCCTTCTGGACCTGTCCACTTCTGACAGAGGGGTGTCAAGGACTCCAACTATAATTTTGCACTCATCTATTTCTCCTTTGCAAATCTGTCACTTTTGGTCTAATATGTGTTGATGCTCTGTTCTTAGGGCCACACATATGAAGAATTGATGTGTCTTCTTGGAGAATTGACCCCTTTTTCATTATATAATACTCCCTTGTACCAGATAATTTCCCTTGCTCAGAAGTGTGCTTTGTCTGAAATAAAAATGTCTACCCCAGGGGCTCCTGGGAGGCTCAGTGGGTTAAGCATAATAACTCTTCATTTTGGCTCAGATCATGATCTTCGGGTCATGAGATCGAGCCCCAAATCAGGCATGGACGCTGCTTAAGATTCTCTCTCTCCTTCTCCCTTTCCCCCTCTTCCACCAAGGACATGCACAAGGGCTCTCTCTCTTTCTAAAAAAAAAAAAAAAAGCTACTCCACCTTTCTTTTGATTAGTGCTACCATGGTATATCTTTCTTTATACCTTTACTTTTAATCTATATGTGTCTTTATATTTAAAATGGGTTTCATATAGGCAACACATAATTATATTTTGGTTTTTGATCCACTCTGACAGTCTTTGTCTTTTAATTGATCTATTTAGACCACTGATGCTTGAAATGATTATTGATATATTTGGGTTCCTATCTACCATATTTGTTACTGTTTTTTGTTTGTTGCTCTGTTTTTTTTTCTTTTTCTTTTTTTATCTTCCACTCATTTTGCCTTCTCTGCTTTCGAATGTTTTATATGATTCATTTTTTCTTCTCTCTTTCTTTTTTTAAAGGTTTATTTATGTATTTGAGAAAGAGATTGAGGACATGAGCTGGAGGGACAGAGGGAGAGGGAGAGAGAATCTCAAGCAGACTCTGTCCTGAGCATGGAGCCCAACATGGGGCTTGATCTCACGACCATGAGATCATGACCTCAGCTGAAATCAGGAGTCAGAAGCCCAGTGGACTGCACCACCCAGGTGCCCCTCTTCTCTTTTTGGATAGCATTTATATTTTTTAGACTTTCTTTCAGTGATCACCCTAGAATTTACAATATACATTTATAACTATTCCAAGACCACTTTTAAATAATGGTTTCATAGGTACTACAAGTACCTTCTAACAAAGTATTTCAAATTCCCCCATCCATGTTCTATAATATTACTGTCATTCATTTTACTTATTTTTAGGTTATAATCACTGAATACATTGTTGCTATTTATTTGAAACAAACTGTTATCTGTTAGATCACTTAAAAATAAGAAAATTAAAGATTTGGGGCGCCTGGGTGGCTCACTCGGTTAAGCATCTGCCTTTGGCTCAGGTCATGATTTCGGGGTCCTGGGATCGAGCCCCGCGTCAGGCTCCCTGCTCAGTGCAGAGCCTGCTTCTCCCTCTCCCTCTGCCTCTCCCTGTGTGCGTGCTCTCTCTCTGTCATATAAATAAAAGATAAGAAAAAGAAACTTAAAACTTTTATCTTGTATTTATTTATTCCTTGTAAAATGCTCTTCTTTTCTGTAGGTCTAAGTCTCTGATCTATACCATTTTCCTTTTCTCTGAAGAACTTTTAACATTTCTTGCAGGGCAGATCTACTGACAGCAAATTCTCTTCATTTTTGTTTATCTGAGAAAGTCTTTACTTATCCTTCCCTTTTTTTGGAGGTGATAGATATATTTATTACCTGGATTGTGGTGATGGTCACATGAGTGTGTACATATATACAAACTCACCTAATTATATTCATTAATTATATGCAGGTTTTTATACCAATTATACTTCAATAAAGCTGGGGGGGGAATAGTCACACATCAGAAATGGAGTTTGATTCTTTATTACAAAGGAAACTTACAACTCCCCAGCCCTTCTCGAACCCAAGAAAGTTCTGGCTTCTTCTCAGTGTAGGCTCTGACAGAAAATCTTTCAGTAAAAGTTAGGTAAGTAGCCATCTTCAGTTATGTAAATGCAGCATCAACAGGCTCCTCCAAGATTTGGGGAGATTAATAAGAAAGGTGATTTATCCCTGTCTGAAAAAAAAAAGTTAAAAGTTCCTGAGATGGGGGATGGAGCTTCTGGGCCTCTGAGGACATGGGAGTGTGTCCTGCTGGGCCTCCAGGGTTGTGTCCTGCCCTGGAGAGCAGCGTGTGTGGACTGCGAGGGGATTTCTTAGAGCTGTAGTAATAGCTGGGGCTTGGACACCTAGGGAATTGTCACTGAGCATGTCGAAGGAGATGGGCTTTCCTTCACCTCAGGGGAAGGGCTCTGGTCGCCTGCCCAGGGGCTTCAACTTCCACTTCCAGGCCCTTGCCTCGGCCTTCGGGGACAGGCTTGTCATTCTCATCTGCCACCACAGACTTTCAGAAATGCTGGAGCAGCCTCAGATCACCTTCGCTGCCTTACCTCCCTACTCCTTGTCCTTAGCAGAGAGACCCACATTCCTAACACATGTGACTCCATAATCTGTCTGGGCTTCTCTGCTTTATTTCTGAAGCATAATTTAACCTGATACAGAATTCCAGGTTGGTGTTTTTTTTTCCCCTTCGGACACTTTAAATATTTCACTCCACTCTCTTCTTGCTTGCATGATGTCTGAAGAGAAGTCCAATGTAATTCTTACCTTTGCTCCTCTAAAGGTAAGGTATTTTTTCCCTCAGGCTTCTCTCAAGATTTTCGTGTTATCTTTGATTATTGGCAGTTTGAATATGATATATCTAGGTGTAGATTTTTTGACATTTATCTTGCTTGAGTTCCCTGACCTTTCTTCTCCTTTCGGTATTCCTGGTATGTGTCTATTATACTTTCATAATGGTCCCAGATAGTCTCTTCTGTCTTTCCCGTTTTTTTTCCAGTTTGGAAATTTCTTGTTGACCTCTCCCTAATCTCTCTGATAATTCTTCTCTTGGCCGTGTCCAGTCTATAATACATCCATCAAAGGCAGTCTTCATTTCTATTACAGTGTTTATGATTTCTAGCACTTCCTTATCATTCATTCTTACAGTTTAAATCTCTCTGCCCATGTATTTTTGCATACTGTTCACTTTTTCCACTGAAGTCCTTAGCATATTAATCATAGTTGTTTTAAATTCCCAGTCTGACATTTCCAACATGTCTGCCGTATCTGAGTCTGGGTCTGACACATGTTCTGTCTCTTCAAATTGTATTTTGTACATTTTAGAGGGCCTTGCCATTCTTTCTGTTGAACGCTGGGCAGGACGTGCTGGGTAACAGGAACTAGGTAAATAGGCCTTTAGTGTGAGGTTTTATGTTTACCTGGATGTAAGTTAGGCTGTGTTTATTATTTGCTGTAGCTGCAGATGCCAGAGACAAAAATCTCCATTGTTGTCCTCTGTTTTCTCTCCCCTATTGTTTTTGGTTTCCCATAGAGCCTTCTTAGGTAAGGTGTGGGAAGTACTGTTCTTTCACTTGTAATCCCCTGTTATTGTACAGGAGCTCTATTGATGTGTTGGTGAGGTGTGTGGGGAGAGGAAGAATTCTACAGTCCTGTGATTTGGACTCAGAATTTGATTGAACCTGAGCCTCTGTTCTGTGACCTTCTCAGTTTTTCATCTCCTTTAGGTGAGATAGGATCTAGAAGCGGATAGAGTTGAGTATTTCCCTTCCCCCAGGCCAGTTAGTCTCTGGTCAAACCTCGGTGGATTAGAGTCTAGTAAAATAGTTATGTCCCAGAGAGGATTTTTCTCTGAGTTTCACTATTAGGACCTGGTAGAGCTCACAATAGAGTAAAAGTCATGATAGTGTGGGGATCCCCTTAAGACTAGCCCCCTTTCTGAAGCGTTGTCCACACCAAGCCCCTAGCAATTTGTCAGTTTAAGTTTTCCTACTCTTGTGATGTGGACAGTGGTTCCTAGGCCTCTTCTGTGTTCACCTGTATACCCTCCAAATTTCAGGCAGCAGTTTGTCCTGTGACCTCAGTCTTTTGTTGGATTTAAGTAGATCTGCTAGTTTTCATTTTGTCAGTTTTTGTCTTGTTATGAGGATGGAATGATGGTTTCCGAGCTCCTTACAAGCTGGATTCCAAGCCAGAAATCTCCTGTGTATTTTTAATGTTATTATTTTGTTTTTGCAGAAGTATTTTTATAGATGCCAATACCTTTCTCTCTATTGAGGCAAAAATAGCTCCAAGATTTCTTATTAGTGGTTTAAAATTCATAACACAGGGGCGCCTGGGTGGCTCAGTCAGTTAAGCAGCTGCCTTCAGCTCAGGTCATGATCTCAGGGTCCTGGGATTGAGCCTCACATCAGGCTCCCTGCTCAGCGGGGAGTCTGCTTCTCCGTCTTCCTCTGCAGTTCCCCCTGCTCATGCTCTCTCTCTCTCTCAAATAAATAAAATCTTTGAAAAAATGAAATAAAAATAAAATAAAATAAAATTCATAACACAAATCAGTATTTTAAGTCAGAAACACTACCTTCCACTATAAAATGCTAACTAGCCATCTCAAGCTCTTGTGGATTAGCAGACATTACACAATGTCTTGTAACTGAGAAATATATATTGCTTTTTTTTTGAAGACTTTATCTATTCTGGGTGGGGGTGAGGAGCGGAGGGAGAGGGATAAGCAGACTCTGAGCTGAATACGGAGTTTGTCATGGGGCTCGATCTCACAACCCTGAGATCCTGACCTAAGCTGAAATCAAGAGTCAGATGGTTAACCGACTGAGACACCCAGGTGCCCCTAAACTTATATTGTTTTTTACAGAAATCAGAGTTGATAGACCCCATAATGCACACAAATTATAATTAGGCCGTTGTGTGGGCTGGAGATAAATCATTTTATCTGAATAGATAGATTACTTCATTCAAATAGATAATCTTTGCAAACAACCTCTTTGATTGGTATTTTTAGTGAACATTCAAATATATTTGAATCTTCACAATGGAGATGGTTGTTTCAATGGTTATCAAATTTTGGTTGTGTACTCATAAAAGAACACACACACACACACACACACAAAGGTATATATATATTGCTATATATCCTTATACATTTCAAAGTTGAACCTAATTTCAAATTAGATGATTTTCATCAAGTTTTAAATCAACTAAAGAGTGTGATTTCTGGAATATTGTTAATATCGTAATTTTAAAACAAAATTACCAATAAAATATCAGAGCCATCTGACAACCATTAGCAATCACTTAAAATAAAGGAAAATAGCTCTCATTTTAAAGATTTGAAATTACATTGGGGCACCTGGGTGGCTCAGTCAGTAATGTCTGAGTCGGTTTGGCTCAGGTCAGGATCTCAGGGTCCTGAGATAGATACCCGCATTCAGCTCCATGCTCAGGGAGGAGTCTACTTCTCTCCCTCTTCCTTTGCCCCTCCCCCTGCAAGAAGAGTGCTCTCTCTCTGTCTTTCCTTCTCTCTCAAATAAAAATAAAAATAAATTTGAAATTCCACATCATTCCTTTTGCTCAGTAATTGTGTATTTGTGTTTCACTTCCCTCACATATTTTATTATATTACTTTTTAATGTTTGGAAGCATTTATTCATCACCTAGCATATATCATTGCAAAAAATGCCCATTATTTTATATTTTAAAACTGTTATTTTAACTGTAAAAAAATCCTATAAATTATAACTGTAGACAAATGATCACAAAGATAAAGATTATACATCCTGATAGTTATAAAATATAAAAAGCAAAATGTTATGCAGACTGCCTCTCTTAAGCAGATGGGTGGCATTAGGAGTTCATGTATGTGTGGATGACTAATACTTATCCCTGGAATATGACGAGGGTTTGCTATCATTTCTATTCCTGATTTTCTTTTATGACAGTTGTAATCTCTGAGAAACTGGGGTCATATAAATAGTAATTGGGCAAGAAAAGAGTTTGGTTGTGGAAATGTCACTTAATTCTTTGGACTCCTTCCCAGTTATATTTTTAATGATTTAACATCAATAATTACATTATGTTCTCCTTCAATTTTGTTGAAAAAGGTATTTGGAAGCCACACAGGACTTTGTTACTCAGTCATCAGCATTATTAGTTTTCTCAACACCTACAGAAAAATTTTGAATCTTCCTTAGAGACGGGAGATTTGACTCTCTTTAAAGATTTCTATTCCTTATGGCAATGTTACCAGTAACATTCCAGATTGGTGAGAGTTCTGCCTTTTTTTTTTTTTTAAAGATTTTATTTACTTGAGGGATGGAGCAAGATGGTGGAGGAGTAGGAGACCTGGATTTCGTCTGGTCTCAGGAATTCAGCTGAATAGGGATCAAACCATTCTCAACACCTACGAACTCAACAGGAGACCGAAGAAGAGAGTAGCAGCAACTCTCTGAACAGAAAAGTGACCACTTTCTGGAAGGTAGGACGTGCGGAGAAGTGAATCCGAGGCGATATTCGGGAGGATAGACGGCGGGGGAGGGGGCCTCCCTCGGCTGCTTCTGGCAAGTGATAGAGCCCCAAGCACAAAATCGGAACTTTTAGAAGTCGGCTCCTCTGAAGGACGTCACTCCAGGGGCTAAGTGGGGGGTGGAACCCTGGCGGGACAGTGTGGTCTCAGGACCCTCGGGGTCACAGAAAGTCCGGGGGTGGCTGAGTTTGACAGACGTCCTAGGTATCAGAGCGGGGAAGCCGGCTGCAGAGACGGAACCGAGGCGCGGGCTCTCAGCTCGGGGTGGCCAGAAACTGTGATCGGTGACACAGTCGGGCCCCTGCTCCTCCAGCAGGGACCCAACAAGCAGCAGATCTGGGGAGACTCCCTTTCCTCCCCTGGGAGGAGCGGCCCGGGAGCGCACCACAGGGATCTGCTGGGTTTGGAGACTCCACACAGGGTCAGGTGCCAGAGATAGAAACGCTCGGTCACAGGCCGGGTGAGCACAGAATGCGGCTGGAGACCGGGGACACGGGAGTGACTGCTTTCCTCTGGGGGCGCACTGAGGAGCGGGGCCCCAAGTTCTTGGCTCCTCCAGGGTGAGATTGGGAGGCCACCATTTTCACTCTCGTCCTCCAAAACTGTACCTAAAGCTTGCAGGGAACAAAAGCTCCAGAGAGCAAACCCGGGCAGATTACTTAGCCCGGACCGACAAGGGCAGGGCAAGTCTGCCTGGGGCAAAGACATTTGGGAACCACGGCAACAGCCCCCCCCCCCCCCCCCCGCAGAAGATCAGCACAACAGCCAGCAAGCCAAGACCAAGTTTACGGATCAATGAGAAGGGCAGAACTCCAGCGCTAGGGGAATACTGCACATAGAATCCATGGCTTTTTTACCATGATTCTTTAGTCTTTCAAAGTTAATTTTTTTTAACTGTCTTTTTTTTTTTTAAGATTTTTATTGATTTGAGAGAGCGCGAGTGAGCGCACGCACACAAGTGGGGGAGGGCCAGAGGGAGAGGGAATCTGAAGCAGACTCCCCGCTGAGCACAGAGCCCAATGTGCAGCTTGATCCCACTACCTGAGCCCACAGTCAGTCATTTACCCGACTGCACCGCCCAGGCTCCCCTCATAATTTTTTATTAAGAAAAATACGGTCAGTCAGAGTGTGAACATGCTCCAGATACGGATTCTCATGGCCACTGGGTGAAGACTGCCTACCGCCCAGGAGCGAGAGCCCCAAGCATCAGAGATAAACTGTGTGTCACCTACACGGCCCTTTATAAAAGAAGGATTTACTTGCTTCTAAGAATGTCAGACTGTAATTTGTCTTTAAGTAGAGGGTTCTAGGCAGAGGTGGAGGCGCTCACTGGTCTTTGAAGCTGGCCTTTCTCATTTCCACAAACGCGGTCATCCCTTCTTTCCGGTCTTCGCTAGCGAAAGTTGAATAGAAGAGCTTCTTCTCCAGCTTGTTTCCCTCTGTTAATGTCATTTCAAAAGCTGCATTCACAGATTCCTTGGCCATTGCTGCTACGATTTTAAAATTGCTGGCAATTTTCTCTGCACACTGGATGGCTTCTTCGACCAGTCTCTCCACAACAAAATTTTTGCTTATGAGACCCGCTTGCTTGGTGTCCTGGGCAGAGATCTGGTCACCAGCGAGAATCATCTCCATGGCCAGTGACTTTCCAACAGCATGGGTCAGTCTCTGGGTGCCCCCTGCACCTGGGATGGTTCCCACTAGGATTTCCGGCTGTGCAAACTGGGCTTTTTCTCCATCATAAAGAGTGTCACACATCATAGTGAGTTCGCAGCCGCCTCCAGGAGCGTAGCCATTGACAGCAGCTATGATCGGCTTCTTGGCCTGGGCAAGTCAGTCCCAGTGGCTCAAGAACTTCCCAGGGTAACAGTCCTGGAATGTTTGGTTCTGCATCTCCTTGATATCAGCTCCAGCTGCAAAAGGCCTTCTCCCCACCCGTGACGATGATGGCCCCCACAGCCGGATCTTACTCGAAGGCCTCCAGGGCCTGGTTGAGCTCAGTGATCAGGCCATTGCAGAGTGCATTGAGTTCTTTGGGGCAGCTCAGTTGGAAGAAGCCCACATTGCTGTTCTTCCCCTTCTTTTCTATGATGATGTACTGAAAATCAGCACCCGAGATGAAGGGGCGCAAGGTGGTGCAGCTGGGCTGGGGGCGCAGCAGGCAGCAGACGCAGGGCAGGATGGCGCACAGGGCAGCCATGGTGCTGTGGGTACGGCCTCTTTTTCCCTTTTTCAACCAACATCTTATCAATCCCTTTTTTAAAAAAAACATTTTTATTTTTTTATTTTTAGAGTCATATTTTATCCTTTCATAGTAGTTACCCTTATTTTTGGCATATAAATACATATATATATATATATATATATATATATATATATATATATAAGTTGTTCTCTCTTTAAACTTTTGAGATACAGTTTCTTCTAACAGATCAAAATATACCCTAAATCTCTAGTGTATGGCTTTGTTCTAGTCTCCTGCCTGATCACATTCTCTCTCCCTTTTTTTCTTTCTTTCTTTTTTTTTAAATCCTCTTCTTTCTCTTTTCAAACAACATCTTATCAATTCCTTTTATAAAATTTTTTATAATATTCATCTTTACAGTCATATTCCATCCCTTCATCGTATCAACCCTTATTTTGTACATATATAAGTCTTTCTTTCTTTAAAATTTTGCAAGGCACTTTCTTCTAACAGACCAAAATACACCCAAAATCTAGTGTATGGCATTGATCTATGTACCAGCCAGATCATATTTGATCATATTCTGTTTTTCTTTGTTTTGTACTGTTTTTGTTTGTTTTTATCTTTATCTTTTTCTTTTTTTTTTCCTTTTTCCTTTTTCTTTCTTTCCCTTTCTTTTCCCCTGGTTTCAGGTCTTTTCTGATTTATTTAGAGTGTATTGTCTGGGGACGTTGTTACCCTGTTAGCATTTTGTTCTCTCATTCATCTGTTCTACTCTGGACAA
The DNA here is from genome assembly GCF_037043125.1 of Eumetopias jubatus. Classification (NCBI taxonomy): domain Eukaryota; kingdom Metazoa; phylum Chordata; class Mammalia; order Carnivora; family Otariidae; genus Eumetopias; species Eumetopias jubatus. The sequence goes on from NW_028274820.1 coordinate 11,988,976, forward strand.
AATGACAAGACGAAAAAAATCACCTCAACAAAAAGAACAAGAGGTAGTACGATCTACCAGGGACCTACTCAATATGGACATTAGTACAATGTTGGACCTAGAGCTCAGATTCATGATTTTAAAGACACTAGCTGGGCTTGAAAAAAGTATAGAAGTTATTAGAGAAACCCTTTCCGGAGAAATAAAAGAACTAAAACCTAAACAAGTCAAAATCAAAAAGGTTATTAATGAGGTGCAATAAAAAATGGGGGCACTAACTGCTAGGATAAATGAGGCAGAAGAGAGAATCAGCAATATAGAAGACCGACTGATGGAAAATAAAGAAGCTGAGAAAAAGAGAGATAAACAACTACTGGATTACAAGGGCAGAATTCGAGAGATAAGCGATACCATAAGATGAAACAACATTAGAATAATTGGGATCCCAGAAGAAGAAGAAAGAGAGAGAGGGGAAGAAGGTATATTGGAGCAAATTATAGCAGGGAACTTCCCTAATGTGGGGAAGGAAACAGGCATCAAAATCCAGGAGGCACAGAGAACCCCTCCCAAAATCAATAAAAATAGGTCAACAACCCGACATCTAATAGTAAAACTTACAAGTCCCAGAGACAAAGAGAAAATCCTAAAAGCAACTTGGGAGAAGAGATATGTAACCTATAATGGTAGAAACATTAGACTGGCAACATACCTATGCACAGAGACCTGGTAGGCCAGGAAGGACTGGCATGATATATTCAGAGCACTAAACGAGAAAAATATGCAGCCAAGAATACTATACCCAGCTAAGGTGTCATTGAAAATAGACAGAGAGATTAAAAGATTCTAGGACAAACAAAAACTAAAAGAGTTTGCAAACATGAAACCTGTCCTACAAGAAATATTGAAAGGGGTCCTCTAAGCAAAGAGAGAGCCTAAAAGCAGCATAGACCAGAAAGGAACACAGACAATATACAATAACAGTCACTTTACAGAAAATACAATGGCACTAACTTCTTATCTTTCAATAGTTACCCTGAATGTAAATGGGTTCAATGCCCCAATCAAAAGACACAGGCTATCATATTGGATAAAAAAACAAGACCCATCGATACGTTGTCTGCAAAAGACTCATTTTAGACCCAAAGACACCCCCAGATTGAAAGTGAGGGGGTGGAAAACCATTTACCATGCTAATGGACACCAAAAGAAAGCTGGGGTGGTAATCCTTATATCAGACAAATTAGATTTTAAACCAAAGACTGTAAAAAGAGATGAGGAGGGACACAATATCCTACTTAAAGGGTCTATCCAACAAGAAGATCTAACAATTGTAAATATCTATGCCCCTAACAGGGGAGCAGCCAATTATATAAGGCAATTAATAACAAAAGCAAAGAAACACATTGACAATACAATAATACTGGGGGACTTTAACACCCCCCCTGACTGAAATGGACAGATCATCTAAGCAAAAGATCAACAAGGTAATAAAGACTTTAAATGACACACTGGAACAAATGGACTCCACAGATATATTCAGAACATTCCATCCCAAAGCAACGGAATACACATTCTTCTCTAGTGCCCATGGCACATTCTCCAGAATAGATCACATCCTAGGTCACAAATCAGGTCTCAACTGGTACCAAAAGATTGGGATCATTCCCTGCATATTTTCAGACCACAATGCTTTGAAACTAGAACTCAATCACAAGAGGAAAGACAGAAAGAACTCAAATACATGGAAGCTAAAGAGCATCCTACTAAAGAATGAATGGGTCAACCAGGAAATTAAAGAAGAATTAAAAAAAATTCATGGAAACCAATGAAAATGAAAACACAACTCTTCAAAACCTTTGGGATGCAGCAAAGGCAATCCTGAGAGGAAAGTGTATAGCAATACAAGGCTTTCTCAAGAAACAAAAAAGGTCTCAAATACACAACCTAACCCTACACCTAGAGAAGCTAGAGAAAAAACAGCAAATAAAGCCTAAACCCAGCAGGAGAAGAGAAATAATAAAGATCAGAGCAGAAATCAATGAAATAGAAACCAAAAGAACAGTAGAACAGATCAATGAAACTAGGAGCTGGTTCTTTGAAAGAATTAACAAGATTGATAAACCCCTGGCCAGACTTACCAAAAAGAAAAGAGAAATGACCCAAATCAACAAAATCATGAATGAAAGAGGAGAGATCACAACCAACACCAAAGAAATACAAACAATTATAAGAACATATTATGAACAACTTTATGCCAGCAAATTAGATAACCTGGAAGAAATGGATGCATTCCTAGAGATGCATCAACTACCAAAACTGAACCAGGAAGAAATAGAAAACCTGAACAGAACTACAACCACTAAGGAAATTGAAGCAGTCATCAAAAATCTCCCAACAAACAAAAGCCCAGGGCCAGGTGGCTTCCCAGGGGAATTCTACCAAACATTTCAAGAAGAATTAATACCAATTCTGAGACTGTTCCAAAAAATAGAAATGGAAGGAAAACTTCCAAACTCTTTTTATGAGGCCACCATTACCTTGATCCCAAAACCAGAAAAAGACCCCAACAAAAAGGAGAATTACAGACCCATATCCTTGATGAACATGGATGCAAAAATTCTCACCAAAATACTAGCCAATAGGATCCAACAGTACATTAAAAGGATTATTCACCACGACCAAGTGGGATTTATCCCTGGGCTGCAAGGTTAGTTCAACATCCACAAATCAATAAACATGATACAATACATTAACAAAAGAAAGAACAAGAATCATATGATCCTCTCAATAGATGCAGAAAAAGCATTTGACAAAGTACAGCATCCTTTCTTGATCAAAACTCTTCAGAGTATAGGGATAGAGGGTACATACCTCAATATCATAAAAGCCATCTGTGAAAAACCTACAGTGAATATCATTCTCAATGGGGAAAAACTGAGAGCTTTCCCCCTGAGGTCAGGAACATGTCAGGGATGTCCACTATCACAACTGCTACTCAACATAGTATTAGAAGTCCTAGCCACAGCAATCAGACAACAAAAAGAAATCAAAGGCATCCAAATCGGCAAAGAAGAAGTCAAACTCTCACTGTTTGCAGATGATATGATACCTTATGTGGAAAACCCAAAAGACTCCCCCCAAAAACTGCTAGAACTCATACAGGAATTCAGTCAAGTTGGTAGGATATAAAATCAGTGCACAGAAATCAGTGGCATTCCTATACACCAACAACAAGACAGAAGAGAGAGAAATTAAGGAGTCGATCCCATTTACAATTGCACCCAAAACCATAAGATACCTAGGAATAAATCTAACCAAAGAGGCAAAGGATCTGTACTCAGAAAACTGTAAAATACTCATGAAAGAAATTGAGGAAGAGACAAAGAGATGAAAAAACGTTCCATGCTCATGGATTGGAAGAACATATATTGTGAAGATGTCAATGCTACCTAGAGCAATCTACACATTCAATGCAATCCCCATCAAAATACCATCCACTTTTTTCAAAGAAATGGAACAAATAATCCTAAAATTTGTATGGAACCAGAAAAGACCCCGAATAGCCAGAGGAATGTTGAAAAAGAAAAGCAAAGCTGCCGGCATCACAATTCCGGACTTCTGGCTCTATTATAAAGCTGTCATCATCAAGACAGCATGGTACTGGCACAAAAACAGACACATAGATCAACGGAACAGAATAGAGAGCCCAGAAATGGACCTTCAACTCTATGCTCAACTCATCTTTGACAAAGCAGGAAAGAATGTCCAATGGAAAGAAGAGAGTCTCTTCACAAATGGTGTTGGGAAAATTGGACAGCCACATGCAGAAGAATGAAACTGGACCATTTCCTCACACCACACACAAAAATAGACTCCAAATGGTTGAAAGACCTCAACGTGAGACAGGAGTCCATCAAAATCCTAAAGGAGAACACAGGCGGCAACCTCTTCGACCTCAGCCACAGCAACTTCTTCCTAGAAACATCGCCAAAGGCAAGGGAAGCCAGGGCAAAAATGAACTCTTGGGATTTCATCAAGATAAAAAGCTTTTGCACAGCAAAAGCAACAGTCCACAAAACCAAAAGACAACCGACAGAAGGGGAGAAGATATTTGCAAATGACATATCAGATAAAGGGCTAGTATCCACAATCTATAAAGAACTTATCAAACTCAACACCCAAAGAACAAATAACCCAATCAAGACATGGGCAGAGGACATGAACAGACATTTTTCCAAAGAAGACATCCAAATGGCCAACAGACACATGAAAAAGTGGTCAACATCGCTCGGCATCAGGGAAATCCAAGTCAAAACCTCAATGAGATACCACCTCACACCAGTCAGAATGGCTAGAAATAACAAGTCAGGAAACGACAGATGTTGGCGGGGATGCAGAGAAAGGGGAACCCTCCTACACTGTTGGTGAGAATGCAAGCTGGTGCAACCACTCTGGAAAACAGTATGGAGTTTCCTCGAAAAGTTGAAATTAGAGCTATCATATGATCCAGCAATTGCATTACTGGGTATTTACCCCAAAGATACAAATGTAGGGATCCAAAGGGGTACGAGCACCCTGATGGTTATAGCAGAATGTCCACGGCAGCCAAACTGTGGAAAGAGCCAAGATGTCCATCGACAGATGAATGGATAAAGAAGATGTGGTATATATAATATACAATGGAATATTATGCAGCCATCAAAAGGAATGAGATCTTGCCATTTGCTACGACGTGGATGGAACTGGAGGGTGTTATGCTGAGTGAAATAAGTCAATCAGAGAAAGACATGTATCATTTGACCTCACTGATATGAGGAATTCTTAATCTCAGTAAACAAACTGAGGGTTGCTGGAGTGGTGGGGGGTGGGAGGGATGGGGTGGCTGGCTGATAGACATTGGGGAGGGTATGTGCTGTGGTGAGCACTGTGATTTGTGCAAGACTTGAATCACAGATCTGTACCTCTGAAACAAATAATGCAATATATGTTAAGAAAAAAAAAAGAAGAAGATAGCAGGAGGGGAAGAATGAAGGGGGTGGAAATCGGAGGGGGAGATGAACCAGGAGAGATGATGGACTCTGAAAAACAAACTGAGGGTTCTAGAGGGGAGGGGGTTGGGGGGATGGGTTATCCTTGTGGTGGGTATTAAAGAGGGCACGTTCTGCCTGGAGCACTGGGTGTTATATACAAACAATGAATCATGGAACGCTACATCAAAAACTAATGATGTAATGTATAGTGATTAACATAACATTAAAAAGTTTAAAGAAAAAAAAGATTTTATTTATTTGACAGAGAGAGAAGCACCGAGAGTGGAAACACAAGCAGGAGGAGTGGGAGAGGGAGAAGCGGGCTTCCTGCTGAGCAGGGAGCCCGATGCGGGGCTCAATCCCAGGACCCTGGGATCATGACCTGAGCCAAGGCAGACGCTTAGTGACTGAGCCCCACCCCAGGCACCATGAGAGATCTGCCTTTCTTTTGCAAAGTGAGAGAAGGACACTATGGAGGGGGGTGGCCATGGGGTTAGGCTGAAATCTGGCCTTTACTCCAGGTCCATTCAAGTTACAGCAGTTTTAGGAAACACAGCATAGATAACTAAAGAATATGGCAGTGGGTTCCACTGAAAAGTCTCCACAGCTGGGCAGCCCTTGGAACATCCTCACACACCTCTGCAGTATCAATGTCTTTCCCAGTTTTCTAGCTTTTGGCTCAATGGCAATGAAGCATTTAGCAAGAAAGGGAGGAAGGAAGGACAGGAGGAAGGAAGGAAGGAAGGAAGGAAGGAAGAAAGAAGGAGAAGAAAAAGTGAGAGAGAAAGAAAGAGGAAAGAAAGAAAAGAAAAGGAAAGAAAGAAAGAAAGAAAGAAAGAAAGAAAGAAAGAAAGAAAGAAAGAAAGAAAGAAAGAAAGAAAAAAAGAGGAAACAAGCAAGCAAGCAAGCATAAAACCAGAATTCCATTGAGCAATCTAATAATTTCAGTTAAAGTGCTAAATTGAATGTTAGCAAGTTAGATGCAACAGTATATTAAAGGAAAAATAACCAGTAGAGTTTATTCAAAGAATAAATTAAAATGAAGAAATCTATCACCCAAATCAAAACCACAGATTAATAGGATGGCTTCTTATAAATGTAATGCAATTCTAATACAAATGTCAATAGCAACATATTTTAAACTTGACAAAGCATATGATTATCCTGATCAATCTCGAAAAGGCATTTGGGAAAGCTCAAAATCCATTTCTAATAAAAATATTCTCAGTCAAGATTCACTGATGCGTGCTAAAATCAATGGGTGAAAGTTTGAGGAAAACAGGATGTGCAGCCTTATGTGCCTCCCTGCCGAGTTGTTAGCTGGAGGGAAAGCTAATTTACAGTGGAGAAAACCTGGCAGAAACCACGTTAATCTGCATGAGCCCTGCAATGCGATGCGATATGATGCATGGAGAAGGTCACTGCATCACGGCTGCGGTACTCCTACCAAACATGCATAATCTCAGTCATGTGAAGACACGAGACACACTCAGGTGGGGCAATATTTGGCAGAATAACTGATCAATACTCTTTAGTGATTTCACAGTCAAGAAAGACAAAGAAAGATTGAGAAATTCTTACAGACTGCCTGAGACTAATGTGATGTAGGATCCTGAATAACATCGAGGAACAGCAACAACAAAAACATCAGTTAAAAAAACAAAAAAACAAAACACCTGGTGAAATTTGAATAGGTCTTTAGTTAACGGTGTTGTGCCAATGTTAGTTTCCTGGTACTGTGGTTATGTAACATGTGAACATTGACGGAGTATGGGGGAGGGATATATGGAAATTCTTTACACTGTTTTTCAACTTTTCTATAAGTCTAAAAGCAGCTCAAAATAAAGGTACAAAATCAGTGCAGTGCAGGATCATATATATGATTTCCTTAGGATGATAAAGAAGATTTCCTTCACCTGATTTTTAAAATACTATAGCAATCACAAACTCCAGGCCAATCTTCATGCTTATGGTGAAATACTGAAGATTTTAAAGTTTAGAAATGTATGCCTCCAATTACCATTATTACTCATGATTTTTATAAAAGGTCTAGTCGTTCACAAACAAAACAAAAACAAATCATAAGAAGTATAAAGTTTGAGAAGGAGAAAATATATTGATGTTATTGATAGGTGATATAGTTTGAAACCTATAAAACATAAGGAAGTCAACTGAAGAGGATGAGTGATGATTTAGAAAGGTGGTGAGCTACAAATAAATATACAAAACCAAATTGTTTTTCTATTCCCCAGTTCAAAATTTTCTTGAATAAAATAAACTCAGAGATATCAGATAAAATATAAACCATATGTCAATAAAATTAAGAAAGTGATTTAGTACCTATTTGTGAGGAAAACTAAAAACTCTACTTAGAGGCATACAACATGAATTGAATAAATGAAAACATACAACATTTTCCTTCATAGGAATACAGGTTATTGAAAAATGTAATTTCTCATAAACTGGAGGTAATTCCAACTGAAATTGGGATCAAAATATATTCAAAACTTGAAAAAGTGATTAGAGCTGAGTAACAGCTCTAATTTTGAGTTACTCAAAATTTTGAGTAATAAAACTAATGAGGGAAGAGGTATATTTTTTAGTACTTATATGTAGCATGAAGTTACGATGGAACAGAAGAGAAAATGATAAAAAAAAGTCTCTTCTGTAGCTAAACATCCTATTATGGTCATTGTGGCATTTTAAATTAGAGGGGGTAGGGGAGTCTGTGTGGCTCAGTTGGTTAAAGGGTCTGCCTTCAGCTCAGGTCATGATCCCAGGGTCCTGGGATCGAGCCCCACATTGGGCCATTGGGCTCCCTGCTCAGTGGAGAGCCTGCTTCTCCCTGCCCCCCTCCCCCACTCTGCTCATGCTCTCTCTCTCAAATAAATAAATAAAATCTTTAAAAAAATTAAAGGGAGTAAAATGAATTATTTATTAAAGTGCTTCTGGAAAAAGTTGATAAAACCTTTGGAAAAAAAAAACAAGCTAGGTTTCTTCTAGTGATACATGAAAATAGATCCCAGATGGATTATAAAATTGATCTATAGAAGAAACGAGAAAAAAAATAATAAAAGGAGTATTTAACTGACCCTTGGAAGAGGAAAGTGTTTATAAGGAAGAAGTAGTAAGAGAGTCATGTCATATGTGATTGCATGGAACCTATATTTGTTCATATCAAAACAAGCTGACAAAATTAAAAGATAAAAAAGAATAATACATATCACAAAAATGTGAGGAAAAAGGACCGTTAATATCTTCAACAAATGAAGAGGTCTTATAAATTAATAAGAATGGGGAAAAACTCAATAGAATGGGAGGCAATGCACTATCAATGGTCAATAAGCACATGGAAATCATACAACCTTCATGAAAGCAAAGCAAGATAAATCGAAGCGTATAGAGAAAAACCATTATTTATCTATTGGATTGACAAAGGTTTTCATATCTTAAAAGTCTAAAGAAGTTAATGAGGTGGGCATTCCCAGATAGTGTTTAACTTATTACAATTCTCTGGGATACAGTGTATCTGTAGCTTTAAAAATGCTTAAATCCTGGCACCTAGTAAATCCAACAATCCAACTGTCCGGCAATAGGGAATTGGTTAAATTCTCCATACTGATAATTCGTGGACTACTGTATCAGTGTTAGTCATGGCTTCTAACAGTTCTTAAACTGAGAAAATGGGTAGTATATCAAAATTACCCAAGATGGTCTTTGAAAATACTCACATCTTTGGCCCACCCACCCTCCTTCTGAGTTTCTGATTCAGGTGCAAGACTCAGAGCTGGGGTTTTTGCATACATCTCCAATGAATTCTGACACAAACCCTCGATCGCTAAACACTGTGCTAAAATAATACTCAACACCATCAGAAATTACTCTCTATAATGTGAAATTTAACATACACAGGTGTTTACTCACTATGACCCTAATTTTAGAGTACACAGAGCATAGCATTATGTGTGTGTTTTTTAAAAAGAATGCTCTTTATGCTTTTTCAGTATTTCCAAGTTTTCCTTATGAGCATTCCTTTGGATAATCACTAATAGTGCTATTTGTTAAAAAAAAAAAAGATTTTTTTTTTTTTTAAAGGAGTTACTGTCCTCTCCTTTCCCATCTCTCTGCCTGTGCTTACCAAAATATGCCAGGTCCTCAGAGAGCACCTCAAATTTACCCCTAGACAACTATGGCATTATTTCCATGTGAATACTGGAGAAAGAAAGAGAAAAAAGAGTAAAACATTGTGTGCCAAGTGAAATGTAGAGTTTAGCTATTATCTAATGAATTTGATCGCAGTGGGCAGCCAATCTTGATAATTGTTTTAAAAGATTTTTCCTCAATTGCAGCCTATGGGGTTGGGGTGGGTTTCCTAGGACAAAGGTGGTGGCGTCAGGGGAGCTAAAACAAAGGGAAAATCCTCTAAATCAACAGTAACAACAAAACTCACATACACAAAACATAAAACCAAATGTCTCCTGGGCTCTGCATCAAAGGTAAATGAGAGGACAGGTGTGTTAAGACAGTTCTGAGGATTTGGTCAGTATCTTCTGACCCCTATACCTCTTTTTCTGTTTTATTCTATGTTCTTAGAAAGATCCAAGGCACTTGAAAGAGTTTGAAATATGCATTTATAATTAGAATGAGATATGGCACATTCTACCAAAAGACAAGTGTAAACCACCTCTCAGAAGGTACTGTGGTGCCCTAGAAAATGAATTAATTCAAAAGATTTATTTAATCAATTTCCCCCATATCACTGCTTTGTGGGAAGCTTGAAACTTGTTTGAATGTTTGAGGAACGTACCTGGACTCTGCATTTGACCACCTTACAATGTATCCTCCAAGCTGGGGCCCATTTGAAAAATGCAAGGGGGTGGTAGTAACAGTTCTACTGAATACAAGCTGTTGTTGTCCTGGGCAAACGCAGATACAAGCTCACTCTAGTTAGGCACTTCCCTCTGCTTGAGCACACTGGAGGCATGGTGAAATCGGACTGTTCTGGAGCCAGTAGGCAAAAGCAGCAATGTGGGAACACTAGACGGAAAAATCACAAACAAGGCCATCCATGAAACACCATGCACTTGACTAGTTCTGATGTGTAACAAGTTCCAAAATTGGGGTAGGGATACAACACTAAATAAGAGAAATGTGACCCCAACTTATACAGAGTTCATGGTCCAGCTGGAGACAGCAGTAGGTAAGCTGGAAAACACACAATCTAGTGTGAAAAGTGGTAAGATGCATGAGGCAGGGTGCTGTCCATGGCTGGCGGCTGGCACCTGCCCTTGAACTGAAGGATATCCTTCTGGAGTCATGGCATTTAGGCTGAAGGTGATTAAGAGTTAGTCAACTGCTGAATGCCCATCACCCAGTTACTCCGTCCTCCCAAGGAGGGCACTTGATGTAATGAGCACTGGGTGTTATATACAACTGATAAATCACTGACTTCTACCCCTGAAACTAATAATACACTATATGTTAATTAATTGAATTTAAATAAAATAAGAGACAAAAAAAGATGTTAGTCAACTGAAGCAGAAGCCAGGTACAGAGAGGATTCTTCTAGGTAGGAAGTAGAACATGCAGAAAAACTCAGAGGAGAGAGAGTATGGCCCAGTTACTGGCTGGCAGAAGTTTGGTTGATATTTAAAATAAGAGGCAGGAAGTGGTGAGAGATGAGCCAGAAAAGGCAAAAGGCATCCAGGAGAAGCACCTCATTCCACAGGCTTAGAAGCGCAGACTTTTGCTTGAGGGCTAAGGCATGGTTCTGAGGAGGGGAAGGACATGGTCAGATTTCCCTTCACAGGGTGAAGGCTGGTAAGTGGCTGATGGAATGGAGGGTAAAGAGAGGTACAAGGCTAATTGTGGGGAGAACAATTCCAGAGAGAGGAGATAAGGGTCTACTGGGTAAGATCAGACGGTTAAGCCTCTGCCTTCGGCTCAGGTCATGATCTTGGGGTCCTGGGATCGAGCCCCGTGTGGGGCTCCCTGCTCAGAAGCGGGAGCTTCTGCCCCTTACCCTGCTCATTCTCTCTCTCTTTCTCTCAAATAAATAAGTAAAATATTAAAAAAAGAAAGAAAGAAAGAAAAAGACTCAATGATGAGAGGACAGTTTGGCATGGTGTGGCCACACACTTCTGAGGGGTTTCCATGTTTGTGGAAATGACTACACCCTATCAGTGGTGTCCTAGAGACTTCCAACAGGCTGAGAGGCCTCATGACATTAATTTTTAGAACCGAGGTATTGAGTTTAGTGGATTGCCACCCATCAATGTATAGAAGTGAGGAGGGAATTAATCTGTTTGACATATAAAATTCTGAGCTAATGGTTTAAACTGTGCAATACAGTGACATATTTTATGGGTGGTTTTGATGTTGTGTTGACTCAGTCTCAGACTGGTTTTTAAATAATTTGTTTTTCCAGACACTAATATCTCTGCCAGAACCATAACACAATGAATGAAATTAGACAGGCTATAAAAATGTATATTTAGTAGGGGATTGGAAAAAGGGGAGCTAACTTCCTTTCTATTTATTGAAGTGGTTTAGCTTAAGAAGTGTAGTTTGGTATCCACACAAAGAAAACCTGATAGAGAAAAATCCCAAATGAAATATTAATGATGTGTTTGCCAGCCAGAGGGTAGGCACATGGTTTGCCCCCAACTTCTGTGAAGGCAGAATTAATGTTTGTAGCCTTTACACAAACTCTTTATTCCAGGTTCAACTATTTGCTCTCATGTAATTAGGATGTCTTTCAAAAGGGTTTCAAAGAGACTCTATCCCGAGAGGTAGGAGATCTGAGAAAGAACAAAATGAAATACTTCTCCAATGTGTATCTTTAGAGCGAAGAATCTTTAAAGCGTTTGCTGCTAAGTTTGTCTAAAATGGGACCGAGTCCCGAAGCCCACATGCCAGGCCAAAGGGACAACGCTAGAAAGAAGAGGCCTGAGAAGAAAGTTCCATCGAGATTAGGGCGTTGCATTTTTAAAAAATTTCGGCTGTCAGGAGCATATTCAGAGTCACAGTCAGGTAGTTTTCAGAACCATTGATTGGAAATCAAAGTCTCCAAAAATCTGTCTCCATTTGCTCTTTTCCTTCCATCTGATTCCTCTGGTGGGACCCCAGGGAGTCACACAGTAAGCTGACGCCGAAGGGAACCGGCCTTGCTGAGCCTGAGCCCTTTGATTGTGTGGCCCAGCGCCTGCCCTGGATCCACTCAGATTACAGCCCTGCAGCCTGCATTGTCCGGACAAAGGAGCGGTGGCTCCCTTCTGAAGCCTGCCTGGAGCACGGCCACGTGGGGCTGTCGTCCCCAGCCCCAGCATCCTCCTGTTTCTTCCTTCAGCCCGCCCCTGCTGGGTTTCTTGAGTCAAACTTTTAGAAACCAGTCAGCCCTGCTGTGGACTTTGCAGGCAGGGCCCACTTGGATCTCCCCACCCCTGAGATTTCTGTTTCCCATTTTGGTGCCTTCTGGGGAGGGTGTGACTCTGCTTTCTGGAGAAAACATTGGGGAGACAGGACAGAGAGAAGAGCCTTCATTTCTAAGAAGGGTCTTACATACCCAGTAATACTCTGGTTCTTTTTTTTTTTTTTTTTTAAGATTTTATTTATTTATTTGTCAGAGAGAGAGTGCACAAGCAGGGGGAGCAGCAAAGGGAGAGGGAGAAGCAGACTCCCCTCCAAGCAGGGAGCCTGACACAGGGCTCAATCCCAGGACCCTGGGATCATGACCCGAGCTGAAGGCAGATGCTTAACCAACTGAGCCACCCAGGTTCGTTCGTTCTTTCTTTCTTTTCTTTCTTTCTTTCTTTCTTTCTTTCTTTCTTTCTTTCTTTCTTTCTTTCTTTCTTTCTTTCTTTCTTTCTTTCTTTCTTTCTTTCTCTTTCTTTCTTTCTTTCTTTCTTTCTTTCTTTCTTTCTTTCTTTCTTTCTTTCTTTCTTTCTTTCTTTTTCTTTTTCTTTTCTTTTTTCTTACCACTATAACCCAGCCATTTCACAATCTTAGATTTCTGAACAAAGGTTTGTTGAGTGGGTAAAATCAAGTAAAGTTAAGGGCATTGCCTGATTATAAATGGCAGTGGTCTCGAGATCTTAGTCCTAAAATTCAGTGTGCTTTTGTGTCAGGCACTGTTCAAAAATCTTACATCTATTTAGACGTTTAATCCTTACGGTGACCCCATGAGGTAATGTATTTTTCTCCTTGTGTCATGGGTGAGGAAATAACACGGAGAGAAGTTAAATGCCTTGCTTGGTGTCACACAACTGGTAGGAGAAGGAGCTAAGTTTGAGTCCAGGGTTCTCGCCCCAGAGCTGGTATGTCACTACTGCCCTGTAGTGTGAACAAGCATATAACTAGAACCCATCGACTGCTGGGGAGGAATGCTTTTTCAGTTGGTTTCTCCTTTTTCAGTCAGTATTATTTCTTGATTCTCTGACAAATCTAAGAACCTTTCCAGTTTGCCATTGCTACTACCATTTGTGCTGTGGAAGCTCTAGTCTCTGGGATTTGGGAGGTGGTGAGTGAAGGTAGAAAGGGGGAGAGAGAGAGAGAGGAAAAGGCAGGAGTCCTAATTTCACTGTCTAGTCAGAGGTCCCAAAACTGAGTGTACATCAGAATGACCTGAAGGGCTGCTTACAACATAGATGGTTGACCTCTCGAGTTGCTCCTTCAGGAAGCCTGGAGTGGGGTCTGAAAATTTGCACTTCTAAGTACCCAAGTGATTCTGATGCTGCTGGTCTGGGACCCACATTTTGAGAACCACTGGTCTAGGAAGTTGCTTGAGTTGGCCCTCTTAAACTAGACCAAGTAGGCTGTGGGGAAAAGCTCTGGGCAGGTGCCCTTCCAGAAGCTACTGTTTCTCTTTTTGCCTTTTCAGGCATTTCAGATCTTTTTGGACATTTTGAACGGAGATGTGGGCCCACTCGCATGATTCTGAGCCATTTGCTTCCCTGTCTTACATATCAGGACTGAGCAGGGGACCAAATACTGACAAAAATCTTTTCAATGTTGTTTTTTTTTTTTTCCCATTACTTCCATGCAGAATGTTGTAGAAGGAATGAAATAGAGGGGAGAACAGAGCCATTCAGAGTATGTCTTTAAATGTCCATCATAGCCTTTCCTCATCTCACACACCTAAGCCTGGCCCCTGCAAAGGATGGTCAAAGTCAAGGCTTATTGGCTGGTTAATTTCTGGTGTTAACAAGACATTAACCACATTGAATCCCAGACATTAGGGAACCTGTAATGGGAGCTATATATTTGGACAAATGTCCCTCACAGAGGCTTCACTGCTGTCTATCTGGGCCATGTGTGGGGGCCAAGTGCTTGTCACAGCTTGATGTCTAGATTGTCCAGGAGACATTGCTCCTTTCTATCCCATCTTGGTCCCAAATTTCCCCTACGGATGGATCTGTGGGCTTAACCCAGATCCCAGGGGAGCTATCAAAGTCATTCTTCCTAAGAAAGTTAGGAGATACACTGCTCCCAAGAGCAATGATGGTGGTGGTGTTGGTGGTGGTGGTGGTAGATGAAAGACAAAAATGAACACTTCAAGTTTGCAAAATAGCTACTTTCTCCTGTAGCAAAAGGGCTCCAGGACAGTGGAAGGTGCAATTGCAAAGCATGTAAGGTTAGTCTTCAGGTCCCCTCTGTCACTTCTTTCTAGCTGCCCCTCTCTACTCTCTGCCTCTTCATTTTTCACTCTTATTTTGGGTCTCTTTTTCACAGGTTCTTCCTGATTCCCTTCAGGGGGTAGTTAATAAGGTTTAACTTCTTACAAGGGCTTTTGCATTCTACAGGGAACTTTGGAACACAGAAAAACAGCACTGTCCCATAGAGCATTATAGGAAAACATTCTATGATCTGTAATGGCTACCATATTGGACGGCACAGCAGAAAAGTCTTCATGACCTAAAAGAATGAACCTAGAAAAGTGGCACGGCCGATGTTGGAGTTGGTGTTTTGCAGTGACGGTACCTGCGATCACATCTTAGGTGGTTACCAATGCATTAGGCCAGATCTTCACGGGAGACAAAGAAGTCAAACTATTCCCAGTCTAAGGCTAAAATAAGTTCCAAGCTATAACAGAAGAGAGTGAAACAGAGAGGCTTTACTTCAATTTCCATGTTGACGTACTGTCTTGTCACAGAGGAGAGAAATGGGACTGGAAAGCAGGGAAGTTGGAAAAAAAATGGAGGCATGGTAGTCTCGTGTGGTGACAGTGTGAGCCCAGGCCTGGTTCTAACAAAATGTATTGGAGAGGAATAAAAGAGAAAGCCAGGCAGATAAGACAGTGTTAATTAATGGAGCCCGAGTAATTGAGGCTGAATACTAGGCTCAACATTTGAATTTCCATAGGCAAGAGGGAGCTACTGCAGTGTTTTCAGCCATGGGATGACAAGAGGAAAACAGGATTTTAGAAAATTAATTAGGAAGTGGTGCTGAGCTCCTTCTTGCCCCCAAGGTACAGAGCTCCTTCTTGCCCCCAAGGTATGGAGAGGACTCCTTCTCTGTATTTCCGACTGCTTCTTGAACATTCCCACCTGAACATATCACTAGCACTTCAAAATTAATGCCTGGAACAATGCACATCTTTGCTTAGATCCAAACATGTCTCCACCTCAGATTTCCCTTCTTTTGCTAATGGAAACAAGACCCACTTAGCTACAGAGACTCAGAATGTCAGAGCCCCATCCAAAGTAACTTCCCTCTTCTTGGCTCTGAGGCCATAGATGCAAAATTACTTGGCTCCCTTTCCTTTGTGCTCGTGAGTCCTTTTGGCTAACTTCTTCCTCCACGTTTCTGTCTAGATGATGCTCTAGTTAATCCTTAGTCCTCCTCCCTTGATTGACACAGCTACTCATCATAGTCCTACTCTGCTCCAGAATGCCCCCACAATGTATGATCCCAAGACAACCTTTTCAGAGGCCACGAGTTCCCTGCCTTTTTCCCCTACTGTAGCCAAGCCTGACCACTCCCTATGCCTCACTCATGCCCCAGATCTCCACGCAGCCATGCCCTTGCTGCCTCAGCCCATTTCCTGAGCATGGAATTCCCATTTCTCCCACTCAGTGTCAACTTAACACAAACTGTTTCCACCTTTTTAGATCTACTTCAAATCTTACTTTCTCCATAAAGATTTCCTTGCTGTGCACAATACAGGAGACATCTTCTTTCCGTGAAGCACACGACACGTATTTTTCAGCTTTCTGCCCATAGTTCACTTGTATTCTCATTGACAGCTTCTCTTTTAGATCATAAGTTTCTCAAGGGCCAGTGTGGTGTCTTAAATGATTTGTGTTTCCCTTGGGATGCCTTGGGCACAGTGGACACTACATCAATAAGACATACATCAAAGAATCCAAATAATAGTACAAAAGGAAATTTGACAACGTGTCATAAAAATTGAAAGAGTCAAAGAAACTGCAGGTTCATGAGACAATTGGTGCCATTGAGGAGAGGTGATCCCATCTGAAGTAGCTAGCTGTAACACCTTTTAACTCTAGTTTAGTGAATAGATAATCCGTGAGGACACAGCTATAATTGGTATTAGGTAAAAAAAAAAATACTTTTAGTTATAATCTTTGATGTTATTCTGTATTATGACTCCAAAGATTACATTTATGCTTTTGCCATATGTAGCTTACAGGAATTCTGCTATTTCTGTAATAAACCAAAACAGAAAATTCTACTTCATTCTCTCAAGACATTTTGTTTGTTTGTTTTATTTTACGTAGGAGGAAATAATGTTGGCATAAGTGGGCTTATTTCAAAACATGCGAGTTGAACAGTAATTCTCTCTCCTTCATCCTGGTGTTCTCTCCCACTGCTCAGGCTGACTGGAACTGCAGAAATTTACGGCCTATGGCAGTCCTACGTCTGGTTTATGTATCAGTAATGTTCTTTGACTATACAGGCAAAAGAAGGCAGAGATCATGCACCACAGCTTTGCAAGGTCCTATATAATTTTCAAATTTTCCTGTGTTTTTGGTAATGATCTGGCAAGCCAAACAATTTGGTTTAAAAGCTGTTCCAGGTCATCTTACCCCTGTCTGCATTATATAATGGCAACCAAGAAACTGCATTACTAATGTTATAAAGGCCATCAAAATATGAATGTAAATACAAGGCATCTATTTTTATATAGCAGTGGCTTCAGGAATTTACAAAATTATAAGTCTTGGTGTTCTGGACAGAGTTACCACCTTATTCTTGGCAGAGCCCTCTTAAAATAAAGCATCACACCAACTGCAATCAAATTGCAAGGTGGATGATTTTAAAGCATGCTGACAATCATTAGCTAAGTAATAGAACCTTTTTCCAAAGATAAAATAATACTTCCTCAATTTACCCTTTTCCTAATTCTGGTAGGATTTGCAAATAACATATTTTTTATGACTCAGTCTTGGAGGATAGGCAAACATTTTGTTCTAAAACTCCTTGGAGAGTGAGGGCTACAGCAGACCCTTGAGAAAAGAATGTAGAGTGACAATACTTTTCACAAATTCTGTCACTTCAGGATGAGATAATGACTAGCACTATCAGGAGAGCATACTTAGAAATAAATCAGTTTTCACTGGATAAGAATCAAAGCCAAACATGAGGCTTAATGGACACAAAACCCCACATGTTTTGAGGATCAAGCACATGTTATTATTGTCTTTGTTATAAGTAAAGACAATTCTCTCTCTTCTAATGTCTTTATTTCACGAGAAGAATCCGTAAAATATCAAGTGAGTTTTCATAAATGAATGACTACATAGCAATCCTTAAAATGAATTGAAGAGGTGGGTGAGAAACAGGTAGAGCTGGACAAGCAGATATGAGAGATGACATGGGATATAGAAACAACTGAGCAGAAGACTATTCCCAAAGAAAAGATATCCACAGCGTATGCTCAGCATCGGCTCTGCTTGGTCATAGTAGTATGAAATTTCTCCTATAGAGCCCCTTGTTCAGTCTTGTATTAAGGTAGAAATCTTTCTGAGCACAGGTGGCAAGAAAGGAAAGTTTGACTTTCTAAGGGAAGATTGAGATCCTGAATATAACAAATACATCCTTCATACAGAATAAACACCACTTTCTGTATGTAGAGAAATCCTTGAATCTCAAAACAAAAGCACAGAAGGGAGTGGATTTGGATAGGAAAATGGAGGGCAGGCAGGTCCATGCACAGGGAAAAAAAAATGTGTTGGGGGTTAGAAGCTCTCAGTTCTTGTCTGGGCCCTGCTACTACTTTCTGTTTATCCTGGTTAAATCATATGACCTCCGAGTGCTGCCATTTCTTCATTGTAAAAGAAAAAAACTAGATGTTCTTGTCCCTGGCCCCAAACAAAGAAACAAATGACTGCTCCCCTCATGTTTCCTGTGTTTCCTGCATTGGTAAAAGTCAATACCTTGTACCTCATTGTTCAAGTTAGAAACTTGGTAGCCATTCTTGAGCTTTTTCTTTCCCTTAACCCCCCAAATTCTAGAGGATAAAATCCTGATCATTTTATTGCCTTTGAGCTATCAAAGAAGCCCACATAAAATCTGTTTCCATTGATTCCACAGTAATCTTGGGCCCTGACATGGCTCCCTGGAATACTGCAGTCATCTGCAATGCATCTCCCCAAACCTTCTCTCGCCTCCTGCCAAACCATTCTCCCCACACTGCAGCTGGAAGGATACTTTAAAAGCACAAATTATAATTTTCACTTCCCTTATTAAAATGTTTCCTTGAACTCACATTGCTCTTAGGAAAACTTTAGTATCTACCACTCTGCTCTTTCTGTGCCATTCATCCTGGATTCTTCTCAATTCCTTTCTCCCTCCCTGGCTCCCTCCTCTAGCCTGAGCCCATTATCCTCCCTAAGCCTGGAGTGCTTTTCACGGCACTTCCCTTCCTGCTATCCTGCAGCCCTTAACCAATGTGACCACAGGAGAGCCTCCTTTGATCACCATCAAGGCCAGCCACCTTCTGAGATGCTTCCACATCCCATCCTATCTCAGCACTTATCACCTCTGTAGCTCTTTCGAGACAAATGGTATGGGTTGGATGGTTGTCCTTCAAAAGCTATGACCATGTCCTAATCCCCAGAACCTGTGAATGTGACCTTATTTGGAACAAGAGTCCTTGCAGATGTGATTATGTTAAAAATACAGAGATGAGGTCATCCTGGAATTGGGGTTCCCCTAAATCCAATGACAGGCGTCCTTAGAAGATAAAGGCAGAGGAAGATCTGAGCCACAGCCACAGAGATGAAGGTCATGTTAAGACAGAGGCAGAGATTAGAGTTAATGCAGCCCCAACCCAAGGAACCCCTGGAGCCACCAGAAGCTGGAAGAGGCAGGGAAGGATTCTTCTCTGGAGTCTTCAGAGAGACTGCAGGCCTACTGACCTCTTGAGTTTTGGACTTCTGTCTCCACAACTGTGAGAGAAGACATTTCTGTTGTTTTAAGCCACTAAGTGTAGTAATTCTTTACAGCAGCCCTGAGACAGCAGAGAAGATTGTTCTTCCCTGTTAGACTGTAAGCACCAAGACCCAAGAACTATGCCTGCTCATTGCTGAGCCTGCCGCATAACAAACCACTTGTGCATGGTGAGCCAACAGGATGGCTGATTCTCAGCTACGTGTAGACACACCTGAGGTCAAGGGTAAGGTTTGTTAACTGGAGAGATGGCCTTCCAGATGTGCCAGCCTGAAAGAAATGTCACAGCAGCACCTGGCATAGCAGCTGGTGCTGGCCTCTCATCATGGTACCTCACAGATTCATGCTACATTGATGTTGCTTCTCAACTGTAATTTAAGCTCCTTGACTACAAAGAGTCTGGTTTTATTCTTCTCTGTATTTCCTGGATCAGCTCAAGCTTTCTGTTTTCACTTGGTAATTAAGTGTTTGATTGCAGACAATTGACTTTCATGAACTGTTTTCTGAAATTAAAGTCAATTTCTGTGAAAAGTCATAGTTGGTGGGAGAGGTCATAAAAAAATTACTGATACTTGGAGTCAGGCTATTTGATAAGCTGGCATGGATTTATAACAGGAATTGTCCTCTGTGCCAACAGAGATGCCCACAGAATAACCTAGAGTTTGCCCTACAACAGAGGTTGCCACTAAATATCATCTTCCTTCAATAATTGGCATACAACATAATTAGTGTTTGGGTAGAATTTGCCTTATGAAGTCCTTTCACATCTTTTTAGTGAGTAAGCCATTATACAAATTATTTGAGACAATGGTGATAATTCTTTGAGATAAAAAATTAAAATGATCGGATCAAAATTTCCAAGGAAATTTTACATTACACGTATCTCCGAATTTATTTGGTTCCTGAGTGTAGTGAGTGGGAGTGTTGATCGTGAGAGGTAAGTGTGGTCATACCTGGTTCGCACTAGTACCTTGCCCAGTTCATACTGTAGGATGAATAAATTCAGGCTGAGAGACATTAAGTGACTTTCTCCAGGTCACACAGTCATTAAGCAGCAGTCTCGGGATTGGAACCATTCTTCCAATCTCCATGGTTAGTTTTCTTATCATTTATTCCTGTTGGCCCTCCATTTTGCTCATGAGGAAATAAACCCAGAGAGGCAATTCATGGCATGACAATTCAGAGGGCAATAAAGCTAGGAAAACAAAGTACAGAGTGTAAAGGGTCTTTGAAGATCACCTTGGTCCTGGACTTAGGCTTCTGTGAAATCACTTCCGGTGGTTTCTAAGCAATGCTGAAACCATTAGAGTGGATAGGACTCTGGGTCCTTCTCCCAATTCCATCCTGAGCTGCGTTTTTTTATCTGTTTCGTTTTGCATGGATCCTCCTAAAATCTTATTTTGAGAAAAGATCCAACCCCTAAAAAACACAAAACAACACACAATCACATGATCTGAATACCACATATCCAACCCCTTATTTCAAGGGTGAAGACGTACTGCACCAGTCCAGAGTGAGGTCTAGAGCTCAGTGTGGGCTCTCCCAGACCTTGCTACATGGTCTACCAGGCTTCTTCTCTCCCACATGCCCTCAGGGAATGGGTCTCCGTGGTCAAAGGGCAATTGCCGCTTGCTAATCACACCTCATAGTCTAGAAGCATTAAACCTGGCTGGGAGAGACCATGTCACAGTGGACGCTGAAGTCTGCAATTTCATGCTCAGCTGTGTCTTCCCCCGAAAAGTTGGCGGTGAGGCCTATGGAAGGATGTGCAGGGCTCTTCCATTGCCCTAAGCCAGGCTTTTCTTTTGAAGTATGGGCTGGATCCTATTTCCTTAATAAAGCCACCTTCCAATCGAGAATACTTAAACCTGGGCTTCTCTCTGCCCTCACGCTTGGAATTTGGCTAACATGCTCCATCTCTTCTGAGAAATGCTAGGGGGCCTTTATTGAGTTCACATGGGCTCATTTGGACAGCCTTATAGCAATCTGTATTGATGATGCATGACCTGTGGTCTTTTCCCGTAGATGTTGGGTGAAATATGTCCAGACCCTTATTGAAATTATTTGGATTCCGTCAGTGAAAGACTCCACTGATTATCAAAATTTCAAACTGAATAAGAGCTAGAAACTCATTAGAAATTTACGAGAATATTCTGCACTATTTCTGTTATTGGAGTTGAAGCATGCTGGCAGTAAACAGATGAAGAATGTCTGTTTTCTCCAGTGACAAGCAATAGGAAGGCGAACACAGGGTTTACCGAGTCATCCCAGAAACAACATTCTTTTTGATACTGAGAAGACTTTCTATGAAATCCCTTCTTTATTAGCAAATCTATATCAGAGCTAGGTTTCTCTTTAATCTTTTGTTGAACTCCCTCTATCTTTGTCTGACCCTCCTGAAGACCTCCACCAGAATTGATCCTTTGCCAAAGTTTAGGAATTACTAGCTTGGATAGCGAATGAGAAATCCCAGAAAACGAATAATCAATGAACACACTGGAAAGGTCTGCTCCATTGGATAGAGTGGAAGAAAGTTTTCTTCTCAGTTCTCCTATCAGAGAGGCAGTGTGCTTTTCCTCCTGCCTGCCTCGCCAAGGAGGGGCAACCGTTCTTAAACAAGATCTAACATTTACTTGAAACCAATAGTTTCCAGTAAAGGGTCTTTAGGATAAATGCAGGCTTACTAGTAAATATTGGTTTAATCTTCAGGGAAAATTAAAAGCTTGTGGTCTGGGACTGACGGCAGAAGGCAGATGCATGAGGACTGGGGACCAAAGGGCTGGTAAAATCTCCAAATAATGTCCTCTTTTCCAGCTCCAGGCAAAAGAACCAGCCATACCCATTCATTTTCTCTTAAAGGAAAGAATTCTCCCAAACCTGGGAGAGCTGAGTACAATTCAATCAGCCTTTTTCAATGCTTTGCTTAGTAGTGCTATATATTGAGCTCTGCTCATAACTTACCCACCCAAGGGCCTGGTAGAATAAAAATCATGGTAATTTGTGCTACTTTTTGTGGAGACTGTGTCTTATAAACTGAGCATAATAGCATGTTGTGTGACTCCATTTATTGCCCAATTATAGTTCACGTGGGCATGTTTAGCTGAGTCGTGTTAGTTGATGTCTTTCACGTACAGTTTTGCTGGAACTTTTCAAAAACATTTTTGCTGATCACAACTTAGTAATTGTGTGTGTCTTATTCAATTGACTTGTCATAAATGCTAGAGTTATCTCCTTTCCTATCAGTTCTTGGTTTCTTCTGCTGTTGCTGCTTTATCCTTCTTTTTTATGTACAGCATTCACTTTTTCTGAAAAAGTGCAAAATAAGATGCCAGCTAGCAGCACTCAGCTCTGCCATCGGTATATGTTTTGAAATAGAATTCACACCGATGCACCAGCAGCTAGCCCTCTTCCCTCACTGATCTGAGGGGAGAACATCAATACACCCCAAAGATGAGCACACAGATGCGCCATCTACAGTAGGAAGCATTGCTCAGCCAGCCACTCACCCAGAAGAGGTTTTCTCTACCCGTTTGTCAAAAAGGTCTTGTGGTCAGCAAAATGTGTGAGACAACAAAATTTCATAGGGAAGGATTTAATTATCACAGTTGGTGGTTGAATTCATGGTGTTTTCATCCTTTGTGAAAGATTCCACAAGCAAAATGGGTTAAAATTCATAATGTGACCAGAAAAAAAAAAAAAAAAAGTCCACGAAACAATGCCAGACAGAAATGCCCTTAGCAGAAAGATTCTATTCCTTGTAGGAGGCCTGAGGGTTTCTGGGCATCTTAAAGGCTCTGTGTTGGTGGGCTGTCTGATGCCAGGGAACTCTGCTGTCCTTTGGGGTAGCTGGGGCACACCAGGGAGCTGTGTCGACCCCTGGGGGTGGGGATTTCTCGAGGTGCAATTCCCAGCAGTCACCAAACAAGGTGGTTCCTGTGCAACGTGGAAGGCATTCTGTTTTTGATCTTACCATTGAACTTTAGCATGATAAAATAACATTTGGGGATGTGGAGTAGGCAGGACACAATTCCTAACTGGAATAGGTTCTTTGGATTACTTGCCCTGCATAAAGCAGAGATGGAAGGAAGAGACTGTAGACTACAGTTGACCTAATCAATATCTTCCTATATTCAGAGAGACAGAACACACAGAGGCATTCGTTCTTCAATAATTATATTGATATTGATTTTACTTTGTTATCTGAGTTAGTTATATACCAGTATGACACAGTTGGGTGCCCAAAGATTCCATTTCTACTTAGCAGATCCTGCTTTCCTCCCGGTCTGCCATCTTCCTCTTCTTAGATGGGATCTTCAAAGCTAGACCTCATTCACATCTTAAAATAAAACAAAAAACAAAACAAAACAAAACAAAACAAAAAACCACCTCAGCAAAATAGATTTAGGGGAACGTAGCCTATCTTTGATATTTAGTCTCTGTATTGATATCTGGCCTTTTGCCTTGATCCTGAGACCTGGTTACCACATACTTTCCCGGTCTTGGCAGTAAATATCTTCCTTGTGCTCTCTGCTAAGGCCATCTCTGATGATGATCCTAGTCCTTCCAGAGTGGGAAGTACCACAGTCCTGGCCGGAGCTCTTCTTAAGAGTAGAGACCTGCCCGAGTCCCCATTGCCATACTTTGGGCTGTGCTACCCATCACGGAATATCCCAAAGCAGCCCATTTTCTGAGTATCACCTCCTCCTGGACTCTTGATCCTATGTTCACCCCAACTGCAAGGACACCCCTTCCTCCATTAGGCTTGATGGCAATGTTCACTGCCTGCCTGCTCTGGCCATCCCCATTAGATACTCTCTTCTGCCTCCAGCATCTGTGCTGCACTTTCATGATCTACCTAATGCAGGCACCCACCCTGGTCTGTTCCGCCTAATCTAGCTAACCAGACCAACTTCTGAGACAGGGTGTGTGGTAGCATTACCTAGAAAGGAACACCATTGTAAAACAGCAAAAGGGTGACATTAGCAATGCTTTAGATGCAAATTAGAGGTGCAGGTAAGCATGAGATATCTGTCTTCCCCTGTGGCAGGTGACCCAGGACTGAATGAAGAAGATGGCAGAATGTTCCAATAGGAAGGAGCCATCAGGCACACTCCGTGTTAGCAGAGTCCAGGGTTTCCTGGGCATATACATATAAATTAAGGTAAAGAGAGCTTCCTTCGCTCCTGTGGAACATGCATTCCAACTTCAAAAACAAACTGATTAAATCCATCGGAGCTGGCGATGAGTGTTACCATATGAAAAGATGCTCATCAGACTTGGATAAATTACACCCATTATCTTATTGAGCAAGGTCTTCATGGAAAGCTCTGGATAACATTACACTGGTCAGACTTAAAAAATAATAACTACTAGTAATTTTATGCTTATTGGGTGCTAATGTCTAAAATAAATGCTTTATATACATTACGTTATTTAATTCCCAAAAAAGTCTTCAAGGTAGGTATTATTATACTCCTTGTTTTGATGAGGAAACCAAAGCTCAGAGAAATAAACATCCTTCTTAGGGTCCACAGCTGGGGAATGAAAAATTGGGGGTTTGACTTCAAGTCTGCTCTAAATATTGCAAAGCCAACACAATGAGACGTGACAGTGGAACCTATTGGTTTTTCCTCAAGATGTTACAACAAAATTTTAGCCTAGTATTTTTCGAGATACTAAGGTAGGTCGTCAAGCCAAACACTCTTGTTCTGCTGCTTCCAAATGTCTGGGATGTAAAGAGAATAATTAAGAACAGACACCCAGACCCAGGCTCAAGTATGGAGTGTTAGAAATCATAAAGAGAAAAAGCAAAAATTAGTTGAAACAACCTTATAAGGAAACTTAATTATCTATTACCGCCAAAAAGTAGGTGTAGGGTTAATTTTTTTGCTAGAGCAAAAATAATATTTGCGTCATGTTTCCTGTATACAAATTGTTCTGAATGCAATGTTCTCAGCTTTTCTATACTGTCCTTTGTTCTTTTGACATTGTTATTTTTGTATATAAATAAAACCCCTTGTTTACATTACTGTTTCAGAGGCTTTGGGGTAGAAAAAGGAATAATTTTCTTAAATTGGTCCACCCTCAAATCATGCCATAGTTAAAACAATACAATGGAGAGAGCAGGGTGGCCCACTCTATCTTGCACAACTTTGACAATAACTGAAAAAAAAAGTGTGGGGGTGGAAGCCAAGATTGTCACAAAAATTCTCCTAGGAAAAATCTTGGTTTGGGTTAAAGCAGCATCTGTGGGAGAGGATGCACATGGTGCCAGAGCACAGAGGTGGGAAGCAGGGCCGGGGCCACTGGAAGCCTGCCTTCCTAGGGCACGGCCAGCAGTTTGAGTCAACTCCAAATGCTCTGAGCTCTACATGAAGCATGAGAGGTTGTGACTCATCCCAGGGGCATGAGGTTGGGGAAAAAGCAAATGGAAAGGTAGCATCGACTGAAACTATGATGCCAGGAAGCGGGGCTGTGGGGCATCAGGCAGAGATGTGCATGGCTTCTGGGGGATGGGTGACAGAGCTGGCCATTCCCCGGTGCCTTGGTGGGCCAGGCTCCAGGAGATGGGCCTCGCCAGTCTGGCTTCAGATACATTCAGAGCCTGCTCCATGAGGGGAGGACAGTGAACACCCCCTTCCCACCATTTTATAGATAAGCACAAGAGATTTCAGGAAAAGAGATTGTGAAGCCAGTAAATTACAAAGGCCAATGTGAGATGGAGAGTTAACCCTGTCCCCACTGCTCTCCCTAGTGTCCTGCTGAAGACTTCCCTGGGAGGAAAATGGGAGAAGCATGCCTTCAAAAGCAATTTCTTCACTGGATCATTCAGTGGGGCGACCTATTTGCCCTATTTTTGGAGACAAGTTCTAGAAAGTTCCCACAGAGAAGTTCTAGAAAGAGCTAGTGACCCTGCAGTGTCCTGCAGTGACCATGCTTGGTGGGGGCTGCCTCAGTGCGAGCATTGTCTTCCGAGAAGACTTTCTGCCCCTTCCCGCCTTTTTTTCTCTTTCCTCGAGCTTGCGAGCTTGGGCAGCCGAGGAGTATTTGGAACGCAAGCACATAAGGACCCAGGGAAGACTTAAAAGAATACAGACAAAACTGAAGAACCTCACTGAGAAGAGTGATGACATATTGAAATAATTGTTTGCTGAGATGGGAAATGTAATAAGAATGATAGATTTTGGGGGGTGGGGAAAAATTGGTCTTGAACTTGCTGAGTTCAAAAAGCTTATAAGAGACATCTCTGTCCTACAGTATGGCTATCGTACTTTTTCCTTTCGCTCTTTTTCTGAAACTGAGAAACTCGGGCCCTGGGGTAAATATTATTTTTTTAAGATTATATTAATTTATTTGAGAGAGAGAGAGAGAGAGCACGAGAGTGGGGTGAGGGATAGAGGGAGAAGCAGGCTCCCTGTTGAGCAGGGAGCCCCATGCGGGACTTGATCCTTTCCGTACTTCATTCCCCTGGCACACGTTATTGAGCTGGCACTCTGCTATGCTCTGAGCCTACAAACACAAGAAAGCCCTTGGGAGCTCAGGGTTTCAGGAAGAAGTGCCAGGTTAAGACTTCAAAGGGTCTTGGATTTCTCCTTTGCCACGCTCACCTTGTAAACTTAAGGACCCTTTTTGGGAAGAAGGCTTTCCTGGTGGAGAAGTGTTCACCAGAAATCTAGCAACAAATTTTTCCTGTTAATCTCAAAGGGAACACACTATTTTCTATGGTTCCAAGGAAGGACATTTATCCATCTGTTTAAGAGATTGTAAATGGGTTTGTTGGGGAGTGGGCTCCAAACCTACATTGCTCAAAGCCTGATCCCTGACTGCTAACAGCAGCTGTGCCCTTGATCAGAAGGTGAAGTTGGCCAGATGCCACCATGGGGTTCAGTTCCCCTGTCTTAGAGGGATCCAATTGGACAAGATTTCCAAAGTTCTTGTCACCTCTCTGTTTGCCAGGGACACTTGCATGATAAGACCAAAACAAAGCAGAAGACCCAGCCTTTGTAAAGGGCTACGAAATTAGGGAAGCTAATATTTATTAAGGACCAATAAACTAATAAATGGGAGTAAATGGGAGACACTTTACTGATCTAAATTCATCTTCATAAGATTTAGATGTGTGTTATCTTATTTTCAATACATGAGGACACTTCTGGACTGAGAGACCAAATGCTTACTAAGGAGAGCGCGCGAGTAAGGTATAGGCATAGATCTCAATGCTTCTACATTGCCCTGCCTCCTCCAACATCAGGCATTGTCTTGTCCAAGGTTCTGTAGGTGAGTGCATGACCTTAAAGCTATAGATGGCATGGTACAGAAGAAATGTCTGACTCTTGGGCTCTAAAGTTACACCTGCTTATGAAGGCTGAGCCCCATTCATGCCTATTTCAAAGAGGCAGAGAGGGGTTGATGTTTAAAATGAGCAGCTGGGTTTCTATGTTGTAACCACATTGTTATGAGCCTGAGATCTGCCTTTTAATATGTCATTTTTCTCCATTTATCCCCCCTCACGCTTCCCCTGTTTGTCTGGATGTGTGTGCGTGCACATTTATATAATCACACTCCCCGCACACACTCACAATCATACCGTACAAACTAGCCTGATCCAAGAACTTCCCATGGAAGCCCACTCTCACTGACTGCAGCATGGCTGGCCCATCTAGGGACTGGCATGCCATTCAGGGATCCCACAGGGAACGTCAGCTCTGCTTTTGTGGCTCTGACACAGCCTGTGCAGAATTTAACAGCTGATAAGCAGGAGTCTAATTAGACTTTTTTGTTCTGATAACACTGGAAATGATACAGTCCAATCAGCAGAGAGCTCCAGATCTCGAGTCTGTGACATTGTGACGTGTGTTTTTAAAAAGGGCTTAAAGGCTCTGGTGGGATGGAAGCCAGAGCCTCAGAGGCCGCTCCCCACCCAACATCTTGAAAGCTGAAAGGGAAGGTGGCGGGGGGCAGGAGGGCTCTCCACCAGCTCCACAGAGGATTTTGCTGCCCAAACCCCCCAGAGCCCACGGTGGCCCCCTGTCTCATCCCCATCAAGCGAATGTCATTAGCAGGCCTAAGAGATGCACTAAAATCTGCTTTTAATGCCTGCAAAATAAATAAATACATTCAAAGTACAATTATGGAAAAATATGAGTTTAACTTTCAGATGATCAGTTATTTGGAAAGTGCTCCAAAATGATTCACTATAACTCACCAGCTCATACGACTACTCAATATTCTTGAAAAATCCAAATACTGATCTTGGAAAGGGGAAGGGATTTACATGCTTCAGAACATGCAAAAAAGTAGAAAATCAATTTGTTTAACTACATGAAATTAAAATCATTTTATGGCAAAAAAAAAAAGACCCATAAATGCAGTTAAACATTAAATGCAAACTGAGAAAAAATATTGGCAGCAAACTTGGCCAGAGCTGATATTTCACTTTACACAAAGATATCTTTAATAAATAAAGTGTTTATACAAATTCTGGTAAAATTGAGGAAAGGACATGAACAAACAATATACCAAACAAACAGTATGAAGTTTTTACAAATAGGCAACAACTGCAAACTCATCATTCATAACAAAAATGCAAATAAAACTACAATGAGATCTCCCCTATAAAATTATCTAGAATTTTTTTTAATGCTACTGTTCAGTGCTAGCAAGAGGGTCTTACAATGATCGTTCTCATACCAGTTGGTGGGAATTTAGATTAGTATAAACTTTATGGAAAGCATTTTGGCAATATGCAATACATATCTTAAAAACAGTTACCCTTAGACTCAGTCATGTTTTTTTCCCCTGGAAATCTCTCTTCAGAATTAACACAGGCAAGATTTATATGCAAAGATAGTCATTGAAACATAATTTATAATAGAAAAATTTGTAACAGCTTCAAAGTCCAACATAGAATGGTTAAATAAATAATGGTACATCTTTAAGATGACACATAGAGCCTCCAACAAAGATGGAATTTTTGAAGAACATTGACTAAGATGGAAAAAGAAAAACCTCATGATGTGTTAATTAATAGAAAATATATTTAATTCATTTTATTTTCTAGTGAAGATATACAATCCACATTTTATTTTTAAAAACATTTCATGAGGTAAAACATGACTAGAATTGCAAGATAGATGGTTGCTTTCCTTACTCTGTATCTGGTAACTCATGCTCTGTAGTGATCCAACAGACCCAAGAAGAATGCAAATTATTACACTAAGATGATTATGATGATACCACCACCACTACACTACCAATGCTGGCAGGGAGAATTTGCTCCTGCAGGATTTTCTGGGGTAGACTCTGAAGCCTTCCTAAGTGCCTGGTTTTGCCGTGTGTGTGTGTGTGTGTGTGTGTGTGTGTGTGTGTGTGTGTGTGTGTGTGTGTAGGGGGGCTGGAGTTGTTGGAGACAGCCCGCTGTTGATGCATAATCGGTAGCTGCTAAAGTAGAGGCATCACCTTCTTGGGGAGGCTAGAGACAGGTGCTGAACCTGAGCGTTCTGCATGCCAAAGAACTTTATTCCTTCCAGAGCAATAAACATGCAATCCATAAGCATCAGTTTTACTCTCATCCAAAATATTTAACTGCAAAGTGTATCTAACTACACAAGTCAAACTCAATGCCTTATTGTTTCTTATGCCCAGAGGTCAACCTTTCTTATCACCTTCTATTTGAAGTAAAAAATATACTAGACTGGAAGAGTATGTAATGACAAGAAAAATAAACATGTGAATTTTAAATCTGAGATGGAGCAATCTACCTTTTGAGACTATGGTATTGATATCACAGTTTGTATTTGAATCTTTAACCCCACTGGTTATTTACCTCAGACAAGTTACTCAATATCTCAAAGCCTCAAATTTCTTATAAAGGAAGAGAGTAACCTACACCTCCAGCCCCCCTACACACACACACACACACACACACACACACACACACACACACACGGCAAAACCAGGCACCCCAGAAGGTTGAGGATGTTATGAGATGATGTGTATAAATCACTTAACACATGGCAGAAGCTCAGTAAGTGTTAGCTATTGTTACTATGCATGGTATAAAAACTGGATAGCATCAAATATTTATTTGGGCACTCAGTATTTTGCAGGAACTATGCCATGTTCCAGAGATACAAAGATGTGTTTGTTTATTCAACAGATGTTTATTGAGCACTTACTATGAGGCAGGCACTGTTCTAGGCACTTGGGATATACCAGTGAATGAAAAAAAAAAAGATCCCTATCCTCGTGAAAAGGACAAACCATAGACACCAAACATGAGACAGAATAAAATTACATGGGATGTGAGAAGGTGCTAAGTACCATAAGACAAGGGAAAAAAGATGGGGTACTGGTTGCAATGTAAATGGGGGGGCAGTGTAGGATTATAAAACACGAGCTTTGGCTTTGTGGAGTGCTGTCCTAATAGAGAGACGATGGGCAAGAGCGCACAGAACTGCGATCACAGCAAGGGTGTGATCAGCTTGCCTGGGAAAGGTGAAGGCAGCCTTGAAGAGCTGGCTCTTGATGGACAGATGGGAGGCATGATGTGGATGGACAGGACAGGAAGGGAATTCCAGGCAGAGTGAATAGCATGTACAGAAGCATGCCGATGAAAGACCACACATGCCTGTAGGACTACAAGTGGCCAGGATGGTGGGAAAGAAGGCTGTCTGTGCAGGAAGGGGAGCTGAGAGGGGCTTGGGTGAGGCTGAAGGTTTAGAATGGATCATGCAGGCAACAGGAGTTGTTAAAGGGTCTGAGCAAAGGAATAATATAATCGGATGCAGGTCTTAGAAGACTTGTTCTAGTGTGGGGGATCTCTGTGTTTGACAGGGAGATCTTTTAAGAGGTGATGTAATAACCCGGATGAACCAAAATAACAGCAGAGAGGCTAGAGGCTGTCAATGGATTCAAGGGAGATTTGGGAAGTAAACTGGACAACATTAACCACCCACTGAATGTAGGGATGAACAGGGCAGAGGAATAAAGGATGGTTTCCAGGCACTTAGCTTTGATGACCAATGGATAATAAATTCGGATATGTGGACCAGAGGATGAACACATTGGGAGTAGGGTAGGAACGTAGAAACATGGTTTTTAGAAGTGCCAGATTACAGTTAACTCCACTTGTTGGAGAGGAAAATCAAGAGCATTAACTGATCAGTTGAGAATATATATTTGATGTGGTAACAGGAAAAGGGAAGGAGGACACTGGATGGGGGCACATTCAGAAGCATTACATTGAAATGTGCTAATGACACACATCTTAGAGAGACGACGGGAGATTGTGAACTACCAGTATTTAAATAAATACTCCCTAAAGCAAGATGTATTCAGCATCCATGTGGACAAATGAGAGGACCCCAAAGCTCTGTGTCTAGTAGCATGGCTTGGCCATGCCTCTGTGGCCAGAACTCCACTCTACCAGGGCCATTAAGGACTTCTGGTGAGTAATATTGCTGTCACAGCTTCCTGTTGCTGATGCCTATCTTGAGCAGATCTTCAAGGTTTTAATGATCTTATTAAGGGAACCTGTAGACATCAAGGCCCAGAGATGTTGCAGGAGTCACTCAAGGTCCTGTGATGATTTTGTGACAGAGACAGGACAAAGATATAGACGGATTAGTTAAAGGGCTTTGAGTTGCAAGTAAGAAAGACCTGGTTTCAAATGTTAAGCAACAAAAGTATTATCATCTCACTGAAGGAGAGAGAAGTCTAGAAGTTCGGCTGGCTCCTGGCCTTGTGTAATCAGCGATCTGACTTCATTCCTGCCTCTCTCTTGCTTGCCCTCTTCCATGTGTCAGCTTTGTCCTTAGACTAGCTCTCCTCTGGTCACAAGTTGATTGCCAGCAGGAACAGGGACAAAATTCTTTCCTATTCCTGACCATCCGGAGGGAGGAAAATTATTACCTCAATCGGAAGTAAATGTCTTTTTATTTAGTATAATTGGACTGATAGAGGTTCCTAACCACCTCAAGACAATCAGATACACACAGAGGGGATAGCATGTGTTGGATGCCTTACTCTGAGTTCCTTAACTAGGCCCTGGCGAGAAGGGATGGGCTTAGTAACATTAGCTAGGACTAATTGGGAAACACTCTTGGGGTCAGCTTCCACTGAATAATGCGGCCAATGAGGGAAAGGGGTGCTACAGAGCAAGCAGGGTTCGATCCGAACAATACCATCAAATGGAACTTTTCACCCTAAAGGAAGTGTTCTATATCCCACCATCCAATAAGGTAACCACTAGCCAATATGGCTATTGAGTAATTGAAATGTAAACTGGGAAATTAAATCTTCCATTTAATTTCATTTTAATTCATTTAAATTGAAATAGGCACAGGGCCAGAAGGATGAAGAGGGGATGGGTGCTAGGAGGTAGCCAACGGTGTCTACTACCCTAGTACCCACAGCGCTCTCTTCCCACCTGCTCTCTAGTGTCCATCACGCTGCTACTATTCTCACAATTATTTCTCCCCATACTTTATTTTCATATTCACTACATTGCCATGCTATGATGTCTAAAGTGAAACCCAGAATCTGATGATGGGGTTAGAGTGGGAGGAGAATGACAACCCTTTAAGAAAATCAAACCATGGGAGTTGGATCAAGTTAAGAATCTGAGAAACCGCCTGCACACTGAAAGCAGATACAAAATGTTTTTTTTTAACAACACAGATCTCCCCCAAATATGAAAGATCATTTGCAATAAAAAAAAAGATGCAGACCCACAATGCTTAAATCTCTGATAAATCAATGTATCAACAGCATCTATTAAACTCAGGGGAAAATGTGAATAATTACTATAGAAACAGAATATTTTAAAGGAAATTACCCAGATGGAAAAAGAGCAATCCTTTTTTTTTTTAAATAAATCTGGATAATCAAAATTGGCTGTTGTGCTAGCAAGCAGCTCTTCTATGGTTATATCTGAGCAATGCTCTGAAGAAAAAATGACCCCAATAGCATGAGGATATTCCAAAGCCAGTGGATATGGTGAATATACATTCCCATATACGTGAGATGGCTCTGTGTTTCCATCTGTTATTCTAGTGCAAAAGTGTGATGGTTTGGACAACAAATTCTATTGTCACTCTACTAATGGAATGCAAAAAGCCAGCATGGCACTCCTCCCTGGTGGATGGAAGTAACAGAACTTCATCTCTAACACATGCAAGGTACACTCATACCTTGAGTACTGACTGGATCTAGCACCTCCAGAAACCATCTCACGATGAGGAAAATGAGCCTAACCTTTAGCAGCATGTTCAGCTATGCCAAGGGATGCCTCCATTTGTCATCACTCTGCATCACAGCCTACGTACAGAGCTGCCCTGAAAAGCAATATGGCAGTTGGCAATATTGGGGCAGGAGAGTAGTAGCATGGGTGTAGAGTATTAGCCTGCCACACAGAATTATGTGACATCACTTGAATTCTTTGACCCTCTGACCCCAGGGTCTCAGATATATGGCAGAGTGACCAAGCCTACTAAAACAAGTCATTAAAATGTTATCTCATTTATATTACCCAGAGACTTACAGCATAGAGAAAGACTTGAGATGCCTGTTTTATATTACTTGTTAATGTAAATATATCAATGTTAAAAATATATATAATTTGGGCGCCTGGATGGCTCAGTTGGTTAAGCGACTGCCTTCGGCTCAGGTCATGATCCTGGAGTCCCGGGATTGAGTCCCACATCGGGCTCCCTGCTGGGCAGGGAGTCTGCTTCTCCCTCTGACCCTCTTCCCTCTTGTGCTCTCTATCTCTCATTCTCTCTCTCTCAAATAAATAAATAAAATCTTTAAAAAAAATAAAAAATAAAAAATGTATAATTTTTAAATATTTGAATATAGCTTTTTTAATGTGGCTGCATTGAATGATCCTAATCAATAATTGTGTTGCCTTAGTTTTCCTGTCTTATAAACAAACAAACAAACCATCCTCAGCGTTCCTGATTAAATTTTAAAATGCATGCAAAGTATCTGGAAAAGTCTTCATGCTATATTGCTGTGGAAAGCATTGGACTAGGAGGCACTTATTTACCTGATAATCGAATGGAACAAGACTTTCATGTAGAAGCAGAACCAGTTGTGACTTTTTGAAATATCATGAAAATATATAACTGGCTAGGAAATGAAATCACCATTATTCTAATACATAAGGAAAATGGATGCTTCACGGATCTACTGAAAAGTCTGTTTCTTTCTGTTCTGGCCAGCCCAGCTCAGCTAGATTGGCTAAAATGACTCTCTTCTCCTTGTTTTTCTATGCTGCTCTCCTGAAATTAGGCTTTTCTTTGGAGAAGACTGCCTGGAGAACTTGCAGCTGGGTCACCCAGAGTCCAAAGTAAAGGCAGTATTTGTAAAGGCTACTTCCCATGAGAAGAATTAACTTTTTTCAGCTACTCACAGATTTGCAAAATCCTACCTCTGAAGAGGAATTTGATTGAATGTAACCTGGTGGCCAGTTAGCCTCCCACAGAGCCAGGAGAATCCTTTCCTGTGTTGTTTGTGGAAACTGATTCATTGTCCCCTTGAATCTCTCTGGTGATAGAAATTTCTCTGGCTCACATGGTCCATTCCAATATTGGCTAGCTCTGGAGCCACATAGAGAATGTTTAGTCCCTTTTCCCTATGGAAGACTTAAAATCATCTTTGGCAGAAAGTTACCTTTGGCCATTTTCCATCTCTTCCCTTAAGTGATCCCTTCTTTGTACCTCACCCAATCGCCCAAAATTCTGCCATCTTGCTCTTCCATTTTGTGACTATTCCTCGGATTAATGGATTAGAACCATAGATCTGAAAGTGCTGAGTCCAGTGGAATCATGGCCTCTCTATATACCTAATAGAGTCTGATCACTGGAGTGGACAATCACATATTTTTTTCTCTTAGTAACTGTCATGGAACAGCTATGAAACCGTATCAGTTGACTATTTTTTTTTCCTAGACACAATTCAAATAATTTCAATGGCTATCACCAAAAAGTTAGGGATGCCTAACTTGGAGATAACTAGTGAAAACAACTAAAATGACGAATTCCTCTGATAGAAAACTAAGAGAAAACAAAAACTTTAGCCTTGAACCAACTTTTAAAATTCTATAGAAATAAATAACTGTATGAAGTGTGATTTTGAGATTCTACACCGATTTTTCTCACATGATGTAATTCTTTGAAAAAGAAAAACATGAAAACTCTTTGCCAAGGACAGAGTCCCCTACAAATACCCATGATTACTTGTTCATTTCATCATTTGCTACTATCCCAGTTGCTCTGTAGTCATTCAGAGAAGAAGGTAAACTTGAACCAAAATTAGTCACTCTGTAGTTTCCAGCTTCCTGGCTTTCTTCTCTGAGGAAGCCAGAGACCAACAGAGTCACACAGAGTCAAAGAAAGCCATCTTAATTTCCAGGGGATACAAAAAGAGTAGTTGAGGAAAGATGTGCATTTTCTTAGAAACAGACGATTTCCAAGAGAGAGGGACCCAGTTGAGTGTGTGAGTGACATAAGCGGCATGAAATTTGGCTGGCTGAATCAAGTCCATATTTGTTGACAGGTCTGCTCCAGCAAAAGGGCTAGAGCAATTATAAGATGGAGTCTCTGAGAGACATTCCAGAACAGATATTTGGAATGCTGGGGGCATCTGGGTACTTTAAACATTCTGTGATGTGACTGCCTGTGTATCAGGAATGAGTTCATGACTGAAGATATTTTGAGTAATTGCCAAGTTGATGGAATTGTCAGAGAGCCAGGAATTAGCACTCCTTGAATTTCAGGACCCAGCATTTGAGGTTGTTGAGATCAGAAGCCTGTTCCTTTCTCTGACCTGAAAGATGGCTTTTTAAAATGTTAAATGCAAAAGCCAGGCATGTGTAAGATTGTACTGAAGAACCCTGCAGTCATGTTATGATCACTAAAAAGGTGAATTGCTTTGTATTTTAGAACTAAGACACCCATGAGAAAAACTGAGCTCTGTATAAGATCTGGAATCAATCAGTAAATATTTACTGATCATCCATAATGTTCTCAGCCAGGGCTAAATTGAGCACTGGAAGTAATATTCAGATAGGAGGCATGATTTCTTAACTCAAGCAGCATAAACCCTAGGTAGGGAGCCAAGAATAACACTTTTGAGTCAATGACCAGATTGATAAAATAGAATAATATTTAAATGTTAAATCCTGTAGTATAAATTGTCAGTATCATAAGACATTCAGAGAAGGGCCTGATTAATGAGTAGGTCCTGATGCAGGGCATTTCAGGATGGTTATAATTCAGAGTGCCCAGAGATGGGAAAGGATCTCAAATGGAGAAAGTGTGCTGTGAAGAGGCTTGGAGAATAGAGTGACCTAGATGAGTAGAAATGAGACACAGATCGGATTTTTTTGTCTTTAAGTACTTTTAATCCTAAAATGATTAGGATTAAATCCTAATCATCAATCATGCTCTGATTAATCAAGAGCATGGCAAGTTCATCAGGATGCTATCAGAATCTGCATTTGGAGAGTTCTATGACATGGCACTGAAGAGTTTGCGTGCTTCAACAACAAAGAATTTCTAGAAGCATGGCAAAGGAATCTAGTCTAATTAAGCAGGAAATAGCAAGCCAATAGATTCCTTAAGCAGAAGAACAAGCTTTGAAATAAATATTTAGGGAAGGTTAACCTGTAAAATCCTGTGGAGTGTGTACCAGAAAAGGGAGGCTGGGGTCAAGGAAACCACTGAAATCAGTGTGAACAGTGAAGGTACAACAGAGAGGGAAAGAGGTGAAGGACATGAGGTCTTGTGAAGAAAGCAGAATGCGATCACTTACTGGTCCCAGGGGAAGAATAAGTCAAGGCTAATCTAAAGTCTTCAAAGCTGAGGACAGGAGCTTCTGTTAACAGGAAGTTGTAGGGCAGAGAAGATGATGAATATGGCATCATAAGTTTAAGGAAATCCAAATGGAAAGACACAGTAAGTCATTGGAGATGTGGGATGATGGTTTGGGTAACAGTTCAAAGTGGTTCAGATTTCAAAGTGGTTCGGCCATTAACCTGCTTCCAAGTGTAGACAAAGAAACAGAATTCTTCCCCTGCAACTGAGATCCCTTTGTTTTGCATAAATCTCTTCCTGCGTCTGTTTTCTAACACACGCACAAACAGATGTACACACATACATCTTTTTTTCTGGAGTTGAGCTTTAAAAAATGCATTAGAGTTCAGATAAGTAGAGAAGACAGAAAAGGATACTCCAAGCACAGTGGTTGACATTAACAAAGACCTGAAAATCACAAAATAAGGAGGATAAATATAGGATAAAAGTGGAACAAGACTAGAAATCCAGCTCCATATTATTACTTCCTCTTGTGATGTCTTTTCTGACCATCTCAGTTCAGGAAGGTGGCTCATCACTCTGAACTATCCCACTCAAGTGGCACTTACAATTTATTTCCTAATCTTTTGTATAAACATTTAATTTCCATATTTATAGGTTTTTAGTAGATAAGAGTAAGCCTAACTCATCCTTGTGCTTCATAGAAACACATGTTCAATAAAAGATTTCTTTCTTTTTTTTTTAATGGTGTGGTTTTCTTATTTTTATGATGTGAGGTGACATTAAAAACTGTAAGCAGGGAACAACCCTACTTCCTTCATGAAACCATTAACATGTGAAGACAGGGTTGGGGCATTTAGTGGATATTTGTCATTATTTTGATTCTCCATCTTATGTGTGAGAGATTCCCTGTTTGATGAAGCTGAACTCACCTTCCACTAGAGGAACTGCAAAGGCAGCATCACCCTTTCTCACTCCACCTTGCAATTAGGATATGGATATGTAAATTGGATACACCCATGGTATTTTGCATCTGGAGCTACTGACACAATGAGGGAGCAACAGGGTAGAAATTGTTATGGTGGCGGCAGTCACTTCTGATTTCCAGAAGAAGTGGTGCCTGGGGTCAATTGTCACGGCCAAGGACATTGCAAGCTGGAGCTTTCTGTGTTAGAGGAAGCAACAGCAGGAGATTCTGGACTGGCTCAGTGTCCTGATCTGGTCCCGGGATCCAACTGTCCTTTTTTACTCTCTAGTTTTTGAGTCTATTCTTCTGTGTTCCAGTGTTTCTGGAAGCCACAAAATACCTTTTCAGTAAATTTTACTCTTAAATTTTCCAGTTTCCCCATGAAATTTAGAATCAGGTATTCCCCATCTATCAGTATTTTCTGTAAATAGGCAGGGTATATTCTCATTTTCCATTTGAGATCCATTGGACTTCATTCTCTCCAGCAAGAGAAACACAGCTGAGTTTGTGATCTAGGGACGTGTTTGCACCAGCCAAGCTTTTGACCTTCAGCATCTTCCCATTAAGAAGGCATAAATCAGTCCTGCTACCACTTGCTCTTTGAAATGGAGCATGCTGTCACAGCCTTATGTGTCAACAGCAAGCTTAATGCCAAGGTGGTCATGACACCCCAGGTTTGCTCAGGGCAGGTCCAGCTGAAAACCCCTTACAAGGACAGGACCACAATGGAACATTCACAGGAATGAGAAGAACTGTGTACAAGAAGGGAGGAAGGATTCCCTCTACCCCCAGAAACATCTGTTTATTCACTTGTTTGTCCATTCTCTCAATAAATATTTATTGGACATTTGCCTACTAGGTAAAGAGACACATTCCTAGACTTAATGAGTATGTGGCCTGGCAAGGAAGATTTGAAGGCAGTCAAATGAGTAACACACAATATGGTCATTGATATAATGCCTCTAGGAATAAAATAAATTCAAAGGAAAATAGGACTGAAGTTCACCTTGACAATCAGTCTATGGTTCAAAATAAGGGACTACTGCTTTATCTTGTAGGACAAATGTGAATCAGTGGTACATTCCAGGCATTGGAATGGTATGTGCGAAGACCCAGAGGTATGTGGTAAGTACATGTGCCAATGACTCACTGGGGTCAAAATGTAGGTTAGCTGATGGGGAGGGTTGGAGACGAGAATTTGGTTTTTATCTCAGAAATATTGGGAGCCCATTGGAGAATCTTAGCACTTACTTCCAACTTCTTTCTTGTTCAGATATTACTTTTATTTTTGAAAGCTGAAGTGTTAAATCTTATAGTGTAAATAGTGCTGAACATTACCTGACACATCAGAGTCATGCCACATTCAGTAGCTCTTTTGTTATTTATAAAAAATGGCACATGAGTTGCAGAGCTTTTCTAGGTTTTCTTATAGCCTATTTGCCTTTTTAGAAAGGCCAAAGCTTTGTCCTTCTTATTGGTGTTTGTACTGGCTCTCAGCCATTCTTGAGTCCATCCCTCCATCCTATAGGACTTCGCTTGGTTCAGCTTCATGGAGAGCTGATGGGAATATCAGCACCCAAGTTGTCACTAGCATCTTTCATCTACCCTGCATTGGCAGAGGACCTCCCAGACTTGCAAATCATTGATCTTATTGTTAAGAGATAAAAATCTTTCCTTTCATGTGTTGGGAGGATGGGTGAGGAGGTGTGTGGTGGGGGTGGCTGAGTGGGCAAAGAAGAGAAGAAAATTCAGCAGAGGCAGGAAAGGTACATAGTCATTGGCTGAAGATGGGGATATTGTGCAAGTGAACAAACTATTTTTAAAGGGCTTCTTTTCATGACAATACAAGAAAAAAATCTCTGGTTTATTTGGAAAATGTGAAATAGCTAAATTTACTTACAAGCCTAGTACATCTTCCAACTAAGACTGGGTGGTTATAGGAGGAAGCATGGAGAAAGAAAGAAACTGAAAGGGGAGAGAGGGTGACACAGGGAGTAGGAGAAGAGGTATGAGTTTACTGGATGATCAATATTTAGAACTACTCTAAATGACTCACTATAACTCACCATCTTGTGCATGTCCTTCAACCTTCTTTAAAAAGCTGCTTTGATGACACTGTCAGTTATCCCTAGGCACAGCACAGACGGACTATAAAGAATCCAGACGTCCAGAAAACCCTTTCTACCTATGGAAAGACAAACAACAAAGCTTTTAAGGAAAAAAAATGAATCTACTTTGCATAAATAAATATTCATTTGCATATATACGCATTCGTTCAATCCCTCTACCAAAAAAAACAAAAAATTAAAGGATATTCAAGACTTTAGAATATCACAAAGTCAAAAGGGGAGAAAGACCTTGAAAGGTTGGGAATTACCAGCAGATCTTCCTGGCTGAAGCATAAGGGACAGGTCATCGAGTGGCAAGGAGTGGCATATTGTCCCAAGGTGAGTTCTCTGAAGGAAGATCCTGTGGGATCAGGGTCCTCCTGAAGGGATTTAAGCAGCTAGGTCACATGACAAAATTTCTATTTTAGGATGATCATCCCATCAAGAGCATGTGTGGAAGGAATTGATCCATGGATATATATATATATGGTGGTCATTTACAAAAGGTGTTGTAAGAGCCAGCAAATAGATAACTCCGCCTAAACTGGATTGGTAACAGTGGAGCAAATTTGAAGATAGTGACCAAACAGAGGTCAGTGGGGAGAGTACAGTTCATGGGAGGGTGGAGGCTGAGAAAGCAGGAGGTGCTCAGGATGCCTCCCAAGATACCTGGGCAAACTACACCACCAGTTATCAAGTGGGAAAAATGTTAAGGAGGTGTAGATTTGGCAGGAGAAGGATGATAACTTCCTTTTAGGATGGGAACTTTTGAAGTATCCTATGTCTCTTAAGTAGCATAAATTTGGAAACCAAATAGATATAGGTAACAGTTGAAAGCTTATATAATGAATTAAGTCACCCAGAGAGAACCTATGAAGGTTCAGGACTGAAGGCAGAATTGTATGAGATGCTACGCACTAGACACTTGAAGGAAAGAAGAGGCTACACAGGATCCTAAAAAAAAAAAAAAAAAAAGTCAAGAGAGCTTGCGAGGGAACCTAAGGAGAGAGAAAGAGGTCCCAGACCCCAAATAGGAAAACATCTCATGAATGAAATGGTGGGTCAGTTGCTGTGGAGAGGTTGAGCAAGATAAGAACCAGGAAAATATCCTTCTGATGTGACAGAAGTTCTTTAGTAAACACAAATTACTTTGAGAAGGACAGAAATAAATTGGGGAGGGCTGTTAGTGGGGAGATAAAAGGGAGATAGCAAGAGCAATCTGTTTTTTCAAGGAAAACAGAGAGTGCCTGTAAGAGAAAGACCAAGTGCAATTTTCACACTTAGGAGAGACCAGCCCTTGTTTATTAGCTGATGGGAAGGGACTGACAGGACTGGCCAGATGCAAGATCTAAGACAGGGAAAGATAGTACAGTAATTAATAGGCTAAGGCAGCAGAGGAGAAGGGAAATCCATGGCACAGACGGAAGGCAGAGTTTTGGTTGAGAGGTGAGGTACTTCCTTTCTTGAGGCAGCACAGAAAGTGTTAAATGGGGGGGTGTCCATTTGTGGGCATCACAACATGGAGGGTTCCCATGTCTGAGATGTTGGAGGACAGTGCTGGACACTTGGGAAGGGCGATTTGGGATGACAGAGGAAGGTGATCATAGAAGAGGACTGCTGGGTACTGCAGACCCAACTGGGGCTGGTAACCTGCATGTGGTCTTAGCATCTACCTGGGCTTGTGAATTCCTAAGGCAACACTTAGCTGCTTCCTTGTGAGGGCCAGGAAGGCAGAGATATGGACTATTCCAGGTTGGGTGAAAATCCTTTTGTATGTAGGAACTCTGAAATTGGGGCACCTGGCACAGTCACTTAAACAGTGAGCGCTCACTACCCATTTGTAGGGCACATAGATTTAAATACATGGAGACAACATTAGGTAAAAGTACATCAACCAGACGTAGACGTTGATGTAGTGCTTAGAATGCCTTTACCCTATACAAGTCCCCATAGCAACCCTATATAAGTGGAAAGAGACAGAGACAGGGACAGAGACAGAAAGAGAGACCAGGTTCCCAAAGCAAACCACTAAATAACTTTAGCAGAAGGGTCCTACTTTTAATATTTCACTGCACTTGTTAAAGTAAACAGATCACTTTAAGGATGGGTTAGATAGATAGCTAAGGAGGTGGCCAACTGTTGTCTCAATTACCCTGAGGGACAAGGGTCTGGAAAACTGATGACTCATACTGGGTTGAGGAAATCAGTGCGCTCAGGAGCCTGGCTGTAAAGTCTCAGGGCAGTGATGTGTCTCTGTGTGTGTGCGTGCACATGCATGTAAAACAGCCAACAAGTAAGTTTCTCTGAGACATATCCCTTTCATCGGCTTAAGAGATTCTGCAGGAATCAATTAAGTCTTGCATGTTTTCCGCCAAAGATGAAAATCTGGCAAGTAATACCTTCTAGGCTTCTTCAGGGAAAAAAGAAAAATCCAGAGTTAGGATTCCATTTGCTGGTTTTCATTCACATCAGCCTTTCCTTTTGCGGTAAACACCTTTCATGCTGGGTATAGGGCATTATGAGCAAAAAAAAAAAAAAAAAAAAAAAAAAAGTTTTTTGTTGCCAACATGGCCCTAGCAAAACTTAAGAAAGTGCTAGAATGAAGGAGCACTTGGTCATGAATATCCCCAACAATGCAGGGCCAACTCAATGGTCAGTAGTGGTTGTTTTTTCTTCTCTTGAGAAAAATCTCCTGTATGATTCTGATAATATGGCACTTGACTAGATTTCTTGAAGTTATATTAAAGTTTTACAGATATTCTGCTTATTCATGAGTTACATACCTTCTCATTAGACTTTCTTGTTATGTGCTGTAAAATCTGATGGCAAATCTCACTCCATGGCATTTGAATTTGGGAGATAGAAAAACTCTTTGTGGTGTCTCAGACTTATGGTCATAAAATTAAGAGCATGAAGGAAACTTTGAGATCTCCTAGATTAATGGTTCTCCATCACAGTGACAAGACTCACTGTTGAGTCATGACTAAAAGACCAAAAAAGATAAACATAGTTAAATATAA
Organism: Eumetopias jubatus; assembly: GCF_037043125.1. NCBI lineage: Eukaryota > Metazoa > Chordata > Mammalia > Carnivora > Otariidae > Eumetopias > Eumetopias jubatus. The sequence goes on from NW_028274820.1 coordinate 12,032,311, forward strand.
AAACATTTTAAATGGTGCAAAAGAAACCATAAACAAAGCTAAAATACAAACTATAAACTGAGAAAAATATTTTCAACACATATGGCAGATAAAGGATTTATGTCTATAATATACAAAGAACTCTTACAAACAACCCAAAAGTGAGCAAAGAATATGAATAGGCTTTCCAAATAGCAAATCCAAAGACCAATAAACATATGAAAAGAGGCTCAACTTCTTTGCAGGTCAGAAAAGTGAAAAGTAGAGTAGCCATAAAATATCATTTCTCACCTACCAAACTGGCAAATATGAAAGAGTGGGAACCCATTCTATTGGGTCCATTCATACATTTGCTGGTGGGTAGGAGAGCAATCTGGAAATGCCTGGTAAGAGTAACAGCACACATGGGGCACCTGGGTGGCTCAGTCATTAAATGTCTGCCTTTGGCTCAGGTCATGATCTCAGGGTCCTGGGATCAAGCCCCGCGTCGGGCTCCCTGCTCAACAGGAAGCCTGCTTCTCCCTCTCACACTCCCCCTGCTTGTGTTCCCTCTCTCATTGTGTCTCTCTCTGTCAAATAAATAAATAAAATCTTAAAAAAAAAAGAGAGAGAGAGAAAAAGAGTAAAAGCACATGAAATCTTTCACCCGATAATACCAACCTTGGGAATCTATTTCATAGAAACTAAAGCAGATATTAAAAATATTAGTACAAAGATGTTAATTGCAGGATTATGGGTAGTGCCAAAAGAACTACAATGTGAATGCTCAAAAACAGGAAAATAAATAAATAACTTGGGGGACATTCATACCATGGATCATATTCAAGACATTAAATAGAATGAATGAAATCAATGAAATGAATGAATCAATGAAACCTGTTGATTTGGTAGTTTTTCATGCACTAAGTGGGAGAAAAAGGAAGAAGTCAAGAAGTGGGCATCATACAATCCCATTCTGAAAAATAAAGACAAAACCATTACTTATATGCATATGTATAATGTGTGTTCTTTTATATATGATTACATGGACATGGGGATAGACTTGTAAGTGTACATATCAGGTTTATAACACTGATTACAGTCAGATGGAATGAGGATAAGTAAGAGGAAAAAAAAAACCCACAAATAATATCAATGATAGTAAAGCTGCTTTCCTGGTATGATTTAGTTTATATAAAATATATAAAACTATTTATATGTGAGGGATATGTATGTAGTGATATATGAAAGGATGGTCATTGAATGTTGATGGTAGGTGAGATTTCAGGCCATCTTAACTTCCCTATATTTTTTCACATTTTTAAATATTTTATTTTATTTTTATAATTGTCGTAAGAAGAATACATATTCCTGGAACCCACACCAGCCCAATGAGGCAGTCTCCAAAGGTGAGGCCTGCTTATTTGAGCTCCCCGATGGATTCTTATGTACCTTAAAATAGTTTGGTAGCCAGTGATCCAACCCAAACTCTCAATTGCTGCAGAGCACCCCTCAGTGGCATTCCTCACTGATGGTCGTCCAGCCTTCTGCTTGAATGCTTTCAGAAGTGAGACACGGGCGCCTGGGTGGCTCAGTTGGTTAAGCGACTGCCTTCGGCTCGGGTCATGATCTTGGAGTCCCGGGATCGAGTCCCACATCGGGCTCCCTGCTCAGCAGGGAGTCTGCTTCTCCCTCTGACCATCTCCCCTCTCATGCTCTCTCTCTATCTCATTCTGTCTCTCAAATAAATAAGTAAAAAATCTTAAAAAAAAAAAAAACTTATTTAGAAGTGAGACACTCACTACCTACCAGAATAGCCCTTTTCCTTTTGGATCAGGTCTTATTGACAGATTTTTTTTCCTGATAATGACTTGGAATCCGTTTTGTATAATCCACTAAAGTGATACTATAGTGTTCAGGTGTTTGAGATACCTATCATGGTCAGCTCATATTGTCTTCCTCCTGTGATAACCTTATCTAGAACATAGAGGTTTGAGGACCTCGAAGAAAATCAATGTGATGTGATGACTAAGGAAGAGTGATCACATTATTTATCAACTCACCTGGGACAACAGATATGAAGTGGGACTGACACAGGCAAACTGAGATGTCTGGGCACCCTATGACAAGTTGGGTTCACTCTGTAAGGATATAAAGCTATGTGTCTGCTGATGTATCTAAACATATCTACTGCTTCTAGAAGCTGCATGTGGGTGTCTACAGAAAGTCTCTACCAAAGTGTGGGCCTTTGGGGCATAGAAGAAAGTAAAGACCCACACATACACCAAATAGTTAATCTATCCTTTATCCATCAGGGTGCCAATGCCTTTGAACTTTGTTTCACTTATTTTCTCAGGAATCATATATATAATCTCCATTATATAGATAGAGCCACGTGATGGGTGGAAATAAGGTTAGAAAAGATGTTTAGACCCCATGGGGTCATTGACATCACTGCTTGATTGTTTCCATTCTAAAACTTGGTCAGATTCTGAAAAACAGCCAGTCGCCAGCAACAACCAAGGGTTTTGTTTACACTTGCAAGGAGCTTCTGAGAAGAGCAGTGCCACTTTTTGCATTCTCTGGCTGTCCGTTTTATGGTATAAATTAATGACCTTCTTGGTTTGGCCGAGATCAGTGAATTCCTCTTCAGAGAGTCACTTTTCTGTAGCAAGATAGTCATCTTCAACACATCTTCAGTCCTAGGCTGGAAAAAACTAAAGCAAAGAACATGAAAGCTCAGAGGCTTAAAGACGAATCTCGTTCAGAGCCTCAGCCCCACCACTCACAAACATGACAAGTGTGAAACTAGTACCACTCTCGCAAACATGCTCCTTCGAGAGTAATTAATGCCAGGGGACGAATGTGACTGTGTGGGGTTCAGGCTTTCCAGGTTCTCTCCCTCCTTTCCACGCCTCTGGAGTCTCTTTAGCTTGGGTTTATTGTGACTACCCATCTTACATTCCTTGGAATAGTCCCCAAAGTCAGTAATTAGACAATCATGTTCCCATATGCTGGCCCTCCCATTTCAGCTTCACCCACTCACATCATATTCCTCGACCAGCCTCACCCTGATGTCAACATCCAGCCTTAGAACTGCAGTGTCCCTCTCCTTCTGCCATGTCATTCCCAGCTGCAATATCCTATGAGAATTTTTACATCAGATATGATCGGTATTTCTGTATTGTGCAGAGAGCCATCATGTCTACTGGGTTTTCTTGGCCACCCCTGGGCATCTTCTTCCCATTCACGTGGTAGACCTTGAAGGGATCTGAGTATTGTTTTTTCTATCCCTCAGGCCTCCCTCCCATGCCACCATGCCCCACTTATCACATTCTTAATTTTACTTACAACTTTGGAAAGATCCTTTACCTGCTTTTGTGAACAAGGAATCTAAACACTGACTCATTTCAGCTCAGATGTTTGACACAATTTATTACAGAAAATTAGATTACTAAGAGAAAAAGTAAACTGAATTCTTTGGATGTTTGGAATTACTTAAAAAAATGGACATTAGTTTGGAGGCACTGGGGTGGTGCAGTTGGTTGAGCATCCGAATCTTGGTTTCAGCTCAGGTCCTTGGTTTCATCTCAGGGTCGTGGGATTGAGCCCTGCATCAAGCTCTGCACTCAGCCCAGAGTCTGCTTGAGATTCTCTCCTTCTCCCTCTGCCCCTCCCATTCATGTTCTCTCTCTCTCTCTAAAATAAATAAATACATTTTTTTAAAAAATGACATTAGTTTGGAATACTCCAATATATACTTCAAAAGGTATATCTACTTCTAGCCTGGCTTCTTCTTGATACCCGAAATACTTGCAGTTGGTCAGGAAATACACATTAATTTCAACATAGGAGTAAATCAGTAAAATAATCAATAATGTATTCTAAATCAAGATAAAGGTGATTTTAAAAACTAAAGTATCTATTTAAATATTTGCACCATTAGTTTTTTCTGTTGCCTAGAAACCCAGAATTGTTTTTGCTTCATAAATCTTTAGCCACTATAATAAATATTTTTACCCTGTTTAACTGGAAACCAAATGAACTGGACTAAACATAAGCAGTTGTGACCCTGGGACATTCAGCAACATGGCTAATGTTTCTGATACATGTTTAGTATGGACGAGGAATCTCTCTTTACAGAGTCTGCATCCTGGAAATCTCTGTCTTAAATTCTTAGAGGTATTTATCTCTAACTCTCCATTTACCTATTGCTTTTAGCAATATCTGGCCAAATTTTCAGTTACCCAAGTAAGGAAGATCCTAGGGCTTTGCCAAAAAGGAGACAAAAGAAACGATTCATCAAATGAAATCTAATGAAAATCATTCATTTTCTTATTCATTCAAGATAAGATAAATTTATTGAGCAGTTACTGTGTTTCAGAATGTTAGGTGCCAGTGTGAACCATACTAATGCCATCTTGGACAATCTTCCATGGTGATTGCTCTGTGACCTGAAGTCTTCTTGAGAGCAGTCCCCTCCCCCCTTCTTTCTTTTTGTTTAACCACACCCTTAAGTACACATTCAAGACACAATGTCCTTGATTTGCTCTGGAGATAGGACTATGACACCTCTCAAACATCTTTGCCTGGGTGGTCTGTCAGCATGTGGCTCCAGCCTCTAAGTAGGTCTTAAGGGAGGTGGGGTTGTGGAGATCTACTCCTCCTGAGGCAACCCAAGACCCTTCTGTCATAAGTCCCCTTAATAAACCGTTTCTTGTCAAGTTGGACTTGTCAGCCTTTTTCTTCAGTCTTACAGATCCTTCAGCCTGTAGAGGTCCTTTTGCATATATTTTTCTTTCACAGGAACAGTGCTCAATACACAAAAATTCAAGACATGGTCCTTGCCCAGAAAAAGCTCACCATCAAAGTTTGTTGTACATGCTCAAATTTTCTCTTATGAACCCAAACAGGGAAAGACCCACTTCTTTAAATTGTTCTTTACCCTTTATTAAGAGGAAGCCCTGGCTTCAAACCCTGTTCACAAAAAATCAGTGTGAGAGAATTACAGCTTTATGGTAATAGATCAAGTTCAAGAGTGAAGCAGAGGTCTTGGAAAGATGCTCATCTGCTCTGTGAATCCATGGCTTCTCGGTCCTCATATGCCCAGCTTTATGTTTAGGCTTTTATTTTAATTCTAGTTAGTTAACATATACCTTATATTGGTTTCAGGTTTATAATACAATGATTCAACTATTCCATACATCACACAGGTCATGTTCCCCACTTTCAAATCTTCTTTACTCTGATAGAACTCCTTTAACATGTTGCCCAAACTGAAATCCACCAAGGTCTGCTTCAAGCTCCATTCCTTCTCTTCTACATTATATGGGGCTATCATTTGTCCCCATCAAGGTCACTTAATCTAGCTACATGTTATCAATAACTTCTACCTTGTGCTGTACATCCAACTGTCCTTCTTGAATGGATTGTTTCTATTGACATGAAACATGCTTGGAATTTCCCCATACTAATTAGTTAATTAGCTGACTCTCCCTTGTCTATAATAATGGGTTACATTTCTTCACCCCACTCACTCCTCAATTTATTCTCATTTGGCTTTAGCCCCAGTAGTGGTGAAAAAGCTCTTGCTGAGGACATCTATGGTATCCATATTCCTAATTTTGATAAAGATATAATTGTTTCTATTTGTTTATTTAAAACTATTTTCTTAAAGCAATTCCTGTGTCTACTTTAAATGTCAAGTTGTACTAAAAGCACCACCCATTCCTTCAGAATTTATAAGGCATGAATTTGATACCTTCTAGTTTTCGCTGTGACTTCTGACCAGTATGGCATCATTCTGAGCCCTGATACTTGGGCTGTAACTTGTTTTTCTTATCTTTTTCTTTTTTCCCTTCTTTCTGGAAGCTTTAAGATCTTCTTTTAATCCCTGGTGTTTCGAATTCTCCCAAAAGATCTTAGTGTGGTTCTGCTTTCATTCATTTTGTTGGGCACTTTCTGGTTCTTTAAATTTAGGAACTCATGTTTGGTTACTGGGAATTTTTCTTACATTATTTCTTTGACAATATTCTCTATTTTTTCTATATTTGCTCTGTATGGAACTCTTGTTATTCAGGTAATATAGTTATGGCCTCTGTATTAGTCAGCATTCTCCAGAGAAACAACAAAAGGATGTGCCTATGTACATGTATACATATATACACACATACACACACATACATGCATATACATGTTTACTATATGTGTATATACATATATGTTGTATAACTATATAACATGTATATTTTATGTATATAATATATATATATAGTTTAAGGATTTGGTTTAAGTGACTGTGGAGGCTGAGAAGTCTCAAGACCTGCCGTTGGCATGCTGGAGACCTAGAAGAGCTGACAGTGTAGTTCCAATCTGAGTCCAAAGGCCTGAGAACCAGGAAAGCAGATGGTGGAAGTTCTAGTCTGAAAACCAGAAGAATCCAGGCCCAAGAAAAGCCAGTGTTTCCATTGGAATCCAAAGGCAAGAAAATGCCAATGTCCCAGCTCAAGGTAGTCATACAGGAGGAGTTCCCTCTTACTCAGCCTTCTTGTTCCATTCGGGTCTTTAATTGGCTGGGAGGGCAACCAGGCTTTACTCATTCTACAGATTCAAATGTTAATTTCATCCAGAAACATGCTCACAGACACACCCAGAATAATGTTTGACCAAATGTCCTGGTATCCTGTGGCCCAGGCAAGTTGACGCATAAAGTTAACCAGCACAACCTATTTTTTTTTTCTTTTTCTCTTCTACTTTCCAACTCTTTTTGTTTAATTTTTTAAAGATTTTCTCAATTTTTATTTTCTACACTTCCTTTAAATGCTTTAATGTCTGTCATCATCATATTTTTAAATCTCAAGAGAACTTTCTTGTTTTCAGAATATTTTTCTCCTTCTTTTTTAAAATAAATCTCCTTGGGATTCCTGCGTGGCTCAGTGAGTCAAGCAGCTGCCCTTGGCTGGGGTCATGATCCCAGGGCCCTGGGATCAAGTCCCACATCGGGCTCCTTGCTCAGCAGGGAGCGTGCTTCTACCTCTTTCCCCTCTGCTTGTGCTTTCTCTGTCAAATAAATAAAATCTTAAAAAATAAATAAATAAATAAATAAATAAATAAATAAATAAATCTCCTTTTGTCTCATAGATTTTAATCTATGATGCTGGTGTTTTTTTTTTTTAAGTTTCCTTTCTAATTTATCAACACATTCCATTCATATTGCCTCCTGATAGCCTATAAAGCTCTATATAATTTCTATCTGTCTCCATGGCCGACACCCTGTCCAAGTTGTCATTTCTCTCACCTGGACCCCTATAACTGCTCACTCTCAGTCACTGGCTCATTCTGCTGACCCTTCACACTGCAGGTAGAGTGATCTTTCACAGTGTAAATATGGTCATTTCATCCTGCTGCTTCAAATCCCTAGATAGTTTCCCCTGTAAAGCCTTACAATGCTTCTCTAGCACTTTCTCATGTCACCATCCATTCTTCCTCTGACCTGTAGCCATATATATTTATATTCAGTTTCTTAGATTTGTGATTCTCTTCCTTCCATGTAAGAATTTTTTCATATACCTCCACTTTGTCTGGAAGTTCTCTCCATATACATATACATACACCCCATATACTTTGCTGTATACTTAAACTTTACTATTTATTTATTTATTTTTATTTTTTATTTTTTTAAAGATTTTATTCATTTATTTGATATAGAGAGAGACAGCACACACAAGCAGGGGGAGCTGCAGGCAGAGAGAGAGGGAGAAGCAGACTCCCTGCTGAGCAGGGAGCCCCGATATGGGGCTCAATCCCAGGACTCCAGGGCCATGACCTGAGCCAAAGGCAGACTCTTAACCAACTGAGCCATCCAGGCACCCCATTTACTAGTCTTTTAGATTTCAACTTATGTGTTCTTCCAAGAAATATTCCTTAATGCTCCATTCTAGATGAGGTAGATTTTTTATACATACTTATGGGATCATATTCTTTCTCTGAGGCACTCATTTCAGTATATTATAGTGTATTCATTAATGTGCTTAGTTTTCCCCCAGGAAATATAAGCCTCTTGAAGACAGATCATTTCTGTTTTAGTCTGCAATTATATCTCCACACTCAATAAATGAATGAATGGTTCTCTCACAGACTCTCTTAGTTACTTACTCAATATCTATTGTTGTCTTGTTTTTTAGTAACAGAAACTCAATTTTATTTGGTAGGCAATGTGCCCAGATAAACTATAACTTCCCAGAGTTCACTGAAGCTAGACTATCCACATATCAAAGGTTTCGCCAATAAGACTTCAACTAAAATCTGATTGAGGTCCTGGGAAAATTCTTTCATTCTTGAAAAGGGTTACGTATTTTTTTTAAGTTTTGTTTAAATTCCAATTTTGTTAAATTCCAAATTAAATTAAATAATACAATGTAATATTATTTTCAGGTTTACAATGTAGTCATTCCACACTTGCATACAATACCAGGTACTCCTCACAACAAGTGCCCACCTTAATCCCCAACATCTATTTAAAACATCCCTTGACTCTCTCCCCTCTGGTAACCATTGATTTGTTCTCTATAGTTCAGAGTCTGTTTCTTAGTTTCCCTCATTCTTTTCCCCCCCCATGATATTTTTTTTCCTTAAATTCCCCATATGAGTGAAATCATATGGCCTCTGTCTTTCTCCAGCTGACTTATTTCGCTTAACCTAATACTCTCTAGCTCTATCCACTTCATTGCAAATGGCAAGATTTCATTCTTTTTGATTACTGAGTAATATTCCATTGTGTATATATACCACATCTTCTTTTTTTTTATACCACATCTTCTTATCCATTCATTGGTTGATGGACATTCCTTTTTTATCTTATTTATTTTTTCTGGAGTGTGCGGATATGAAGCTGAACATTGGGCAATTATTGTGCAAACATGGGGCAAGAGGTGTATGGCGGATAACTGCATGCTGAGGATGAAGTAACAGAATGATAGAAGGCTCTGGGGACCCTGATGACACCACAGAGCCACTGTACCAGCCCTGGGAGGCCAACCTCCAGACTTATTATGTAAGGAAAATAGCACCTATTTGGGCAAACCACTCATTAACTTTCTGTGCCACCAAGCTGAACCCAATCTATCTGAGAAAATGTCCCAGCTTAGTCTATGTCATACTCATATTTAAATAACTTGTGAAGCCTCTTATAATACGTAACATTATAATCCTTTGAAAATCTGTTAGAATGACGGGTTGAATTGTGTGAGAGTTGGCCAAAGACAAAGAGTGACTTTTGGTGAAAGTAGGGTGGTTCAGCAGGCAGTCAGCTCTGGCCCTCATGCTGGGTGGCCTTTGCAGCTGACTAGGATGTCTCGTGGTTTGGAGCAATCCTGACTGGCATTTGAATTCCCATTCCTGTAAGAATGACCTCAGCATTCCATCAAAGCCTTTGTCCAGATGATCATCTATACTCCTTCCCATAAGGAATATTTGCTGGGCACTAACTATGTAACAGAAACTCTGCTAGAGCCACAGTTGTCATTGTGGAGATCATATCTCTGACCTTCAGATTCTTTGTAGCCATCTTTGGTCATCAATGTTAAAATGTTAAAATCAGTTTAACAGTCTCATGGCAGGCAGCTAATAGTATTAAAACTGTTATTTAAATGAAATCTGTTTATTTTTTTTACAGACCATCTCCATTGAAGAATACGGTACATAAGAGTGGTTCTTCATATTAGAATAGAATAGAATAGAATAACTGGTATCGTAAGTTTACAACTTCAAATCTCAATACTTAACTCAAAAAATTTAGTATTTACTCTCATCATAGTCCAATTGTATGTCCAAAGAATGGCCTTCTACATGGTCATGCAGAGGCCCTGGTGGCATTCCATCCCATGGTTCCATGATCCTAGGGCATCCAGAATCTTCATCTGGATCATCTCTACCTGACTGGTAAATAATGAGGGACACAAGAATGTGGAAGATCATATGGAACGTCCTATGACTAGACTTAGAATAATTGTACCTCACTTTGCGTGTACTCCACTGACCAAAATGCACTCACTTTGTCCCACTTAGAGGAAAGGTGGGCTGAGGGGTGACGACCACCTGTGAAATCAGGAGAAAAAGCAAACAGTTTGGTAAACATGTAGCACTGTCTTTGCTACAATATTAAAACATACCGGGAAATGTTTGTCTCTATGTCTTTGCTCACATTATTTTCTCAGCACAGAATGCTTAAGCCTGATTTTCACTAGCCAAATTTACCTGTTTTCCAGGAACAACTGAAGGCCCACTTTCTTCACAAAGTCTAATTAGTATATTTACTCCACCAACTACAGGGAAACCAAGGCTCCTGTCTGTCCTGAAGATGGGTGCAATGAGGTTGAGGAAAAAAAGCAGGTCCTCACAGAACAGTTTAAATAATTATTCAAAGCAACAGTTGCTAATGAATGCAAATGAATGGGACAGATAATAAGTTTAGTTACCAACTTTGGGGTCTCCATCATACACTTTCTTGGTTTTAGATGATGTATATTCAGATATTTACTTATTGACTGTTTTCATTTTCTAAACGGTAGATCATAAGTCAGAAGGACCCTGTGAGGATAGAGATCAGCTTTCTTTGCTCAGCAATGTATGCTCAAGCCTGGCACAGAGGAGCACTCAGCATAGATTGGTTGAGGAAAGGAATGAATGATTTAATTAACTAATGGAAGAGATGGTCAAAAAAGGAAGAGGCAATTAAGAAAAAAGGCTAATGATGGACTAGGGCTTCAGCATAAAACACATTATGCTTTTGGTAGAAGAGAATAATGTTATGTGTATGTTTAGATCCCACCTATTAAGTCAGTAGTTTTAAGCAAAGATAGCTGCCAAAAAGAAGTCATGTTTCAATGAATAAGTGAATGAATGAATTCCCACTGAAAAAATATATGTGCATAGTTAATACAGTATGTTCAAATGTAAGTACAATGTTTGGAATAGTTATTTCCAATTGTTTGAAGAGATGGTGTGTGCAGTTTTGTGAGAAATACTGTGAACATACAAAGGTAAACAGGGCATGGGGCCTTGCTCACTCCCATGCTCTTTTCCTCCTTCTCTCTCTCCCACTTTCCTTAGGGAAGACCTGGCTATTCTGCTCATTGATTCATAATCAAATTATCAGCATCACTCTCTTACAAGAATTCATGAGGCTACTGTACATTTTAACTCACATCAACATGTGTTTTTGAGGCAATATTGTACACGGTATTGTATGAGGGCCTGAAGATGAGTAAGTCAACTTTCTCTCCTCTTCTCTCTCCATCTTCTTTGTTCAGTCACAGAATTTAATTTAATTCTCTGTTATAAACATAAATGATGCCAGGCTCTGGGGATATAAAAATAAATAGCATAGGTCATGCTCTTAAGGAAATCAGAGTCCTGGCTTGCACGTGGCGGGGGGGTGGGGGGTGGGTGTAGATGTATCGGTTAGCTACAGGCAGAGTGAGATAAGCTCAAGGACAGAGCCAGAGAAAAGTGTCACAGAAGTAGAGACACAGAGGAAGACAGATGCTGCGCAGGGGTGGGAAAAACAACTGGGAAAAGCTCCCTGGAGGGCATGGTCACTGATCTAAGGTCATGGTTACGTGGATGGGTTTTAGACCCATCTACTGGGGTTTGAATTCTGGCTTCACCATTTACTAATTGTGTCATCTCAGGCAAATTAATTAAGTTTTCTGTGCTAAATTTCCTTTTAGTAAAATCAGGATCATAAAACTTTTAAACTCAAAGATGGGGAAGGTTAAGTGAGAAGTATATAGAACAGTGAATTGTACCAGTAAGCATTCATTAAATGTTACTTATCATCATCATCATCATCATCATCGTCATTGGTTATTAGAGAGAGCCTGGGGAAACATAGAAAAAATGCCATTCCAGCTTGACGGAATAGCCTGTGGGAAGCAGGGAAACATGAGAGTTCTCTAAAAGAGCTAGAAAGTTTGGAGTACAGGATGAGGTTGGGAGAATGGCAAACTAGGACAAGGTTGCATCAGAAGGGGCCCCAGAAGCCTAAGGAATTCCAACATCAGTCTGCAGGAGCTTCTGTTTCAGTAAGGGAATGGTGTGATCAGATTTCCATTTAGAAAGGTCACTTTGATGGTAGAGGATGGACTGAAGGGTGAGAGCAAATGTAGGGAGAACAATTGGGAAATTGTAAACCCAGCCATCTGGTAAAGAGGTATGGATGTTAGCAAAGCAAGATGATTAATAAGAGTTGTCACAGAAATAGAATCAAGAGGTCTTGAGATCCATTGGCTGTGGGAATGAAAGCCTTCAGGCTTGGGTTATAAGGTGATATGATGAAGATCATTACTGACTGATGATTAAGGCATTAATAAAAGCCTGGAACATAGCTGGGCTTTTGCTTATTTGTGTGGGTTTTTATTTTGCTTGATTTGGTTGTTTGGGTTGAGAGGCAATGAGATCAGTGTTGGTTACTTTAAGTTTTAGTACCTTGTGTAACATCCATTTAGAGATACCAAGTAGGAAGGTGAACCTCTAAATCTAGAAAGAATAGAGACAGAGAGAGACACCTGAAACTAATATAACATTGTGTGTCAAATATACTTCAGTAAAACACACACAGATTCTCAAAGTTACTACCTGGAGAGAGAAAAAAAGAAAGAGAGAGAGAGAGAGAAATATAGTACAGAGAAAGAGAGAGGTCTAAGTTGAAAATAAAGATTGGGGAGACACCGTAGGAGGTAGGAGTAGAAGTCATGCATGAGCATGAAGGGGTTACTCCCAGGAGGACCGTGAACCAAAGATGAAATTTGAGGCCATCCATTTTCAAACAGTTTGTCCAAGTGTGGCACTCAGGTCTCTAGCATCACAATCAACTGGAGTGCTTGTTTAAAAAGCATGGTCCTGGGCAAACCTCCAAAGTTGTGTGGGTGTATTTATTCTTTCCAAATATACATCTGATTGTATATATAATGCTTATATTCATTTATATCCAGTCAGAGACTAAAGGAGATAGCAGGAATCTGCATGCTTTACAAGTACCCAGGTGATTCTGAAGTGCACCAATGATCGAGGCCCCTTAAGAAGGGGATTCAAGGGCGCCTGGGTGGCTCAGATGGTTAAGCATCTGCCTTCGGCTCAGGTCATGATCCCAGGGTCCTGGGATCGAGTCCCTCATTGGGCTCCCTGCTCCTTGGGAGCCTGCTTCTCCCTCTGCTTCTCTCTCTCTCTCTCTCTCCCGCTCTCTCTCTCCCTCTGTCTCTCATGAATAAATAAATAAATAAAATCTTAAAAAAAAAAAAGAAGGGGATTCAAATCCACAGAGGGGATCTGGAAAGGGCAACTAGAAGGATGAGGGGGACACTGTGGGACCATATGTGGCAGAAGTCACAGAATAAGACCTTCTCCAGGGAGCACCTGCAAGGATGATGGGCCACAAGAATGGCAACCCAGGCTAGAAATGAAAACATTTCCTTTTACCCAGGAAGAGGAAAACTCACAGAGATGTTGGCCATGCTGATTCAGCTGAGTGGAGGGGCTGGGGACAAGGGAGCAGAGAAAGCATTTAGTGTTCTGAGCATTTCAAGAAGCACAACTTAAAGAAAAGGGAGAGAGATAAGGTAAGAACAAGAACAGCTACAGGGAATGGGAGGGTTGACACCAATGTTTTTCAAAGAAAGGAGGTGAAGAATGAGGGGTTTAAGCAATGTTCCCAAGAAATTTTAAGCTGTAGAGCGAAGAGCAGACAGACGGAGGATTAAGTCACACAGAAAGTGCACCCCTTTCATAAAGACAAGAAAGGAGGCAGGGAAGGCTAAGTGTCTGCAAGATGGCAGGGAGAGGTACGGGGCAAGAAAAGGAGCAATTTCCTCTAACCTTCTGAAACTCTTGTGGAAAGAGTTTAGTGTCGGAGACTTAAAGGAGACAAGAAAGTGAAGACGTGCAGCAATTATTGCTAATTATTGCTATTTAAGGAACGGTCCTCGTTGCTCCCAGACCGGAACTAGGAGGCCCAGGAGTGTCTGTGGAGGATGAGGAAAAGGCTGCATTTTGCTTGTTCTCATAGTCAGATGTTTTACTGATGAGGATCCATTTTTCTTAGTGACTATGGCCCAGAGTAAAAGGGAAAATGAAAAAGCACTGTCTTAAGAAGGTGCTTTGGCAGGAGCTATGAGAATGCCATGTATCTAGCTAGCTTTTTCATTCACCTCTGGGCCCTGAAGTGGTTAACAGAGCTTCCCAAACTGCCCTGCTTCTAACTCTGGAATAGTTTTTACTCTAGGAGACTCTGACGCAAAGCTAAGTTCATGGAACATGTTGATTTTCATACCACTTCAAATGGAGCCTAAATCAGCTGTCAGATATTTACAGGCAATTTTCCTCATTACACAGAACTCTCTGTGATTATTATACTTGGGCAATGCTTGCATTTATTTGCACATAAGCATGTCAAGGTAGGGGAGAAGGCTCCCCGAGCTGTGCCAGGAATATGTCAAGGCACTCCAGTATTACTCAAGATTGGATGGGATGAAATGTTGGGTTCTTCCCCAGAGCTTGTCATCACCCTTGCTCAGGTACCTCGGGTTACCATTTCCCCCTATAGACTTCCCTTCACATACCCCACACTGAAAAGGCAGAATTCTGCCTGTGCTATTTAATAACCTCCGTGAGGTCTCAACTTTTACAAATGGTGCGTTTTTTCAAGGGACTCTGGAAATTTCTGTGTTCAGGTGATAGGAATGCAAAATGAAATGAACCAAAAAAGACACCTCCCAATCCAAACACAGATGACCAGGGACACCAGACAGATGACTAACAGCCACAGAAAGAATGGGCCCTTAAAAGGTCTATGTGAGTCCATCTTGAGGTCTTGGCCAAATGAGTTCAATGAAAACAAAAGATGAAAATGTTTGTAACAGTTCAACTTTTATTAGTTGAACTAGCCAAAGGGAGGCTATGTTTACTAACCCATTCTGATGTGAATTCATTCCGTAGCAAAATTAACACAGTGGAAGGGGATTTGAGTACAGAATGCAAGATGACATGACATGGTGTGAAAAGTTTTCCAGCTTTACAGCCAGACAGATGAGGGTTAAAATCTTAGCTCTGCCACTCACTGGCTATGTGACCTTGAAGAAGACTCTTAACCTTTGCATCTCAGCTTTTTTATCTATTGGAGAGTCACATACTCAACTCATGGATAATTTTATTTATTTTTATTTTATTTTTAAGATTTATTTATTTATTTATTTTAGAGAGAGGGGGTGGGGAAGAGCAGAGGGGGAGGAAGAGGGAGAGAGACTCTTGAGCAGACTCCACGCTGAGGATGAAATCATGACCTGAGCTGCAATCAAGAGTCCGAGTAAAAATGGGCACATATTGTAACTGGCTTAATCCAGTCAACCCAATAAGTGACATGGAAATGACAGTCACAGATTATGGAGGCTGAGACTGCCAGCTCTAGATTAATATCACCTGTCCCCAAAGGCCAGCGTGGCCGGCTTTCCAATCTTTACAAAAGGGCAAGCAACAGTGTTTTTGTAAGGATTCAGTGAGATGATGTGTAGAAGGAACTTCTTGGAATATCTCACACACGGTTAGTGTCCAATAACTGGCAGCTGTTATGATCAAGGGATACAACCCTTTCCACGCAGTTAGCAGCATCTCTGTCCATCTCACTAGCCCCTGGCACACTGAGGACTTTCATCTCTTTTCCCCAACCTATCACAGGGCCTCCCATACTGGGATTTAAGGGGCCCTTAATCAAGTCTTGTTGGATATTAGATGCATAAATAAATAAAGTGCTTGTCACTTAGGAGATAGTAACATAAGTGCTTTTTCCTTTCTGACATCAGCTTCTCTTTCACTGATTTGAATGGCAGAAAATACCATCTCAGCTTGTCATATTTTTGGAGAAAGGAACATGAACCACTTCCATGAACAGTGAAAGGGTTTAGTGAAAGAGAATTTAAAACCAACAATCTGGTCGATTCTGAGGGTATAAATTAAGCTAGTTAAACAGCCTTAACCCAGGATATTGGCAAGATAACTATCAGACTCTGGCAGTTTCATTTCTTCATTCTTCGCTAAGGTTAGGGCATAAAATTTTAACCCAAGACATCAGAGGTTTAAACAAGAACCCATGATAACAATAAAATAATTTTAAATAGTTCAGTGTGAATTGGAAACCAAAAACAGGGCAGTGACAGTCAGCCACATCTAGGTCCTATATTGCTAACAGATGGTGAACATTTCCATGGACTTGGGACTAGTTTAGATCAGAGTAAGACTCTCTCCCTCCCCCCACAAGAGGCTCTAATTAGTAGATAGGACATTAGAGCATGTTAAAATTCCAGGCTGACATCTTATTGTTAGTTTCAGATTGAACTCATGCCGTAGGGTGACCAAATTTGCTTGTTGAAATACACACATGCTCACGCACACACTGAAAGAGTAACTCTAACTTTCTGTTCTATGGGGATCAAAATAAAGATTTTCAAAGTCCTCTAGAAAAGGGCTCCAAAGATTTGTTGGATATCAAATAGCTCCTTCAAGACAACATTTTGATGAGTTAAGTGTAAATGAATCAGAAACATATGGATTAAGTTTCCCTTGAAATACACAGGGGCTTAAAAATCAAAGAGGAAACAGGGCCTGGCCCAGGGTCTTGCAGGTTGTGCCAAACCCAACACATATGAGCTGCAGTTCAAGATATTTGAGGGATCCAAGGACGGGGCTGGCCTGACCCACGCCTAGTTCCTACCGTATTGAAATAAAGAACATAAGTCATGCCATTTATATTGCATTATTACTAAAAATTCCTTCTTCCTTGTGGTTTGAAAATTAGCTAAACCAAGACTTACAAAAGAAAAAAACCCTATAAATGGTGTCTGCAGCACAGAAAGCTCTCTAAAGTCTACAAGAGCAAGTTCACAATGTTCTCAGACAGTGTAGCTGTTATTGTCTGACAACGCAATAAAAGTTGGGCATCAGCATAGCACCAAAGACTGTTTAATGGTGGTTTAACTTCAGATTTGCTCTTTAGAAATTCTCCACCATATTGCCAAGAGGGATATGTTGGAATAAAGACAACTTATTTCTAAAGATAAGTCATGCATTCATCAGCATTTCCATTCACTCCTATTTGCTATAGACAGTGGATTTTAAAAACTTCTAATTGGTTAATCAGTACATTGCTGATGTAGAAAACTTACATTTAAATCTCATCATAGGAGACATATGCCCCAAATAAATTTGATCAGTTAAACACATAAATGCTATCTAATTTTAATTTAGGTAGCTTTTATAATTAGCCTGCTTTTATCACTTGAGATAAATAATTAAATCTTAACATAATCTACTTTGAAGATTTACCAGTCTGGCGTTAACCAACCACATAACTAAATCCAGAAGTAAGCAAGGTGATACAGATTTATCAATCTACTTGACAAATAGAAACACAATTATTCATGTTATATGTTTGCTTTGTTTTAAACATATTAATTTTTTAAATTATAACTAATATGGTATTCAGAGAAAAATTAGAAAATACAGAGAAATCATAACATTGGGGAAAAGAATCACCAGAATCTTGCCAGCTTTCAACATTATGGTGACTTGGTCTATAATATTGTAAATATTTTTTGTGCCACAAGATTTCAGTTAATATATTGCAAACATATTTCAAAATCAGTAAACATATTGCTACTACATCACTGCTTATAACATGAAGTTTCAGTGTATAACTCTACTCTGATTTATTTAACCAGGTATTCCTTAGATGGTTTCCAATATTTAGTCAAAAATCAAACCTAGATGAGCATGTTTCATGACTAGTTCTGACTTGTGCCTTAGGATAAGTTTTCAGAAGTGGAATTTGGGAAGTAAAAGTTTTTGCATGTTATAAAGTTTATTGATATAAATACATTGATAAATTGCATCCTAAAAGATGGCCTGGTACAGAACTGAAAACTGTAACTGTTTGATAAATGATGAAATTACCCCTAGAAAAGACAGTAACAATGAACTCTTCTTTGAGATAAGAAACAATTTCTAGCCAAAATGAAGTATTACTGGTCTTTTTAATCTTTGTTCATCATAAAGTAAAAAAAAAATATTTCCTTGATTAAATTTCCTTTCCTTGACACTAGTGATTTTGAATGTGAGTCCTGTTTATTAGGCACTTAATATTTCTTCTTTTATGATTTATTTGTATATGGCTTGTGTTTGGTTTTGTTTTCACTGATATGTTTATTTCTCATTGATTTGTAGCTGTCCTTTATATTTTAAGATATTAACACTTTGTCACATAGGTTGCAATATTGTTTGTGGCATTTAGAGATGTTTACAATGCTTATTTAAATCCATTTAAATCCATCCATTAGTCTTTTCATTGTGTCCTAATTGAGCTGTTCATTTTTAATTGTCTTCCCAAACTCACAATTATATAAATAGCTTATTATATTTTTAGTAGTTCTTTAATGATCTTTATGTTTAACTTTTTAAGACATTTGTTTGTTTTGGCAAATGGCATATTAAGGATATAATTTTATATCATAAGTATAAATATAATTTTACATCAATTACTTAATTCAGCCAAAACTTACTAACGCGTTTGGCATTTAGTTGGGCACTGGCTATCCAACATTAACTTCTGAAGTGCACTAGATATGAATGACAGACTCTAAGGTGGCCCCCATCATCCCCACCAGCTGGACTCACATTTTGGTGTAATCCTGTCCCCCTAAGTAGAGCTGGACCTGTGACTTGCTTAGAGCCAACAGAATATGGCAAAGGTGATGGTCACTCCCATGATCACCTTACATTTTATAAGGTTCTGTCATGCTAGCCAACTCACTGTAGAGATTTTGCTGGCTTGATAAAGTAAGCAGCCACCTAAAAAAGCCCACATGGCAGGAAATTGCAGGTAGCCTCTACGACCTAGGGTGGCCTCCAGTGGACAACATCAAGGAGCTGGATCCCTCAGTTTCACAGCTATAAAGAATTCTGCCAACAACTTGAGTAAGTGTGGAAGATAATTCTTCCCCAGTGAAGCCTCCAGAGGAGAACACAACCCAACCAAAACCTTGATGACAACTTTGTGAGCCATTGACATTTCACTGGGCTAACCAGTGCCCAGACTCCTGATCCCTGGAAACTGAGAGATAATAAATGTGTCTCATTTTAAGCTGCTGAATTTGTGGTAATTAGTCATGCAGGAATTAAAAACTAATACACTGGGCATTACTTATGGAAACCTGTTCTTTCTCTCTTGATTTTAAACACCATTTTTGGCATAAATAAAATGCATAAATTGAGTGATAGTACATCTGAGGCTGTAAGCCTCAGAAACACTCAAAAAACCAAACTGTTCTAAAGTGATCATTTAATAATCATAGATGTAAACATGATTCTAGTTGCTATTTGTAGAATAAGTTTTGTGGTGATGATATCATCTGCTAAACTAGCAAGACAGTTGTGGCCATGATGGGGCATCAGCAAATGTGAACAAAGTGTGCTGATCCTAAGGAGACCCCATTCAGAGCTTAGCTTATTTTAAGCTGAAAAAAAATTCAAAATCTTATTGGACAAAGATCTTTGAGTACTGAGCAAGAGATATTGCAAATGTCCAGTTAAAAACAAAGAAGCTGAAACAAAATTATAGAAACATCAAACAGTTATTACTAGTCTCTTCTCAGAAGACTTTGTCATTCTCTTCTTTTGTCTACTTTCAGGAGTACTTCTGAGTAAGTAAAAAAATTGTATATAAATTGTAGTGTTTTTATTGTATTTTTTTACCATTTTTAAATAAACTTTATTTTTTTAGACCTGTTTTAGGTTCATGGCAAAATTGAGTAGAAGATGCAGAGATTTCCCACATACCCCCTTCCCCCACGCATGCATAGCCTTCACCATGGAAATCCCCCACTGGAGAGGCGCATTTATTACAACTGATGAACCTACATGACCCGAGGTCCATAGTTTACATTGGAGTTCACTTTTAGTATTGTACATTTTATGATTTTGGACAAATGTATAATGACATGTATCCACCATTATAGTACCATATAGAGTAGTTTCACTGCCCTAAAAATTCTATTTGCCTTACCATCCCTGCTTCTCTCCAGAAATCATTGATATCTTTACTGTCTCCATAGTTTTGCCTTTTCTAGAATGTCATATAGTTAGTATCATACAGCTTTTTCAGATTGGCTTCTTTCATGTAATAATATACGTTTAAGGTTTCTTATGTATTTTCATTACTTGATAGCCCATTAGTTTTATTGCTGAATAATATTTTATTGTCTAGATGTACCTCTCTTTATCCATTCACCTACTGAGACATTTTGGTGGCTTCCAAGTTTTGGTAATTATTAATAAAGTTCCTTAAACATCCAGGTGCTGGTTTTTGTGTGGGCATCAATTTTCAACTCTTTGGGGTAAATATCAAGGAGTATGATTGCTGGATTGTATGGTAACAGTATGTTTGGTTTTGTAAGAAACAGCCAAAGTGTCTTCCAAGTGGGCTCTAAGATTTTTCATTCCCACCAGCAGTGAACCAAAGTTCCTGTTGCTTCACACCCTCACCAGCATTTAGTATTGTCAGTGCTGGATATTTGTCATCTTATAGGTGTGTAATGGTAACTTATTTTAATTTGCAATTCCCTAATGATATAAGATGTTAAAAATATTTTCATATGCTAATATGACATCTATATATCTTCTTTGTTGAAGTGTCTTTTTCAGGCCTTTGACTCATTTTTTGATCAGGCCATTTGTTTTCTTACTGTTAAATTTTAAGAGCTCTTCATGTATTTTGGATAGCAGTTCTTTATCAGATATGTCTTTTGAAATATTTTCTCACAGTATGTGGCTTGTCTTCTCATTCTTTTGGTAGTGTCCTTTGCAGAATAGAAGTTTGTTTTTTTTTTTTTAATTTTAATGACATCCAGCTTATCAATTATTTGTCTCATGGATTGTGCCTTTGGTGCTGTATTGAAAAAGTCATCACCAAATCCAAGAACATCTAGAAATTTTTCCTATATTATCTTCTAAAAGTTTTACAGTTTTACAGTCTACATTGAGATCTCTGATCCAGTTTGAGTTAGTTTTTGAGAAAGGTCTGAGTTCTATACGTAGGTGCATCATTTTTGCATGTGATCATCAGTTGTTCAAGCACCATTTGTGGAAAGAGAATCTTTACCCCACTGTAATGCCTTTGTTCCTTTGCCAAAAATCAGTTGAATGTATTTATGGGGGTCTATATCCAGGCTCTCTATTCTATTCCATTGACTTGTCTATTCTTTCACCAATAGTACACTACCATTTTGTCATTGCTGTCTTTAGTGTCCTTTATTAGAATATATATGCCCGACATACCACAGCACTTAGAGGCTGTTGCTCAGACACAAGAAAGAGTACTAAGAACTATGAAACAGATTGTGTTTGGGTGTCAAATTTCTCTGTGTAAGGATTTAATCTACTCAAGGTATTGAGTAGGTTTTTAAGGGAAAATCTCTTTGTATAAAGTCAAACTACTAGTAATTGGTAGAGTAAGCTTCAAACCTAGGTCTTTAGACTTCAAATCCAAAGCTCTTTATGCTGTATTACATTGTTTCTTTGTGTGATGGGATTTAAGGGATGATGACTGACTTATTCCCAGCAACCCTTTAGGAAACTGGCAAAACTCAGGTTGTACCAATCCCATCTGTCTCTCCTATTTCTGCTGAACAACCACTTGGTCCATGTTCTTCATGGCATTCTTCATTTTCATGTCTCAGGATGTAGACCAGAGGGTTCGACATGGGCATGATGATGATGCAAAACACAGCCACCATATTGCCCTCAGTAAAACTGATGAAAGACATTCAGTAGAAGAAAATACAAGGGATAAAAAGCAAAATGAAAAATAATTTTGTCAATATTGACAGAATAAATTGCTGGAATTTTGAATAGTATTATGTTGAATCTACAGGTCAGTTTGGGAAGAACTGACATCTGACGTCTTGACAATATTGATTCTTCCCATCTGTGAACATGTTATATCTTTCCATTTATTTAGTTCTTTGACTTTTATCATCAGAGTTTTGAGATTTCCTCATAGGTCTTGCACATATTTTATTATGTTTATACCGAAGTATTTTATTTTGGGAGGAGAGATGTTATGTAAATGGCACTGTGATTTTAATTTCAAATTCTACTTGTTCGTTGCTGGTATGTAGGACAGTGAAGATTTTTTTATATTAACCTTATATACTACAACTGTGCCATAATCACTTACAATAGCAAGAGGTTTTTTTGCCAATCTTTTGGATTTTCTACATAGCTTATCATATCATCTGGAAACATAGACAGTTTAATTTCTTCCTTCCCAATCTGTGTATCTTTTATTTCTTTTTCTTGTCTTGTTGCATTAGCTAGGACTACTAGTAGAATATTGTAAAGCAGTGGTGAGAGAGGATATTCTTGCCTTGTTCCTAATCTTAGTGGTCAAGCCTCAAGTTTCTCAGCTTTAAGTATGATGTTAGCTGTAGGTCTTTTGTGGATGTGCTTTATCAAGTTGAGGAAGGTCTCTTTGTTGAGTTTGTTGAGAGGTATTATCATAAATAAGTGCTGAATTTTGTCAAATGCTTTTACTGCATCCATTAATATGATCATGTAATTTTTTCCCCCTTTAGCTTATTGATGTGATGGATTACATTAAGTGATTTTTGAGCGTTGAGCCAGCCTTTCATACCAGGGTTAAATCTCACTTTATCATGGTGTATATTTATTTTCATAAGTTGTTGAATTTGATTTGGTGATATTTTGTTGAGGAATTTTACGTTTATGTCCATGAAAGATATTTGTTTGTAGGATTAACTTTTGCAGTCTCTTGTCTGGTTTCGTATTAGGGTAGTGAAAATAGAATTACTACCCTCATAAAATGAGGGTAAGCATTGCCCCTGCTTCTATCTTCTGGAAGAGATTCCAGAGAACTGGTACAATTTCTTTCTTAAATGTTCAGTAGAATTCATCAATGAACCTGTCTGGACCCAGTGCTTTCTGTTTTGAAAGCTTATTGATTAGTGATTCAATTTCTTTAAAAGATACAGGCCGATTCAAATTGTCTTATTTATTTTTGTGTAAGTTTAGGCAGCTTGTATCTTTCAAGGAATTTGTCCATTTGTCTAGGTTATTAAATTTGTGGGCACAGAATTGTTCTTAATATTCTTTTATATCCTTTTAATGTCCATGGGATCTGTAGTGATGTCCCCTCTTTCATTTCTGATAATAGTAATTTGTGTCTTCTCTCTTTTTTCTCAGTTAACTTGGCTAGAAACTTATTGATTTGACTGATCTTTTCATAGAACCAGCATTGGGTTTCATTGATTTTTCTCTATTTATTTCCTGCTTTCAATTTCATTGATTTCTGCTTAATTTTTATTCTTTCTTTTCTTCTTCTTTGTATTTAATTTGTTTTTCTTTTTCTAGTTTCCTAAGGTGGAAATTTAGATTTTAAATTCTTCTTTTCTAATACATGTATTCTATGCCATAAACTTTCTTCTAGCCATTGCTTTTGCTGCAGTCCTCAAATTTGATGTTATATATTAATTTTCATTTAGATTAAAGTATTTTTAAATTCCTCTGGAGACTTCTCCCTTAACCCTTTGTTATTAAGAAGTTTTTTGTTCAATCTCCAAGTATTGAGGGATTTTCCAGTTATCTTTCTGTTATTGATTTCTAGTTTAATTCCTTTGTGGTCTGATTGAGCAGATCATATGATTTCTATTCTTTTAAATTTAAATGAATCAAGGTGTATTTTATGGTGCAGAATGTAATCTATCTTGGTGAATGTCAAATGTGAGCTTGAGAAGAATGTGTATTCTGCTGTTTTTGGATGAAATTGTCAATAGATGAGAATTATATTCAGTTGATTGTGCTGTCAAGTTCAACTACATCTTTACTGATTTTCTGCCTGCTTGCTTTGTCCAATTTTGATAGAGGGGTGTTGAAGTCTCCAGCTATAATTTTGTATTGATCTATTTTTCCTTGCCATTTTAATAGTTTTAGCCTCACATGTTTTGATGTTTTGTTGTTAGGTGCATTCACATTTTGGATTGCTCAGTCTTCTGGAAGAATTGACCCCTTTATTATTATGCAGTGCTCTTTATCTTTGATAACTTCCCTTGCCCCAAAGTTTTCCCTCTTTGAAAACAAGTTACTTCTGCTTTCTTTTGATTAATGTTAGCATGGTATATCTTCCTTTATCCTTTTACTTTTAATCTATATATGCCTTCATATTCAAAGCGTGTTTCTTGTAGACAAATATGGTTAAGTTCTATTTTTTTGATCCAATCTGACAATCTCTTTATTTTAATCGCATTTAGGCCATTGACTTAGATTTATTTATTTATTTATTTATTTATTTATTTATTTATTTATTTACTTACTTGAGAGAGAGAGACAGCGTATGCTTTGGGTGAGGGGCAGAGGGAGAAAGTCTTCAAGCAGACTCCCCACTGAGCTCAGAGCCCCACCTGGGGCTTGATCTCATGACCATGAGATTATAACCTGAGCTGAATGAAACCAAGAGTCCAATGCTTAACCAACTGAGCCACCCAGGTGCCCCTAGGCCATTGAATTTTAAAGGAATTATTGATATAGATGGATAAGTATCTACCATATTTTTACCATTTTCTAATTGTTGGCATTGTTCCTTGTTTCTATATTTGTCTTCCACGTTTTTCTATTTTTTGAGGTTTTAATTGGGCATTTTATATAATTTCATTTTCTCTTTTCTTACTATAGCAATTATACTTTTTTTTTCATTTTTGTAAGTGATTGCCCTACAGTTTGAAAGATAAATCTGCAACTAATATGAGTCTACTTACAAATAACACTGTATTACTTCACAGGTAGTGCAGGTACCTTGTAATAACAAAGTAATCTTAATTTTTCCTTCCTGTCCCTTATACTGTTCCTTTTATTCATTTCATTTATCTATAAACATTCATAAGCATATATATCAAATACACTGTTGCCGTTATTATTTGAAACAAACTGTTATCCATTAGATCAATTAAAAATAAGAAAAATAAGTGTTTATTTTAGCTTCACTTATTTCAAATTCAATGCTCCTCCTTTATGTAGATACTAGTTTCTGACCTATATATTTTTTCTCTCTGAAGATTTTCTTTCAACTTTTCTTGCAGTACAGGTTTACTGGAGCCAAATTCCCTCTTTGTTTGTTTGTTTGTTTGCAAAGCTTTTCTCCTTCACTTTTCGTGGATGATTTCTCAGGGTACAGAATTCTAGGTTGGTGTTTTTTGTCCCCCTCCTTCCCTCCCAAGATTTCAACTATTTTTCTCCATTCTCTTCTTGCTTTCATGACTTCTGAGAAGTTGGATATAATTCTTATCATTGCTCCTTTATAAGTAAGTGTTTTCCCTCTGGCTTCTTGCAAAATTTTTCTTTATCTTTGATTTTTTTTTTTTGCAGTTTTAACATGATAACCTCGATGTAGATGTTTGTTTGTTTTGGTATTTATCGTGTTTGCTATTGTCTGAGCTTCATAGATCTGTGGTTTGGTGTTTGAAGTTAACTTGAAGAAATTCTCAGTCATTGTAGCTTCTACTATTGCTTCTGTTCCTTTCTTCTCTTTCTAGTATTCTAATTATGCCTATGATATTTTTTATAGTTTTCCACAGTTCTTAGATATTCTGTCTGTTTTTTCAGTCTTTTATCTCTGCCTTTCCTTCTTGAAAGTTTCCACTGATGTACCCTCAAGCTCACAGATTCTTTCCTCAGCCATATCAGCTTTAGTAATGAGCCCACCAAAAGGCATTCTTCATTTCTGTTACAGTGTTTTTCATTTCTAGAATTTCTTTTCACTCTTTTTCAGAATTTACATTTCTCTGCTTACCTTGCCCATCTGTACTTGCATGCTGTCTACTTTATCAATTAGAGCCCTTAGCATATACTAATCACAGTTGTTTTAAATTGCCAGGTTGATAATTCCAACATCTCTGCCATGTCTGAGTCTAGTTCTGATGCTTGCTTTGTCTCTTCAAACTGTGTATTTTGTCTTTTAGTATGCCTTGAAATTTTTTTCTTGATAAGTAGACATGATGTGCTAGGGGAAAGGAAATACAATAAACAGGACTTAAGTAATAAAATGGAAAGTAGTGAGGGAAGAGAAGTGTTCTAGAGCCCTATGATTAGGTCTTAGTCTTTTAGTGAGACTGTTCTCTGGACTATAAACTTCACAAGTGTTTCTCAGTCCCCCTCTCCCTAAGATGGGACAGGATGGCTAGCAAGAGCTGGAGTTGTGTATTTCCCTTCTCCATGTGGAGGGCTAGAGTTTTCCTTCCCCTGGGTCAGTTATGTTCTGATAAATTTCCAAGAGTTTAGTCGCTGGTAAAACAGTTTCTCTTGAGGGTAGGCTTCATTAAGTAGAATAGAATGTTCTGGCATGTATCAAGATGGTTCCTTTTCTTCTCTTCCTGCCATAGGCCTGACAAGATTTTTCCCTGATATTCACTGTGAGAACCTGGTTGAGTTCCTAAAAGCAAAACTCACTAACTTGACTGGGATCCCTTGGAGTTTTTTAATCTCTCTTATGTGTCCACACTGAACCTCTAGCAATTCATCAATTACATTTAGCTTTTCTTACCCTGACACTGGTTCCAATGAAGGTTTTTTCATGGATTCCTGCTCTGGTATATTTTGATTATATTATTCACCTTTTTGTCTCTCCAATTTGGAAAGTTAGCAGTCTGACTTGTGACCTCACTTCTCTGGTGGATCTAAGAAGAGTTGTTGGTTTTTCAGTTTGTTCAGCTTGGAATGATGACTCACAGGCTCCTTTCACCATTTTCTAAGGAATAAGAATAAAATATAAATACTATGTTTGGAGGAAGAATTGATAAGTTAAAAGGTTCTAATTTGCTTCAGTCATTAAATATTTAAGATTTAACAAAATTAAATATCTAGGATTAATGCAAAATGTTGACTATGCTTAGTATAATCTTCAATTGATACACAAAATATATAATATGCAAAAAATACACATTAGTATACTATATTTTATTTCTCATACTATATACCAGAGGGTCTCAAAGTGCAGTCTAAGGACATTAAAACTAGTTTCATAATCTTATTAAGACATTATTTTTCTTGTTTGCTTTATTCTATCACAAGATGTTTGCTATTGTAAAAGATGAAATGTACAAGTAAATATGAGGAGTCATCTGGCTTTTTTTTTGTTTCCTTTTAAAGAGATTTGTAAAAATATTAAACAATTTATTTTTGTCATTAATTTTTTGTAAAATACAGTTTTTTTTTCCATAAAATATTTGTTAACATGTGATGGGCTTCAGTTTTATTATTTTAAAATTAATAACCAAGTATTTTAGATTCTCAATTTTAATTTCTAATACATTAAATAACAATATATGTAACACACTTAAACAAAACCTCTTGAGGTTCTTAAGAGGTCCTAAGAACAAAGATTTGAGAATTATCTATTACCTATCTATTTAGATCTAGATCTGGATGACTAGAGATCCATAGATCTGTAAAGAGGAAGCTAAGGTTCTAAGTTTTCAATTCTCTTCCACTGATTGCTTCTAGAACCAATATCACAGGATTATAATAATTGCAGCACTATATTATGTTTTCTTATATTTCATAGAGCATATGGTATCCACTCTATAACACTCAGTTCTGCTTCTTTTAAAAGAATTTCTTGTCTACTTAGGCACATTTATTTTTCAGTTCAACTTCAGATCTTTTTGTCAGGAGCCACTCTTGATACACAAATATCTCTTTGTGCTTTCACTTCCATGTCATTAAATTTATCTTAGAATATCTTATTGCATCTTATTGGGAACCTCACAATTTTGATTTTTCCCATTATTGATGATCTCCATTTTTTTTACTTGATTAAGATGGTGTCTTTCAGGTTTCTTCAATATAAAGCTGAACTTTTTCCATTTGTTATTAAGAAGTTTTATGGAGAGATGCTTTAAATTATGACAATACCCTATTCTTCCCAAATTTTTATTAATTAATTTAAAAATATTTTCATGGACTCACAGTTTTCTATTTTATCCAATGGGATATAATCTATTACTACTATAATTTATTTTAATACTGAAGTACCCCCCCAATTTGGTAATGGGAATTCCTTTAAGCTGGTTGGCATGTCTCCATAATTTTTGGCACAGTAAGATGTTCCAGACTTACCTTGTATTTTTCTTGCCCTAGTCCTGAATCAGCCATTTCTTCAAGGTGCCCTTTTCATCAATAGAATGGTATTTAGAAGCCAAGATCTGAGTGCTAGGTGTCCTCATTACTATTGGGGTATTGCTTCTCCCAACCTCTCTCATTGGATGGAGAGAGGAAACCTATGTAACACACACAGACACACATTTTTAATATGTACGGTCTGATGATAACAGTATCAGAACCCAGAATTCATCCATGGCATAGAACAAGAGCACTTGGACAGCATTTGTTTGGCAAGGGATAAGGAAGGAGGGAAGCCAGTAACTTTCTTTGTCATGGTGGAAAACATTACTTGGAAAAGTGTCAGCCAGGGGTGCCTGGGTGGCTCAATCAGTTAAGTATCTGCCTTCTGCTTAGTTCATGATCTCAGGGTCCTGGGATCAAGCCCCACATGGAACTCCCTGCTCCCTCTCCCTCTACCTGCTGCTCTTCCTCCCCCTGTTCCTGCTCTCTCTCTCACTCTCTTGCTCTCTCAAATAAATAAATAAATAAATCTTTAAAAAAGGGGGGGGTCAGCCAGATTTGGGAAGCAAGTGTTCTGGGAAACTTGAGATCTGATCAAATGAATCTATCTGGAAGCCCCTTGGAGTATCCATGGAATTGGAAAATATCATCACTGATGTGGAAGACCAGACTGAGAAACAGAATGCTAAGGAATAGAACAATAATCAGGGAGAAGTTGACCATTTAAAAAGAAAAGCAACAGAGGTCTCATGGGGGGAAAAAGACCATATAATATAGAGCAGAAATAATACAGAGGGACCAAAAAAACCACTCTCCTGTCTGAGGGAAGGACTTGAATTTGGGTACTTAAAGAATCTACTGCTTATCAGTAGAAGAATGACCACAGACCAATGTCTAGAAATGCAAGTAAAATTCTTCAATTATTACTACTACATATAATGTATATTTCTAAATATACGTGTCAGTACCTGATCCCAATACCAGACCCTGGTCTTTAAACTAAGAAGTGTTCCACGATCTCTGTTGTCTTCTTAAGAAGCCACATTGTTTTCTTGGCTTTCAGGAGAGGTGTTTCATATCAGTCCTCAGTGTCCTTTTAAAACTCGATTCCATCTGTAAGACATCTAGTAGAAATTCTTGGAATTTTCCATCACTTGGGAGGCACTCTTCCCTAACTTACAACACTGAGGCAAATTTTATGATGTTAATGATGATGATTTTATTTTTCCCTCATTGTAAAATTTCTTTGGGAATTGATTTATTTTGAAATTGGAAATGAAAGGGTCAACTATCTCCTCTTATGTCATTCATTTTGTGGACATCTGTTTGATCATTGTACAATATTTCCTTTAAACTCCTCTGATATTATGAAAAAAAAGTCACAGCCAAGACATCTGAAAGTAGATTAGTTCTAAATTTGCTCTTCTGGTGGTATCTTTCTCACAACAGATAGGAACAGATCATTGCCCACTTGTAAAGAATTACTCCATGATGACGAGTGGTCATTGGTTATTTGGCTCAGATTTTGCCAAGGGTGTGCCCTGGATAATATACTGGAGTTAAAAATCAGGATCCTCTATTCTCTGACCCCTTTAAAAAGGTAGATTTCAAATATTCCCAAGGTGTTAATGGAAGTTTCACTTTACACAGTGTTTCTGGCCTTCTTTTAAAAGCTCTGCAAAGCTTTGCTTTGCTTTGCTTTGCTTTGTTTTAGTGACACCATCGAGGCTAATGGAATATTAGGAATTAAAAACAGAACTTGACTACAAGGCCAAAAGCTGAAGTTCTGATAGCAGAAGTCCATGAAAATACCAGATCTCTTTAAAACTGTGATGTATTCTTGTGAAGATCTAGATTGTAAAAAGGCCTAAAAATATCTGACCTTCAGAAGAGAGAATGTACTCTTAGGATATTATTTTTTATGCAAAAATGTGAAGCTGTAGTTTAAATCAAAGTATAAAAAAAAACTCTAGAGTTTTCAGCTACTGCTATAAGATTGACTAACTAAGGTTATAGGTTATAGAAAATTCAGTACACCAATGGTCCAAAAACCTAATTTTGAGGAACATATTCATAAATTACTACTTATGTGAAATTTTCAAAATGTGTAATATTGCTATACCTCAGTTTACTCACTTCAACAATCAAATAATTTAATCTATCCTAGCTTCTTCAGTGGGTTGTTCTGGAAATCAGATATAATGCAAGTTAAGATTTTCTACAAATTATAAAAAACACTACACAAATGAGTAGTCTTATTTTGTTTTTATTACTGTCCTAGCATCTGTCCAAAATTTACACTGTGACCTATAGCAAATTTCAGCTTATCGGCCTAGACTCAATTCTGCAATTTCCTGAAATGTCAGTTTACCCCAAAGAATTTGCCTCAATGTCAGAAATAATAAATTATTTAAAAAAATAACTAGGTTTAGTTAAAAATGATGAGATTAGTCAGTAGTGCAACACAAAATCCTAGAAATCTAAAAATTCAACCAGATTTTGCAAGTGAACAAGGAGAGTGGCTTAAACATTTTAGCTGTGTAGAGTTTATACAAGTGAAGTTTACTCAGACCCACTATATGACACAGCATCAAATGGCTCTGCAGAAGCAAGCAGCCCCCCTTGGTTTTCAGCTCCTGTGCAGGAGCTCAGCTTGAAAGCTGCTGATCTTCAAAATGCTTTATTGGGCCATGGGATCCTTGTGCAGGCTCTGCCTTGCATGGAAGTATAGTATCAACAACATTTAAAGGAGCCATTGCTTTGTGGAAGCAGCAGGGTTGTAGGGTCCATTTCACCTGTGCCACTCAGTTTTTAGTGCCCCGAGAGGAGGGATTCAACAAAGCATAGTTGGAAAACCTTTGATCTATTGACTTTTCTACCTGATCCAAGAATCGCTTCTATAGGGCCCATCCATCACCTATTGGCTACTGTTTTCTGTCACTCCTTAAAGAGGCAGTATGCTTTGATAGCCAGCAGTCCTAATTATCGGAAAATGGATCCTTACATGGAGCTGAGAAGTCAGTTCATGCAGTGTTGACCTTCTGCTGCTGGTTCTGCCGTTTGGAGCGACTCAGACCCAGGTTCCCCTTTCTTGTCCGTGACTGCTTCCTTCCAGGTGTAAACAGCAGTCATGCCTCCTGTATCTCCTTTCCAGGGCAAACATTCCTAGCTTCCTCAATTTTTTTCCAATCTCCTCATTATGCTAACTGCCTTTCATGAGATTAACAGTTATTTGTCAATATCTTTCTTAAAACTGGGGACTCAGACTTGAACCCAACACACCTGATTTGGTCTCCTCAGCACATGTTCCATAGAAGCATTGTTACCCCAAAACTGCACCTTATACATCATCTACCCAGCCAACTTTCTATAGTTTAGAGTCATTTTCTAGACTGAAAGTGGTTCAATAAACAATACACTGGGCTAAGATTTGTTACTAAGTGTGGGAAACCTAATATTATTATTATTAGGGCATATTATCAAGAAATGATGCTGTAATTTCTTACCTGTCCACTTTAATTTTTTCCCCAGGTTTCCTATATCCTTTTTTATTCTTTCAATTTTAATCACTCCTGGACTACCTATTTGCTCTCCTAATGACCATCAAGGAGGCCTATTGATCTTACTAAGCTGACCTTACTTCAGCCTTCATAATCAGATAGGGGCTAAATTTTATCACTAAATTTTTAACTGACCAATGGGTCTTGCCTGGGCCCAAACACTTGGTGATTAAACTGGCTTTGTGGAAAAAGCTTAAACCCGGTTAAAGAAGACATTTCATCTCCTTCACAATAATGAGAGTCATCAAATATAAGTAAATTGCTGTATTTTAGAATTTTCAATGTAGGGATTTGGGGCTTTCACACTATAACTATTCAGTGGCCTTTTGGCACCCCAGATGGGGATATTTTAAACTAATCAAATACTGTATTCCATTCAACAGTTGAGAAGAGTCTATGAATATAGTAGCAGCCGAGCAAGGTATTATTGCTTTTTTTTCTTTTCCAAATGTCCACATGTGTAAAAATATTTACTCTCATTTTAAGCATTCTTTCTTGAGTCTCTGTGGAATTGGTGAGTTTTGAGACACAAAGGAAGGAAAAGAGAAGTAAACAGTTTCTACAGCATGTAGGAAGCCAGCTCTTCTGGAACCATATTTCCCCTAGGGTGACAATTGAAGTCTTTTACTGAGAACCTGTAGTGGGTGGAACAGCAGTTAAACCAGCTCACTTTTACAATTCTCCCTTATTTCTGGGATCATACCATGTGGTAATTCTAAAACCTCTGAATGGAAAGCCTGCCATAACCAAGGTCATGCTGTAATCCCTCCAAGAAACACCTTCAGATTCCCATCTTTTCATAATTCTAAATCAACAATCACATGAGTGAAGAACTAGATAAGATGTCCCCATTTAATGAAATCCAAGAAGGGAATGCCCTTCTGTAAGTTAGCAAATGCCAGAGTCTTCTTGTTGATCCAGACACCTGCCCTTCCATCTCTCCCACTTCCTGCCAATACAGGAACTGGCCCATTGAAACAGAAGTTACTTTCTGACAAAGGGACACAATGGTTTATCTGTAATGAGTTACAGAATGTGAACATTTAAAATGCACACGTAGTTTTCAGTATGTCAAATCCAGAACTTTTCACCCTAGCATTACAATACATCAGAAGGAACAAAATCAGTGAGAAACAAATTTGGGGGGTAAAAATATTGAAAATGTTTCTGAAGTTATATTGAAACATTTTTTACTTGGTTGGTTATCAACAGACGGCTGCATGTGTTGAGTAACTTAACCCAGGCCAAACTGTACTTGTATAAAACATCACTATTTCCTGTGTTTGTGTCCAATATAGATGACCTTGAATTCTGCTGTTTAGTTTTGCTTTGTACAAAATCAATTCTCTCATCTCATCTTCAAGCTTCCTTTTTTGGGAGCCAATGCAGTTGACCCCTCTTCTGGATGAACTGGTAAAAAAGGGAGAAAAAAGAAATCAAAAGTGCTTTGGTAGTAGGGCCTCAAGGACACTTCCAAAGGTAGAGAACTCTAACTTTTGAAGTGGAAATAAATTGTGGAGAGGAAGGTGCCACCTTGTCTCTACTCATCTCCCTGTCTTACTTAGTCCTGATCTTTCCTGAACAATCCTAAAGCAGGAGAGCCAACCTATCCTAGGAGAAACTAAAGAACCACATGGTTTTCAGGGCTGGGAATGAGCAACTGGGTTAAATAAAGCACTGACATTGGTTAAATGATGATCATGTTGCAGGCTCTGGTTTAAGTCTTGACACAAATTGCATGATATTATTACTAAAAGACAGCACAGTGTGGTAGATAAGCCCACAAGTTCTAGCGTGGGACTGCCTCTAGTGAGATGTTATTTCCTCCCACAATGTCACAGATTCCTCCTCTAGGAAAGTATCTGCCTTCATTCTTTATTACCAATTTATGGACAAGGCAACAGAGATTGAGGACCTTGCTCCCAGTCACATGATGAGTAAGTACAAAGATTTGAGCTCCGGCAGCCAAAATCTGCACACTTGAGCTCACTCAACCCTGCCTCTGGCAACTACATTTATAAAAAGCTGTTTTCTCCTTTTTAATTTTTTCCTGAAATGGTATCTATCTATAACTATGCTTCTGACACTAGATTATAATCAGAAGTTTCAACCAGATAGCAGCAGCTGTCTTTACATTTAGGTTAGTGGCTCCTAAGCTTTTCCAGGCCCCAGCACCTTCCCAGAACAGGTCCCTGAGGTAGATTCACTAAGTGTAAAAGGCATGGTCATCAGATTGGGATGCCATATTTGTTAGCCAATGTATCAAAGCAAATTACTCCCAAAATTAATGATCTAAAACATCAATAAGTATTACTGCCTTACACAACATCTGAGCATCAGAAATCTAGGAAGAGCTTAACCGGGTGGTTCTGGCCCAGGGTCTTTCATAAAGTTGCAGTCAGGATGCTGGCCAGGCTGCTGTCATCTGAAGGTTTGACTGGGGCTGCAGGACTTACTTCCAAAATGGCTCCCTCATGCGGCCATTGGGAGGAGGCCTCAAATCCTTGCCAGGTGGAACTCTCTTTAGGGCTGCATTACATGCAGCTGGCTTCTCCCAGAGCAAGTGACAAAAGAGTGAGAGAGATGGAGAGAGAGAGCAAAGTAGAAGCTTCAATATCACATATTTGTACTTCTGCTGTTTTCTCTTTGTCTCACAGACCAGCCCTGCTATCATGAGGTAGTGGTGGAGGGATCTGCACCAGGCACTACACAGGAGGTGGGGATTATCAGGGGCCATCTCAGAAACTGGCTGCTACAGCCACAATTTTATCCTTGAGGAACTAGTCATCTATTGCTGGTAACAGAAATTTAGCCTATAGAACCATTATTTTCTAGAATTTATTATGGTACTTAATGGTACAGATTCTGGGTCAGTTTTATACCCCTAAAGTGAGAGTATGTAATTTAGACTAGTGTCTTCTCTTTATTCTGTCACAAGAACTTCTCTCCTCCTCAGACGAAAAAGATCAAGACAGAAGGTAGACTAAACTATCTTAAGAAATATTTAAAAGAAAGGCAGGCAGAGGAGATGGAGGAGAGCATCAGGAAGAGGGAATAGCATATACAATTTAAGGAGAAAGAAAGAATGCAGGCTTGGGGGAGTTCTTTATCTCGGAAGACTAATGTGTAAATTAGAGAACGGGAGAAACACTGGAAAAATATATTCCGGAATTCAGTCATGGAGGGTTTTGTATAGCACATTGCAGGATTTTGTCTCTTAAGCAATGAGAGGGGAAGATTTCAAGTAAGTTAATGATACTAAAACAGTTATGTTCTAAGGACATCCCTCTCACAGAGGATAGCTCAGCGAAGGTAAGGCCAGAGGCCTAGACCACTTAGAAGGTCATTGCAAATGTACGCAGACATGGGCTTCCAAAAAGCAGTGATGGAGAAGATGGGATGGATTTGCTCAATGATTAGGAGGAAGAACCAACAGGATTTGGTGACTGGATGGATCAGTGCCACAAAGACAGCAAGAACATGAAGAAAATCTCAAACTTTTGATTTCAACTGGAAAATTATAATATCTTTCAGTGTTCTCATAAAGATTAGAGAATATGTGTGAGATTTCTAGCACACTGTTCAGCATGACAGAGACACAATTAATTGTAGCTATAAGTAAATATAAAGAAAGAAACCAGTGAATAAGAATGATTAAAAAGCACATGGCTCTGTGTGTGTGCATGTGTGCATGTGTGTGTTGTGTGTAGATCAATGAAAAATACCATAAATAAAGGATTCAGCCTCAAAACTGTAAAAGATTTATTTAACAATACTGATGTCATCTCTGGACTATACAGAGGAGTTTCTTTCCAAGAAAGCACTATGCTTGCCGAAGTCACAAATGCCAAGATTGGGGTGAAATACAAAATAGAAAATTAGAATAAAAATAATGAAAATGTTATTAGATCTACAGGATGCCCCTAAAGTTTGGAAAGATAGATGAATATGCATAATGTTATCAAAGATATTTAACTGTTGAAAAAAATGTTTTCAGACTTTATGGACATCCTGCATGTATGAGAGAGAGAGAGAGTGTGTGTGGTATGTCTCTCTCTCTATATATATATATATTCATACTCATATTTTTCTAAAGCACATTAAATAAAAGTTTTAGAAGAAATTTACCCCTTTTTTAAAAGACTTTTATTTATTTATCTGGCAGAGAGAGACGCAGCAAGAGAGGGAATACAAGCAGGGGGAATGAGAGAGGGAGAAACAGGCTTCCCGCTGAGCAGGGAGACTGATGCAGGGCTCAATCCCAGGAGCCTAGGATCATGACATGAGCTGAAGGCAGATGCTTAATGGCTGAACAGCCCAGGCACCCCAGAAGAAATTTATTCTTAAAACAAGCAAAACATATTGGTGCGGATATGTTGCTCCAATAGACAATCCTCAAAAATCAACTTTTCATTTTTAGAAAATCCTACTATATTGACACAGAAGTTGGGTAGGGGAGATTCTCCTCCATAATTTTTCATTATTTAGGCTCTATCTCATTGTAATTTTTGGAACTAGCCCCAACTGCTTGAAATTTAATGTGTTTTAGACTTGAATTCTCCCTTGTTTCATTTTTCCTTGTCTTGAATAAACAGGTTCCGTTAAAGTGAGTTTTGTCTCTGACCTTTTTTAAAAATCATCTCCATAGTGAAGGGCCCATTTTTGCTGCTTTTAGTCTTCTCTGCATGAGCTGAGAGGGTGGAGCCAGCCCTGCTTTCTTCTCCCTATTCTAAGCCTTCCATTTGCCCACATGTACGCTGTGGGGTGGAGGGGAACATTCTGATGGCTCCTTTTGGTTAAGGGGACTGGACTACATCATGCACAGAGCACACACATATAAAGCTGCTAGACCACAGACTGCTAGGGAAAACCACTCTTGGTGGAGGATTGCCATACTACAATTCAAGAGAAATGCCCCGCCCCTTGCTGCCCAGGGTCTTAATGTTATATGGTAGGAATATCTAGGACAAAATCTGGCAGATCCAGCAGAGGCAATCTCTACTGCTGAATGAGTAGGGCTTCCTGAACTTTTCATTCTGGTTCTGTAAACCTTGATCTCTTAATATTTCTGCTTTATATCCCCCTTTTAAGATGAGTCATCAACAGTATAAAACATAACCAGCTGTCTGGAATGTAAGCACATGGGTTATTATATTATAATGAACTCCAAAATGCAGAGGCAAATTGTAGGTATGTAGTTTCATTTCAGATCTGGGTTCTTTGGGCCCTTCCTTCCTTCTTCCTGTCTCCAGTTTCTCTTCCTAACACGAACTCAATTATGCCCCAGGACCAAACTAAATTCTTCTCTTTCTTAGCCCCTATTTACCTCTAAGGCCGCATGTCTGTTTCTCTTAATCTGTGGACTTTGTTTGCCTTCCAAGTCTACTCTTAGAAGCTTCTGGACACATTGGGCAGCTAGGCCCTGTGATATTTTCGGATCTTAAATTTCTCTAACTGCCTGTGTGACTTGTTCTCCTGGGATGTTTCAATTTATGTGTGTTGTCCTCATGTGATTATTAAGAATGGCCCTTTTCTGTCTCAAAAATATTCTGGTTTGGGTGAGAAATTATATGATCACTTTATTCATAAGGCATCTTTCTTGTCAGCTTTCCAAACTTAGTGGGAAAGGAGTGGTGGGAGATACTAAGTTCCTACTTCCTGGCAGAATAAAATATGGTTTCACATGCAATACCGCATGTAAAATTCTTATCAGTCTATACTTTGGGGTTAATATTATCTCCATTTTTTCTAATGTGGAAGCAAAAGCTCAGAGAGGTGAAGTAACTTGCCTAAGGACACCCAGACAGCTAAGAGTAGAGCTGATTCACTGGACTCAGGCTTTCCTTACTTACAGATTATTCCTCTTGTTACTCCTACTTCTGCAGTTCTTCCAGCTGGAGTCAGCCTTGGA
Organism: Eumetopias jubatus; assembly: GCF_037043125.1. Taxonomy (NCBI): domain Eukaryota; kingdom Metazoa; phylum Chordata; class Mammalia; order Carnivora; family Otariidae; genus Eumetopias; species Eumetopias jubatus. The sequence goes on from NW_028274820.1 coordinate 12,069,970, forward strand.
GGTATTCCATTTCCCCCTTAATAACCTGTGGTATGCAGGATACAGTGATGCATATAAAGTTCTGGAGAAGGTGCTTAGGGAAATCCTGGTTGGAAACAAGGTTGCTGCACACTCCCCTGCTTCCCCTTTGCTCTGCAGAGCTAGGGAGGGTCTAGGAAGGGAATTCTGAAATCAGAATTCTCAGCAATCTCAACCATAGTATTTTACAACAGGAGTGGGGCAAGGACCTGTAACAGGTGTGATAGCATGTTGAATAGTGGAAAAGTAACTTCAACCAGGTTTCCTTTACTTCCTCTTCTTGTAACCAGGAGTAAAGACTGTATCAGTCTTATAAGTTATAACTTATACAATGTGCCCAACACAGTATCAAAGGAAGGGCTCAAGAAATGTTGATTGCCTTTCCAGCTTCCTCTTGGAAGGGTTATTACTGCATTTCCATTGGTCTTGAAAGGTTTTGGTAAAATGAGAAAAATAAATTTGAATTGTGGAATTTGCAAACATTATGTGCTAGCCTGCTAGTCAGGGACTGTGAGAAGCCATCTCCTTTTCTCAAGGTCGCACAGACTCAGAAGGAATTGCATGGGGTAGAATGTCTCCATCCCCGGGCCAGACCTGGGCAGTCTGCGTGGCAGCACCTGGGTAGAAGCAGAAGGGTGGGGAAGCAGCCATGGTCAGGCAGAACGGAAGTGAAGCCCTCCCACTTCTCCAATCCCGCGGGCTCTTCCGGTCAGGTGGCCCTACAGTCCCAAACCGGCTCCCAGTAACTGGAAGCCCAAAGCCGGAAGCTGCAAACAACGCGAGACTTTAGAGATGCGGAGAATTTCATTCATCAGAATTCCGCTGGGGAGGTAATATTCTGTTAAGAGAAAACTCTCTGATGAGGATTCATGGTGGAAGGTAGGCTCTGGGGCCTGGGTGTGTGTCTGTTGGAAATAATGAAACTTTAAAATGCTTAGAAAAGTGCTGGGCGCCATGGCAACTGCAGGGCTAGCGTTTGCAGTTTCTTGATGTTGTTTATGCATTATTACTATCACCCTTAGCCCCTGACTGGTGCCCGGGTTGAGTTTCCTCTTCTAACTTTTCTACCACTAATAGGGGAATGCCTTCCCCTCTCTTGTTTTCTTTTTCTTCATTGACATGTAATTGACTATAATATTGTGATCATTTAAGGCATACAATATGATGATGTGATACGTGTACACACTGGAATGATTACCACAATAAGATTAGTTAAGGCATCCGTCACCTCTCTTAGTTACCTTTTCTGTGTGTATATGGTGAGAATATTTAAGATCTACTTTCTTAGTAATTTTGAAGTATACAAAACAGTATGGTATGGTTACTGTGGTAACCATGCTGTACATTATAGCCCCAGAATTTACACATTTTATGACTAGAAGTTTGGACCCTTTGACCAGCATCTCCCCATTATCCCCATTCCCTAGTCTCTGGTAACCACCATTCTATTCTCTGTTTCTATGAGTTCTGCTTTTTAAAATTCCATGTATAAGCGATTCCATGTTATACCGTATCTGTCTTTCTCTGTCTGAATTATTTCACTCCTTTCCTCTTTTTTTAAAAAAATTAAGTTTCACAAAGTTCATGAACAATATTCTTGTAACTTTTTCAAATATTATAGATAAGGCAGAAGCCCTTACTACCCCTCAAGTCTTGCATCTTTCCCTTCTCCACTGAGGTAACCATGGTTTTTAGTCTGTGTGTGTGTGTGTGTGTGTGTGTGTGTGTGTGTGTGTGTGTGTGTGTCTGTATCCAAAAACTATTCTCATGGGAGTATATTTATACTGAAAGAAAGAAAGGAAGGAAGGAAGGAAGAAAGAAAGAAAGAAAGAAAGAGAAAAAGAAAGAAAGAAGAAAGAAAGAAAGAAAGAAAGAAAGAAAGAGAAAAAGAAAAAGAAAAAGAAAGAAAGAAAGAAAAAAGAAAGAAAAAGAAAGAAAGAAAGAAAGAAAGAAAGAAAGAAAGAAAGAAAGAAAGAAAGAAAGAAAAAGAAAAAGAAAGAAAGAAAAAGATAGATAGGTATATCTCCAGGCTCTGTTCTCAATCTCTCTGAAATTGAGACTATATCTATATTTATATCACCTATCATCTATCTATTCATAGAAAATATTAGTATTGTTACTTGTCTATGTGTACTTTTCATAAAGAGTAAGTATCAAGTGTTCATTCTGTAACTTGCCTTTTCACACAACAGTACATTTGGAGAATATTTATATATTGTTAAAGTAGATTCACTCATCCCTTTTAAGTGCTATGAAGCAAGCCACAGAATGGATGTATACAATTTAAGTAGACAACTCCACTGCTGAGGCAAATTCAGGTTGCTTTAGCTTCTTCCCATGATTACAAGTTGCACTGCCAATAAATTAAATATCCTTGCTCACGGGGCGCCTGGGTGGCTCAGTTGGTTAAGCAACTGCCTTCAGCTCAGGTCATAATCCCGGAGTCCTGGGATCGAGTCCTGCATCGGGCTCCCTGCTCAGCAGGGAGTCTGCTTCTCCCTCTCACCCTACCCCCTCTTGTGCTCTCTCTCTCTGTTCCAAATAAAAAAAAAAATCCTTGCTCAGATGAGTGAATGTTTTTTTAGGGAATTTTTGTACAACACAGGACACCTTGAATTGGTTGAAATATAAATGGGCTGCAGGGAGGAAGTGTTTACAACATACATAACAAGCTACAACATGTTCTGGATTATTATCCAGAATTATATATTAAAAAAAATTCCTTCAGATAAGAAAAAGGCAAAAACGACAGGAGGAAAAAAAATGAAAACATGGGCAGAAGATATAAGCAGGCAATTCAGAGAAGAAATAAAAACAGTTGGTAAACATATAGAAAAATATTCTCACTTTCCAGCAAACAGGGAATACAAAGTCAAACAGTAAGAAAATGTATTTCCTATGCTAATTTGACAGAGATGAAAACACCTGAAGATGTAAAGTGTGGGTGGGAGGAAGCAGGTTTTCTCAAACCTGGCTGGTGAGGCCACAGCTGGACAGCCCACTACACGTAAAACAGGAACCCCAGCATCCTGGCCACAGATTCAGGGCTCCATCAAACATCCTCTGCCAACCTAGGCTTTGTACTGTGGGGTTGAGGGTTGGTGAGCTGGATCAGCCTGTAGGCAAATATCAGGTACCCAAATACCAACTAGAGTGACTATCCTCCCAACTGCAGGCCCCGTGGCTGGCCATAGCTAATCACCCCTCATCCCTTCCCCCCAGGATAGAATTGTCCTCAACATTCCTTCAGAATGCCATTATAATTTAGCTTCTGTCAGCCTCTCTATGACTCCACTCCTTACCTGACATTCAAGACAGTAAGACAAGGAGTTTTCAACTGTTTTACTGACTGAGTTTAAGTATCACCATGGGACTTACCTTTGTTTCCTTTCCAACCTGCCTACCTACCTAATGTGGGCATATTCAGAGTATCTGCCTCACAGGGTGGTGGTGATTATATGATGGAATGCATCATTAAAACCATAGAAGTGGGAGTAAGATGCAGCAAATTATAAATTATTATTATTATTCATTGTCTGAAGTCTATCTGTGGACAAGGTTTAAATTATCTTCCAGGAAACTCCTAATCCCCCATGCCCTGCTGCTCTTCCCCCCCCAACCAATAAAGCAAGTAAAACAGTAAAGCAGAATGCAGTGGGATCTGGGGATGGGGTGAGAACAACAGGAGGGCATACCAAATGCATTTCCACCCAGCCTAGGCCTAACATCCCTTGCTGCTTTCTCCTGTGAAATTACATCTTTCTTGAGGACATTATGACTAATGTCATTCCAGTTATGGAATGACCAAAATGCACAAAATAGGACTTGTGAATCATATACTCAGCACTTTAAAGATTTATTTATTTTAGGGAGAAAGAGAAGGGGAGCTGGGGGAGGGGCAGAGGGAGAGGGAGAGAATCTCAAGGAGATGCCACTCTGAGCTCGGAGCCTGACTCCCGGCCAGATCTCACAACCCTAAGATCATGAACTGAGCCAAAATCAAGAGTTGGATGTTTAACCAACTGAGCTACCCAGGTGCCCCTGTAGTCAACACTTTAAAAATGCAAGATAGTTGTTGAATGTACTGATGAGTGGATACTTGGGGGAGGGGAAATTGGGGTGAAATCTATTTTCTGAGTATTTGCTGTGTGCCAAGTATGTACTAGATAAGTTTATATATGTAACATCTCACTCTCATAATTTTGAGGTCATTATTGCCAAACCCACTATTTTTTGTGTTTGCCTTTTGTTTTTATTTTTATGAAGGAACAGGCTTAGTGAAGATCCATACTGTTAAATTAATTAACAAGGAGATCATTAGGCTGAGATAGCTTTAATGCCTTAGTAACCCAAGCAAACTAAAACCTATGCCTGAAATGCCTCAAGGTTAAGAAATCAAAACCTAAAGACAACCAATCACAAACAGCCAACTGGATTTAACAAATAAGTCAACCACATAAATTATAGCCAATCAAATAATTTCCTTGCTTTGCCTCTGCCTCTTCTCCATAAAAGGCTCCTGTTGGTGGAGGGCTCCTAATCACTTCTGGTTTGGAGCTGCCCAATTTAAGTCAGTTTTGCTCAAAACAACTTAAAATTTTTAATATGCCTCTGCTTATCTTTTAACAGTTCTGGTGTCAGAAGAGGGATCTGAAGGTCTCCAGGAGCAACAAGCAATGAGCAGGGATAGGTACCCACTTAGTCCATGGTGCTCAGTAATTTTCTCTGCATCTGGAAGTCCCAGGTAAGTCCCCCTCAGGTATCCCAGTTCCACATCTTTTGCATCATAAGCTCTCAGACTTTATTTTAGAACATTTCTTTTACCAGACTGGGTCCAGAGTAAGGCTGGGGCCAACTTAAACTGGACTAGGTCCAGTGGGAAGCCTCAGGTGAAGTTTTGTGTTTGTGTGATTTTTTGTTTGTTTGTTTGCTTGCTTGTTTGTTTGTTTTTTAAAGGAGAAAGGAAAAAGTGTTCCTTGAAATGCAAAGAATCTGGGACTCCTCCATCTGAGATTCTGGTTAACATTATGTATATAAATTATGGGTCCAGACCTGTGTTTGAACAAATGAGCTAATCTTACCAAATATAATCCAGAATTACTGTTGCCACAGTGGAAAACTTTTAACCTAGATATGCTTATCCATTTATGAGATGGATTGGAGAGAAAGGGGTCTCAACCAAAAACTCAGAAATGTAGAGAAAAAATTATTTTTCTTCCCCTATGGTTTCTGGCTATGCAGATGGGACCACGAAGATACCCACTCACTCTGGAACCTGCAGATGGGATCCTGGGAAAATCAACAGAAGCCAGTGGAGTGTGATTCAGATTCCTGAATCTCTATTTGTGGTGCCCAGTCAAGAGAGGTAGGTAAAATTTCACATTGTCCCTTCCTTTCCAAATTAAGACTATTGTGAATTTGGTTTTGGGTTACCCATTGATTATCAACCCTTCCTCTCCCAGGGACAGCTTTATTGTTTGTCTCATTTTGTGTCCTTAGAACTGACTTGGCTTTCTGTCTGTCTGGGGCATGTAGGTTATTAGTTCTTGCATGTGAAGGTCGTGTAACCATCATATTGGGGCCCTAAGAATATGATTTTCAGCTAGCATTCTACTCACTATTGGCAGCTCTCAGGAATTGCCTAAATCTTTCTTTCTTTTGGTGATCTTTGAAGTGGTTCTGGATCTTGATAGGGCTGTGTCTTTTGCATCCTCATTAGGAATACCTCTTGTGTCTGTAGTCAAGCCATAAAAGACTTACTGGTTTTGGCTTCAATTCACTTCATAGGTATTCCTTTGGTTTAAAAGAAAGAGAAAAAAGAAAGAGTTCAAGACTTTCAGGAATATTTACTGTTTGTCCAGGCTAAAATCTGATAATAAAATATTTGAAAGGATTTTGTAAATGAGTTCTATGATCAGAGGTTGGCCAAATTGGAAGTTGATCTTCAGAGCCTGATAAGGATTATTTTTTAGATCTTCTCACCTAAGATAAGATGGACATAGGAATTTTTTGATTTACCTCCTATTGGAAATCTTCTCTCTGATATAAAGACGCAAATTGAAGATAATGTAGTTAGATGGACGGATGAGCCCCTTTATATCGTTTTAGTCGCAACCCTATTTTTTGAGGAATTAAAAGCAACTGTAATTGTCTTACAGATCTAATCTTTATAAGAACATAAATGTTCAAAGCCCACCTGTCCTTTTTATTAATCCTCAAGCCCTGCCTTTCCATCTCAAAATACTTGCAGATATTGTAAAAGATCAAGACACTAGAAACAGATCTTCTTGGAGAAAACATGTCCTTTCTCTGTGCCTTTGAGATATAAATGTTCTACCTGGTCTTCTGTAGGGACCCAGAGTGATCTCTTTGGGTGAAAATGCAAACTTCAGGGAGATCATTTTTATTTGAAAATAAGAAGCTATTGGAAACTAAGTGAATGAAAAATCTTTGAAGTCTTCTCCACAATTATTAGTAAAAAGTTTAAACCTTCTAAGCAGGTAAACTTAACTTATTCCACCTGCCAGAAACACAATTTGAGTCCAACTCTTCTTTTGTAAACTAGTAAGTTTTATACGTATCTGTTGCATGGCTAAAATTTTAAAATAAAAGCTAAAAATCTCTGTATCTGCCTGAATGTTTATATATGTCTATATATGTATGTTATAGATGTGCCACTATTGTACTTCCAGATGGTATTGTCAGACTTAATTTGTGAAAGAGCTCTATTTAATTGGATTAAAGAAAATTAAGTGCTTATATAAATTAAGTATTCTCTCAGAAATATGGAAACTAACCCAAATATTTTTCAAGTTAACATCATCTAGGAAAATCTTTGGTAAATAAAAGCTAGTGTAAGTTTTGTTGGTTTAATTAAAACAAACATGTCTTCAGAGTTATCAACATTAAATATAAATGCACACATACAGATTTTATTCTACGTGGGTTTACTAAGTCTCATATGCTTATGTTATCTGCTGTAAAATTTGTCAGTAAAAAAGTAACTTAAGATCATGGTTAGCTTTTAATGTATAGTGAAATTTTCATGAGTTAGCTAAAATATAATCATTAAGAACAGATAAATTAACACTAAAATACCCCAAACAATCCAATTAAAAAATAGGCAGAGGACCTGAATGGACATTTTCTCAAAGAAGACATACAGATGGCCAACAGACACATGAAGAAATGCTCAACATAACTAATCAGGGAAATGCAAATCAAAATGACAATAAGATATAACTTATACCTGTCAGAATGGCTAAAATAAAAAAGACAGGAAATAACAAGTGTTGATGAGGATGTGTAGAAAAAGGAACACTTTTACACCATTGGTAGGAATGTAAATTGGTGCAGCCACTGTGGGAAACAGTATGGAGTTTCCTCAAAAACTTACAAATAGAACTACCATATGATCCAATAATTCTACTGCTGGGTATTTACCCAAAGAAAATGAGAACACTAATTCGAAAAGATATATGCACCCCTGTATGTTTTGCAGCATTATTTACAATAGCCAAGATATGGAAGCAACAGAGATTCCATTGATAGATGAGTGGGTAAGAAAGTCATGACATATACCACAATGGAATATTGTACAGCCATAAAAAAGGATGAGATCATGTCATTTGCGACAACATGGGTGGACATAGATGGTATTGTGTTAAGTAAAATCAGATTGAGAAAGAAAAATACCATATGATTTCAGTCCTATGTGGAATCTAAAAAAAAAAAAAAGGCAAATGAATAAACAAAAAGTAGAATCAGACCCATAAATACAGAGAACAAACTGATGGTTGCCAGAGGAGTGGAGGGTAAGAGGATGTGAAAAATGTGTGAAGAGGAATGAGAGATACAAGCTTCCAGTTATGGAATGAATAAGTCATGTGAGTAAAAGGCACAGCATAAAAGAATAAAATAAATTCTATGGAAAATGTTTAAAGATCTATTTATATATTGGGGGAAGGGGCAAGGGGAAGAGGGAGAGAGAGAATCCCAATGTGGGGCTCAATCTCACAATCCTGAGATCATGACCTGAGCATTAATCAACTGCTTAATCAACTGAGCCACCCAGGTACTCCTGGAAAATGGTTTTTTTTTAGATTTTATTTATTTCTTTGAGAGAGTGAATGAGTGAGAGAGCACGAGCAGGGGGAGAAGCAGAGAGAGAGGGAAAAGTAGACTCCTTGTTGAGCAGGGAGCCTGATGTGGGGCTCGATCCTGGGACTCTGGGATCACGACCTGAGCCGAAGGCAGACACTTAACTCCCTGAGCCACCCCCCAGGTGCCTCAGGAAAATGTTTTTAAAAAGAACAGATAAATAAATGTAAGCAAGATAAAAATTTATGAATGAACTTTTCAACAATAATTGTGTTTTATGTTATGTCACCTTCAAAATACTTTCCAAACTTTTTTGGTAACTTGAAACCTTAAAGTTATACTAAATTAAGTGATGGCTTTTCATTGAGTATCTAGATCAGTTTCTAAATGAGATAAAACACTAAAACATTAGTTACTGAACATAGGTTTATCTACTTTTGGCTTCTTATTACAGAGGAACCAAAGATATTTGGGTCACTAATAAATGTGTCTTGTGCCACATTGAAAGATTTACTATGAAGAAGAATATGCTTCTAGGAATTATGGGATGTACTTATGAATTTGCCAACTCACAGTTCCACCATTGCTTCTTTCTTAGTTTTCACTAGGAACATTCACATTAAAATTTCTAAGGGTTGAGAATTGTAATCAATATATGTAATGAAAACTACTGGAAATAATAAGGGTGAAAGGAAATAGCTGTGTATGAAAAGTGGGTAAGGTAAGTAGGATGTGTTTTTTAAATAAAAAAATGTATGGAGGGGGTGCCTAGGTGGCTCAGTTGGTTGAACAACTGCATTCAGCTCAGGTCATGATCCTGGAGGCCCGGGATCGAGTCCCACATCGGGCTCCCTGCTCAGCAGGGTGTCTGCTTCTCCCTCTGACCCGCCCCCCCATGCTCTCTCTCTCTCATTCTCTCTCTCAAATAAATAAATAAAATCTTAAAAAAAAAAAGAAAATGTATGGAGGACTTGTTTTTGTTGAGGGAAAAAGAGTAATTTTGTACTAAAGTAGAATGACAGGTTGTTCCAGAATGAGAAAGAGAAAAATTTAGCACAAAACCTTGAGTGGCTACAAAAGGTTTTGGAAAATCTGTGGAAAAGGACCACTGGATAGAACTTTGATGTGTGGTCAAGCTGGCTATGAAGAGAAAGCGTTTATTTAAGTTTGGAAGAGTGAGCCAAAATATCAAAAGTACACTGGTACAAAATAAGAATTTGGTTTCCTCTCTGTTAAAAATACAAAGTGTTCTTGGCCTTTTGGTCTACTCTTGATAAGGTTTTCCTTTACGTTTTGGGTAATCTGCCGGGAAAGCAAAGATTTTGTGTCTTACCAAAATAATTTCCTGTTCCTCATTTGTTTTTGCCAGGTCTTTGATTACTTGGGAAAACTAGTCTTCCTAGTATTAAAAAAGCTCAGTTTTGTTCACAACCATGTAATCTTCTTTATTTGCCTTTATAATCTTCTATTGTCTCTTTAGTTAAATAGATAATTAAGCATTATTTCACAATGATCCGTGATCTTATTTAATCAAATGTTCAAACTTTTTGACATTTTGACGACTTTCTAAAAATAAAATTCTAATTGGAGCTTTTTGACCTCAAACTAACTTTGAGGTTTGCCAAAGGTCCCTGGAAAATCTCAGAGGATTGGAGATATAAAGGAGTTGTTAAGCTAATTCATTTGTCATGTTAAATTACATGGGCAGCATTAGCAAATAAGAAGTGATGATAAACCTTCTTAAATTATATATGTATGGACATTCGTTACTAATGTAGGCATTCCAGAAACTTATGTTCATAGTAACTTGTCAGTACCCTCATTGTCTAATGATTACCTTAAGTTGTTGTATGCCACAGAAATAACTACATTTCTTATCAAATGAACTCTCATTAGATCTTCAACCATGGCTATTTGTCTTTTTGTTCTCTACAGACAGTTACTGTTTTACTTTGCAAAAGTTCTTTGTCTTCAGAGAGATTCATGGAAGGACCCTGACAAGTACTCTAAAATCCAGGTTTCTGATGATTTTGAGATTATACCACTGAACAACTGGGTAGGAATTTCCAGAACTCTAATGAAAAAGCTGTATTCAAGCAGAACAAAAATTAATAACATGAGATTGAATGAGCTGATGAAGATGATTATAATTTTTAGTGTCTCTGTTTGAAAAATTGATGGTTCTTTAATGTTTTGATTTTCTCAGTTTGAGGAAACCTTTTTTCTCTTTTCTTTTAAACTATCTATGATTTATAGCAATTTGGTAAAAATACACTTTTGTAAACAAAATTGAAACATTTACTTTTTCTCCCTACATGATCCCTCCAGAAACTTACTGAGTATTCTTATTTTCATGGCAATTTGCAAATGTTTAGTAAGAATCTGTTCTCCTTATAACAGGACACAATCAGAAATATTGGTTACATTACTAAGGCTTTGACTAGAATGTCGCCTTTAAGAATGATGTGCCTATAATCAGATGTGACCAGACAGTTTTAAGGAACTAAGGTTGACTTTGTGGAACCAATAAAGCCTCTTAGAAAAACCACCTGGTATCTTGCTTAAAGGGTTCCAAGCTTTACCAGGTGAGTAATAAAAGTCACTTCCTGGCAGACTCAGGAACATTAAAATATTGGAGGACCTGAGAAAGAGAGGAATTCACCCAAATCTATAGCTATTCTAGGAAAAATCTGATGGTCAGCCTTTGGCTTGTCTTCTTAGATGTGAGATGCCTTTTAAAAGTCCAATCTTGAATTCCTTATGAAAAATTCCAGCAAAACTACCTTAAAAAGAATCTACATGGCCAGTCACTATTCTTGTTGCTCTTATGTAAATAGGCCAAATTTAATGAAACTAAACTTATTTTGCAAGCAAATTAGTCTGGCTTTGATTAACCTTGATAGAAATGGGTGTAACTATAGAGAGAAAAATTATGTTTCAATGGGAAACTCTAGCACACCCTTGTGGGTATTAAATTCTAGTCCTGTTCAGTGTCACTGAGGTTTTGTTATATACTTGTAAACTGGACTGGATTCTGAATTATTCTAATTTTCTCAAATATCTGGCTATGACCCACCAAAGTAATTATTTCCAATTTTTGCTAACCTTTCTGACTTGGAATCACTAAGAACAAAGACTGCCCTTAAACCTTGTAGGAAAGGACCATACATGGGACACTACCCAGATGACAGCCAAACTACAGGGCCTTGAACCTTGGGTCCACATCTCCCAATTAAAAAGGTTCCTCTAGACTTTTGGAACTACACACCAGCTGGAGATCTAAAATTAAAATTGACTAGGGAGGTTTCTCTCCAGAAGCAGGCAACACTTTGAAGTGGTTGGCTCGCCCAAGATCATGGATCAATTCCTTATCTCCACCATGAAGCTTCTATTCCTTGTGCCTTTCTGCTCTTTGCTTTTTCTCTCTATTAATGTATGAGAAGACACCATTCCTTAACCCTGGCAACTCTTGCTGAATAAACTCCCAAGGTCATAGCTCCACAACAGAAGCCCCTAGGCTTTCTTGCTAAGGTGGTTTTAGATCATAGAAATGCTTTAGATTATTTATTCGTTGAACAAGGAGGAGGCTGTGCCATAGCAAACACCTGCTTTAACTGGACCAACACCTCTGGTATTGTAGTAAATACAAGACATTGGAAAACAGTTGACCTGGCTAAAACAGGTTGATGCCCCTTTGGGTACATCCTTTGATTTATTTGACACCAGCTGGTTTGGCTCATGAGGGTCCTGACTAAGGCACATACTTTAGTCTCTTGGGTTTATCCTCCTGAGAGTCATCACCATAATCTCCCTGGTGTGCTGTCTTCTCTCAAGGGTCTTAAGTACATGTTCATGGATCTCAGCAGGACATTAGATGGTCTCACTCTGCTTAGAGAAAGGGAAACAAGATGAACAATGAGATGACCAGAAAAAACAATTCTTCCACGGACCTGACATCATAACCTACGAGTTTCATGATAAGACAAGAATAACTTCACCATGATGGCAATGAAGAATGTCGCTAATACCAAATTCTTGGTCAATCTCACGTATGAGAGGACGACTAGAAGAGGGGGATTATTAAATCGATTATAGAAGGAGGCCATTAGATTGAAGTGGCTTTAATGACTTAGCAACCTATGTAAGCAAACTAAAAGCTAAGCCTTAAATGCCTCAAGGTTAAGAAATCAAAACCTAAGGACAACCAATCACAAACAGCCAACTGCACTTTCACAAATAAGACAAACGCTTGTGCTATATAGTCAATCAAATAGTTTTCTTGCTTTGCTTCTGCCTCTTCTCTATAAAATCTTTCCTCCAGCTCCCTTTGGTGGGAGGCTCCTAACCATTTGTGGTTTGGTGCTGCCCAATTTTAATCCATTTTTGCTCAAATCAACTCTTAAAATTTTTAATGTGCTTCCTTTTTGTCTTTAACAAGACTTATCTCAGACTGATCCCAAACCCCCTGCACCTGTTTTCTAAATGCCTCATTTTGAATTTTGTGTGTGTGTGACCTCTAGGTACATGACTAGATCGTAAGATGGCATGTAAACCATAAGAATCAGACAACGAATTAAGCTAAATAAATCTCTGGCAACATGAAGAAAGCACTTTTGTGCCGCAATGATTAGTAGATGGTTGATTTGACTTACTTGGAGGGCACAAACATTTGTGGCTATTGATGGGAGAGGAAAGTAGGCAGAAGGCTAACAGAAGCAACGAGGGAAAGGAGCTTAGGAAGGGTTTACTAAGAAATCTGCAGGAGAAAAAGAAAGGCAAAATGCTCCAAGCAGTTTCAAGTAAGTTGGAAGCAGATCCTAAAAAGAACCATGAAAATGAAGGGATGTGGGAAAGAAAATGATCAAGTGTGTCAGAGGCAAATGAGAATAGGCAGCCGCGGGTTTGACCCAGGGATACCTCTAAATATCCACTTGGTAACCTTACTCTTAATGAGTATGGCCCAAAGTTTATGTTCATTAGAGCAGCTAGATGATTTCATAGACACAATTGCATTGACAGAGGCTGTTATTTCAGTAGATTCATTACATCATTTTCCAAAAACAACAGTACAGTATAATGCTGAGAAATGAAGTTTTCCAGAAGACCCTGGCTTTCAGCAGGACGGCGTTCCCTGGCACTGTAGTGAGCTGAGCAATGTGATCTTTTTTTTATTTTTTAAGATTTTATTTATTTGAGAGAAAGAGAATGAGAGAGAGAGAGCATGGGCGGGGGCGGTCAGAGGGAGAAGCAGACTCTCTGCTGAGCAGGGAGCAGGATATGGGACTCGATCCTGGGACTCCAGGATCATGACCTGCGCCAAAGGCAGTCACTTAACTGACTGAGCCACCAAGGAGCCCTGGCAATGTGATCTTTGACTGGATTTACCTGGATCACAAATTGTGGCCACCTTCGAAAGGGAAGATACTGACAGCAACGGAAAATGCATCTCTTTCCTCACTTGAGCATTACTGTCTCCTCCATCTTTGATACTACAAAGAGGAAATCACTAATATCCACTGGCATTGTGAAATTTTCTTAGCCTCTAAATTGGTTCTCTTTACTCTTCCTGTTAAAACTCCACACAGTCAGTCACCTTCCAAAGTCCACATTGCTGGGAATTCTTTGGAGGACAAAAGTTCCCAGGACAAAGTTTCATGCTTTGTGTAAACAAAAGCTCATTTCTATTATTTTCCATTTAGCCATGAACAATTAAGCTGGAAACACAGATGTGACGTATATTTGTGATGACTTTGCATGTCCTCTGACACAAACTTCATTCTCTTTGGGATCAGCAGAACTCTTACGGGCATGTACAGATATCTTTGTGGCCCTCTTCCATTCTTGCATGATTAAATCATCTATCAGCTTGATAATGCATAGTTTGCCAGCATAAGGCTGGGGTCTCAATCCTAAATTCAGGTGGTTTTTTGTTTGTTTGTTTGTGTTTGTTTGTTTGTTTGTTTTTGTCCAAAGCAAAACTCTAAATGACACTTGCTTCTTTGAGGAACATTAGCTGCTCTATTCTTGCCACTTCCTCTGGGGGGTTATTGTGGTACATGTGGGTGAGAAGGGGTTTAAGAAGGGGCAAAGGTTTCTTTCTCACTTCCAGCCCTGTAGAGAACTGTGACCTCGTGCCACTTGAGATTTGGAAGAAGAAGAAGGATGTCAAGAGAATGTGAGAAGAAAATGAAAGAGGAAAAAAAATGTAGGAAGACTCCAGAGAGATTAGTTTTTATTGTCAGTGCTTGAGGATCTCTACAAATCCTCTTGTAGTCACTTGGAAACAACTGGAATTAAACTGCCATCAGAAAAAAAAATAATAAAATGACTTAGAGATTATATAAATATCTAAAATAAAAAATGTTGCCTTGTCCGCATCCTCATTAACTCTTTACCTGACTCCTGGTATTAATATGACTAAACAGAAAACAAGTCTATCCAGAGGGGGTAATGAGGGAATTGAGCAAAGAGTGAGTTACTAAAAAACATAGTGCTCGTTGGAGGCATGAGTGGGGAGATAGGAGAGTAACCAAAGGACTCCAAAGATTCCAGGCCTGTTGGCAAGATCACCCTGCATGTGGGGAGCGAGGTGGGGTATTGTAACCAATGGAGTTCAGTGGTTGCTGTACCTTTGGCAGGTCCCACCCTGTGGTGAAATGGATTAGGTTGACCGTTTCAAACATTCCATTCAAGTTATTCTTCTTTGTTTGATTCCATGTTTAGACAAAATCTCTCTCCGATTATGCTCTTTCTTCCTGTGAGACTCAGCCCCCAGAGTCACAGTGCACTGACCCTGAAGACTTGGAACATGGAAATGCTTGTAGCATCATTTGCATTTAAGTCAGTTTGTTGGCACTCCATTCCTATTGCTGTGTTGTTACAGTGAGATAAATAATACAAAGAGGAAATCATACATACGTATGGAGTCATACAGATTACAAGAATACCTCTGTCTGTGGCATTCTGGTGTATACATCAGTCTTGTCAGCTTGCTTAAGGTGACTCTGCGCTAAAGAAGTAGATACACCATCAGGGTGTCTATGAAGTCAGGTGTCTCTGTCTGGATGGTTTGGGCTAGACCCAGAACCATGGAAAATTCCCTGAGGTAATAAATGCTTCCCTGCTCGATTTCTTAGGAGACAGTCTGCTGACGTCCCAGGTTCTGAAAGCAGAGAGTTAAATTGTGCCCACAGAAGGGCTAAAGCATTGTTTCTTCTAATCAGTGAAGGGACCGGACTCCATAAGTGTGTGGGACACCATGTAGCTATAGTCCCTGGGCTCAGCAGAAAAGCATCCATTCTTCTCTAACATTATGACTAATTCTGTATGATGGTAGCTTATATCTAAAGAGCACTTGCCAAACACTGTAGGAAGATCTTTGAGAAGGTTGTGTCATTGTCCCATTTTACAGATGAGGAAACCAGGACCCAGATAGGCTGAGAGCTTTCCCACAGTGGTGCAGGCAGGGATTAAACACACCAGGCTGCCTTTCTCCAAAGCCCATGTGCTTCCTGACTCCCTTATTCCAATGACTTGTTTCTTTTCTTTTTTAAAAATACGCCTTTGGTTACAGAATGGCATCACTGAAGCCAGTGGCTTGTGGTCAACCTAACTGGCGAAACGACTCAATACCAGAGGGATGCTGTGCTCCCTGGTCATTGGGTGTAACAACACTGCAGTCCCACAATGTCTGCCATGGCTCCCTGGGGCTGAGAGTACGCTGCCTTTGAAACAGAACGTGGCCACACTGGTTGGTGTGCACTGTAGGTGTGGGGCAGAATGCGAAGAGCAATATCACTTTATACAAGGGCCACAGGTCCATCATTTTTACTTCAAGTTCTGCCCATAATTTCATTGTCATCAGGAATGTTTTACCTCTACTTTGAATATAACCACTCTCAGGTTGACTTTCTGATTCTGCTGCTCTTTATCTATCCACAGAAGATAAATATTTATCTGCACTTAATATTCTCTCTAACTCTTGCACCCTTATAGACAACTCTACTCTCATCTTCATATGACTCAGAGCTCAGCTACATTCTTTTTATAGATCCAAACTGGCCTGGACCTCTGAGTTTATACTATATTATGCAAATATAGCCCCAGGACCTGATGTCTTTTGTGCACCTCCAAATGAATGGGCAGGTTTCCAAAAATTGTGTTGTTATTACACAACTCCAAAGCAGACACATCTCAGACACGGATAACTCAGGCCAGAGAGCCTGTTGCCTCTTTCCAGAAACAGAAGTTTGACAGTAGGAAGGATTTTATAGGTAAGGAAACAGGACCACAGAAACCATTTGATTTAGCCCCATCATTAGCTAGTTTATAGCTGAGTACATAGAAAGTACTCAATACATATTTACAGAGAGAATGAGTGAAGGAAAAATGGATGACAAATGCATGATTGGCCACTGCCTGCCTCTCCTGCATTCTAAAATATAACCCAGATAACATTTCTTCCAGCTCACAACCATCCAGTGGCTTCCCATTATTCTTGGCATAAAATGGAAATGCCTTACCACAACCTACCTCTGTGATCTCTACCTGCCCTTCAGACCCAGCCTCCTTACCCCCGTGTTCTTAATCATTGCTCCAGCCCTGCTTGCCCTGCTATTCCTCAAATAAGCCAGTGCATTCCCACAGGATTTGTGTGTGTCAGTCCTTCTGCCTGGACGGATCTTTCTCAGAGCTTCATTAGACCCACTGTTTCATCAGGTGTCCGCTCGATAGCACTCCTTCACACAGGCATTATGTTTGTCTCTCCTCGAACCAAAGCCTCAGGATGGGGCCTATTGATAGCCACATCTCCAACACCTGTTACATGTACTTGGTACCTGGAACACAATGAATGCTCAAGCAATATTGGGTGAATAAATTAATGAATAAATATTATATGGTCTTCTGAGGTGGTGGATATTTCAACTTATAAATATCTAAAAAATGAGTACAAAACAGAGTCCATCAGACACTAAACACAGAAATGTGACCACTTATAACTATCAGCTTTTTATGTGAGCCATCTCTTCAATATGAAGCTATCACCAGATTCACAACTTGAAAATGCATATTTTTCTACAGATGCATATATTGTGGTGTAGAATGGTACACAAAATGTGTAGAGAATGATGACCAGTAAATTTCTCACTTACCTGCCTTTTTCTAAAAATCGTGGCAAGAACATTTCAAATGAGATCTAGCCACTTAACAAATTTTTAGATAAACAGTACTAACAATTATAGGTATCATATAGGTAGAGGTGCTGTGTTGTACAGCAGATCTCTAGAACTTATTCGTCTTGTATAATTGAAACTTTATACCAGTTGAAAAGCAATCCCATTTTCCTCTCCCCTCCCCAGCCTCAGAAAAGCATCATTCTAGTTTCTCTTTCTATGAATTTGACTATTTTAGATACCTCTTGTAAGTGGAATCATGTGGTATTTGTCCTTCTGTGACTGGATTTCACTTATCCTAATGTCCTCTGGGTTCGTTTACATTATCATATATATCAAGATTTCCTCTTTTTTAAAGACTGAATAATATTCCATTTTCTCTCTCTCTCTCTCTCTCTCTCTCTCACACACACACACACACACACACAATCTTCATCCATTCAACTATTGGTGGACACTTAGGTTGTTTCCATGTCTTGGCTATTGTGAATAATGCTGCAATGAACATGGGGGTACAGAAGATATCTTTCTGTGATAGGGATTTTGTTTCCTTTATGTATACACTGAGAAGTGGGATTGCTGGATCATACAGTAGTTCTATTTTTACTTTCTTGAGGCATCTCCATACTGTTTTCCATTGTGGTTGCACCAAACTCCATTCCCACCAACAGTGCAGAGGGGTTCCAATTTCTCCACATCCTTGGCAACACTTGTTATCTCTCGTCTTACTGATACTGGCCATTCTAACAAGTGTGAGGTGATATCTCACTGGAGTTTTGATTTTCATTTCCCTGATGATTAGCATCTTTTCATATACTGTTTGGCTATTATCCTTGCTTCTGTTGCTCCCACAGAGGCCTGTTTGCCACTGACTCCAAAGAAAAACCAATCTGAGTTTCTTAAAGTCACAGGACTTTTCTCATCTAGATGGCCTTGGCCCCCTACATTTGGGAACATTTGCTTAGGATGAATTCATTTAATTGGTGTTTATGCAAACATCAATGCAAAGCTAGCTCCCCCTATGTATTCTGCTAATCACTCGTGGGTTCCACAATAAGGGAGGCACAACCCCTGCTTCTAGAAGGGCACGCACATGGGAAAGAACAAGGCTGAGAGGAGAATGGAATGCAGAGCAGCATACACATGGCAAGTGGAGTTTTCTTTTGTTGCCCCAGGCCTCTTGTTTCATCACGATGCATTGAACTTGCAGTCCCTAAGCCTGAGAACCAGCTCACAGGACAATACTCTTCAGAAAAGGAACCAGGCAGAGAACAAGGCTGTGACATTCTCCTGGAGACTCATCACTTTGTCTTACTTTAAAACACTTCCCCACCATTTCTCTCTGGAGGCTCAGCAGGGTACCTGGCCTCTCAGGAACCACACCCTGCTCTGGCCAGTCTCCCTTGTCAGGTAGGGCCTCCCCAACCCTGCTCCACAGCTTTGGGGTGAGTGTCCCCTGCTCTGCCCTCCCCCCAAGGGCCCCTGATGCTGCAACTGGTTACTTCTTGACCTGGGGCCAGGACTGACCCAGGGCATAGCCAGTGGCCTCCCTGCAACCATGGAGATGTTCTGATCCCAGATTTGTTTTTCTTCTTCTTGTGGCTTTTCAGAAGAGAGAAATTTTAAGGTTACTTAGGCCTTCTGGATTAAAAAAAGAAGAAGTAGTCATTTCCCGATTCCTTAGGTTGCATCTTAAGAGATGGAGGAAGAGAATAGCTCTCTCATAACATGAAGAAGATTCTAGTGTTTCTCAGGGCCATCCCAGGAAGGAGTGTGGGCTGGGCAGTGTTGATGTGGCTGGGGAGCAGTTCTTGCTTTGCTCGGTACAGGACTCAGATGTCAGCTACACCTACCTTCCTAGCCTGGCTCTGGTTTTCCTGGCTGCCTGACCTAGCGCATCGCTTTCCTCTGGGGTGTTAACATTGAAATAAAGCCTTTCTCACAGGGGATTAAATGCATTCATGCCTGTAGAGTGCCCAGAACAGCGATGGGAACACAGCCTGTGCTCCATGACTATTAATTATTGACATTGTATGGTTTTTGCCATTCATGTGGTTTCCCAAAACAAATCTCAGAAGATTCAGTAGTTCAAAAACTAGCATATAAGTTACTCATAATTTCCGTCACAACAAGAAATCCTGGGTTGTCCCTTTTTTAGAGAAAAAAATGTTGGAAAGACATCAGTTTGATTCAAGGTGTGTCTCTCCTATTCCTGTCCAGAAATAGGTGGTCATCCAGAGACTGAAGTGTGACCATTTATTGAAGTTCCTTCCTTACCGATACTTTACTCTAAAATGGAATGGGCAATGAGCAGTTAAAACCCAGAAAACACTCGAATATTTTGAACCTAGCCTTCCCTCTACTGGGCAGTTTTATTTGAGCTTTGAGATCCTCGTGCTCATTTACTGATGAAAAGAAAGAAAAGAAAGAAAGAAAAGAAAGGAAGAAAGAAAGAAAGAAGAAAGAAAGAAAGAAAGAAAGAAAGAAAGAAAGAAAGAAAGAAAGAAAGAAAGAAAGAAAGAAAGAAAGAAAGAAAGAAAGAAAGAAAGAAAGAAAGAAAGAAAGAAAAGAGAAAGAAAGAAAGACAGGAAAGAAAAATGAGGGAAGGAGGAAAGATAGGAAGGAAGGGGGAGGGAGGGAAAGATCTTGAGTAAGAAATGTTGCACAGAAACCAGTATTTAGCTTAACTGAAATTCAGGGTGTCATTTTTATCTCTTTTCAATAAATATTTTAGAACATGAAGTATAGAGAAAAGGACAAAAATAAGAAAACAAATATTCATATCACCACATCCACAGTTAACCATTAATGATTTGTCTTATTTGCTTCTACCCATAAAAACATAGTCATAACAAATTGTGTCCACTGCTGACCATGCACTGGTCCCCTTTCTTCACCACTAACAGCTTCACGTCCAGTCCAGAGAAGAAGAAGATGTAGATCTCCTGTCTTTTTTAAACTTTCATATACATGTCTAAATATGCATATCCATAAACAATTTAGAGTATTCTTGTGTATATTTTTAACCTTCATGAATAATATGATGTTGTATGCATAATTGGGTAACTTTCCTCTTCTCACTGAACATCATGGGTTGATCTAGCCTTGTTGTTTAAATAGCTTTAATTTCTTTCTTTCAACTGCTATCTCTTAGTCTATGTGTTAATACATCACATTTTGTTTTTATATGTCCATCCAGATGAACATTATTATAAATCATGCCTCAGTGAAACTTTACACATCTCGTGCTCGTATTTAAGAATTTCTTTAGAAATTTAGAAATTTAGGAGTTGAAATGTTATAGATACTCATTCTTATTAGATGACCAAAAAATTTTCTCCAAATCACCTATGCCAATTTAAATGAGATACATGGCAGATGACTTGCAAAATGGCCAACTGTGACAGAAGGAGAATCGTCAATTGCTACCAAAAGTACAAATGCACTTACTTTTCACCCCAGTGATCCCATGCCTGAGAATTTGTCCTGCAGGTGTCCCTACGCATATTTCATGATGTATGAGCAAGATTATTTACTGGAGCGTTGATGATTACTTCGAAAGACTAGACGGGTAATCTACCCAATGATCCATCAACAGAAAACAGGTTAAACGATTTTGGTGTATTCACAAAATTGAATATTATACAGCTACAAAAACTCAAGGATTCTTTGTGTACTAACATTGGAAAATGTCTCTAGGATACATTTTTAAATGGCAAAGCACAGAAATAGTGTATGTTAGTTTTTGTGTAACAAAGAGGAAAATAAGAACATGTACTTACTGGTTTCTGCATACAGAGGTTTTCTTTAACAAGTAAACTAATAAAAGTGGTTACCTACAGTTGGGGATGGGGTATGAAATAAGTCAGGGGGAGAGACAGGAGCGAGATTTCTTAATTATATTTTATATTGTTTTGAGTTTTAAACCATGTGAAAGTACTATTCATTAAAAAAAAAAAACCTGCATGAGTGTACATTTTTCCCCATCATCACCAAAATTCATGTTGTTTGGTTTTCAACTTTTTGGATTTTCTACATTGACCTGCATTAATTTCTCCCTATTATTCTTTAGTAATAATAACAACACTAACAACAATAATCATGGTGATGGTAATAGGAGTCCATAATTGCATGGCACACTGTTCACTGACCGTGTTACCCAGGCGCCCCAAGGTAGTGACTATTGTTATCTCCATTTTACAGATGAGAAAACCAAGAAAGATGCCCAAAGTGATTGTTTTAGCCTAAATTCTCCTTTGACTTATATTAACATGAAAATTATATTAACACTGTTATAGTGCCTTTTTGGGGGGTAGGTATTTATGTGAGATATATTTTTCCTTGTATTTATAGGCAACCATTTTATATTTTGAAGGGAGTAGCTCATAAATACTTAGAACTGGATTTTTAAAAATGTCCTCTGTCTTTTAATTGAAAGACCCTAGTTATTATGCTATTGATATTTATTTATTGTTTCGATCATATCTTATGCTTTATGTTTATGATTTTCTTCTTGCTTTACTTTTCGTATTTGTTGAAATTCTGATGGATGGATTACATTTTTATTAAATTTTCTATATTCTTCTTATCTCCCTTTCCCACACTTTGGAAATTATGGATTTTGTTTACCAGTTACCAATTTCCTTCTAAAGTCACTGTTCTTCATAAATAGTAAACTCTTCTAGATTTGAAATATTTTTTAATTTTTACTTTTCTATGAATGATGTTTGTACATTACATAATGTAAATTGTGATTATATTTTCCTTCAATACCTTGAAGCTGGTATTCTATTGTCTTAGGTTACATATTGCTACTATTGAGAATCATCAATTGATATCATTTCTTTGTAAGTAATCTTTTCTATTAGCTTTTAGGATTTTCTCTTTATCTCAGGATTATGTCTTTTCACTACGTTGACTCTGAATTGTTTGGTGTTTTTGTTTTTGTTTCTGCTTTTTCCTAAACCTCCCAACTATCCATGAACGGGAAACATCAGGGCTTTCATTTTCAGTTCTGGAAGATTCTGAGCCATTATTTATTTGAACACTGTCTCTCAACTATCCTCTTTATGCTTTCTTTCTGAATCTGTATGAAGCTGGAACTGCTTGATCTCTCCTCTGTGTCTTGCCTTCTCCCCATCTTTCCCAAACTTCATCATTCTAAAATGCTTTCTGTGATCTTCTTAGTTCCACCTTAAAAATGTGTCTTCATCCTTGTTCACTGATCAGTTTAACTCACCTAATGACACTTCTGTTTGTTTTTTTTTGGTATATACACATGTCCCTGTGTTTTGGGTTACTCTCAGCCTATCAATACTGATGGTAGTGATGCTGTTGGCTGGAAATGTCTGGGGTGCTCACCTGGCCCTTTGGTTCTTACTGTGACTGCAAGATTATTACTCCCAAATCCTGGAGGGTACACGCACAGCCCGGACCACAGGGCAAGGTCACAGGGTGGGTGCTGCCTGGGGTTCTGCCTTTCCTGGGACTGAAGGTGGTGGTTGGGGGGTTAGGGGTTTTAGGGAAATAAGTGAATTTAAAACATAAGAGCAGGAAATAAAACTCAGAAAGACAAAAGCAAGTGGTCAAATGGTCAGGGAACTTGATGAGTGGGGCGGCCTGGCTCTTCCTCTAGTCCTGGAGCTGGTACTGTCTTTATTTGAGGTGGATGTCTTTTAAGTACGTGCCTTGGCCATCCAAAGCCTGATGTCAGGTGCTTATATTACAATCAAAAAAGCTAATTGTCAGGTGTTTACCCCATCGTCTTTTTTTCTTTTGTAAAGGATATTATCCCACCTCTCATTTCTTGAAGAACACCCTACTTATTTTATGAAATGGAAAATTTCCCATGACATCTGTTTTCATGTGTGAATTTTTGTTTGATGGATCTATTGATCTTTTAATACTGCTAGACTGCCTCGTTTGCTTTGTAATTCTCGTTTTTGTTTTTTTTTAATTCTTTTTTTAATTGTTATGTTAATCACCATACATTACATCATTAGTTTTTGATGTGTTCCATTATTCATTGTTTGTGCATAACACCCAGTGCTCCACGCAGAATGTGCCCTCTTTAATACCCATCTCCAGGCTAACCCATCCCCCCACCCCCCTCCCCTCTAGAACCCTCAGTTTGTTTTTCAGGGTCATCGTCTCTAATGGTTCTTCTCCCCCTCCAACTTACTCCCCTTCATTCTTCCCCTCCTGCTATCTTCTTCTTATTATTTTTTCTTAACATATATTGCATTATTTGTTTCAGAAGTACAGATCCGTGATTCATCAGTCTTGTAAAATTCACAGCGCTCACCATAGCACATACCCTCCCCAATATCTATCACCCAGCCACCCAATCCCTCCCACCCCCCAGCACTCCAGCAACCCTCAGTTTGTTTCCTGAGATTAAGAATTCCTCATATCAAAGAGGTCATATGATACATGTCTTTCTCTGAGTGACTTATTTCACTCAGCATAACACCCTCCAGTTCCATCTACGTCGTTGCAAATGGCAAGATCTCATTCCTTTTGATGGCTGCATAATATTCCATTGTGTATATATACCACCTCTTCTTTAGCCATTCATCTGTCGATGGACATCTTGGCTCTTTCCACAGTTTGGCTATTGTGGACATTGCTGCTATAAACATTGGGGTGCACGTACCCCTTCGGATCCCTACATTTGTATCTTTGTGGTAAATACCCAGTAGTGCAATTGCTGGATCGTAGGATACCTCTATTTTCAACTGTTTGAGGAACCTCCATACTGTTTTCCAGAGTGGTTGCATCAGCTTGCATTCCCACCAACAGTGTAGGAGGGTTCCCCTTTCTCCACATCCCCGCCAACATCTGTCGTTTCTTGACTTGATAATTTTAGCCATTCTGACGGGTGTGAGGTGGTATCTCATTGAGGTTTTGTTTTGGATTTCCCTGATGCTGAGCGATGTTGAGCACTTTTTCATGTGTCTGTTGGCCATTTGGATGTCTTCTTTGGAAAAATGTCTGTTCATATCTTCTGCCCATTTCTTGATTGGATTATTTCTTCTTTGGGTGTTGAGTTTGATAAGTTCTTTATAGATTTTGGACACTAGCCCTTTATCTGATATGTCATTTGCAAATATTTTCTCCCCTTCTGTCGGTTGTCTTTTGGTTTTGTGGACTGTTTCTTTTGCTGTGCAAAAGCATTTTATCTTGATGAAATCCCAATAGTTCATTTTTGCCCTGGCTTCCCTTGCCTTTGGCGATGTTTCTAGGAAGAAGTTGCTGTGGCTGAGGTCGAAGAGGTTGCTGCCTGTGTTCTCCTTTAGGATTTTGATGGACTCCTGTCTCACATTGAGGTCTTTCAACCATTTGGAGTCTATTTTTGTGTGTGGTGTAAGGAAATGGTTTAGTTTCATTCTTCTGCATGTGGCCGTCCAATTTTCCCAACACCATTTGTTGAAGAGACTGTCTTTTTTCCATTGGACATTCTTTCCTGCTTTGTCAAAGATGAGTTGAGCATAGAGTTGAGGGTCCATTTCTGGGCTCTCGATTCTGTTCCATTGATCGATGTGTCTGTTTTTGTGCCAGTACCATACTGTCATAATGATGACAGCTTTGTAATAGAGTTGGAAGTCTGGAATTGTGATGCCCCCAGCTTTGCTTTGCTTTTTCAACATTCCTCTGGCTATTCGGGGTCTCTTCTGGTTCCATACAAATTTTAGGATTATTTGTTCCATTTCTTTGAAAAAAGTGGATGGTATTTTGATGGGGATTGCATTGAATGTGTAGATTGCTCTAGGTAGCATTGACATCTTCACAATGTTGGTTCTCCCAATCCATGAGCATGGAACGTTTTTCCATTTCTTTGCATCTTGTTCAATTTCTTTCATGAGTATTTTACAGTTTTCTGAGTACAGATCCTTTGCCTCTTTGGTTAAATTTATTCCTAGGTATCTTATGGTTTTAGGTGCAATTGTAAATGGGATCGACTCTTTGATTTATCTCTCTTCTGTCTTGTTGTTGGTGTATAGGAAGGCCACTGATTTCTGTGCATTGATTTTATATCCTGCTACTTTACTGAATTCCTGTATGAGTTCCAGCAGTTTTGGGGTGGAGTCTTTTGGGTTTTCCACATACAGTATTATATCATCTGCAAAGAGTGAGAGTTTGACTTCCTCTTTGCCGATTTCGATGCCTTTGATTTCTTTTTGTTGTCTGATTGCTGTGGCTAGGACTTCTAAAACTATGTTGAATAGCAGTGGTGAGAGTGGATATCCCTGCCGCATTCCTGACCTTAGGGGAAAAGCTCTCAGTTTTTCCCCATTGAGAATGATATTCGCTGTAGGTTTTTCATAGATGGCTTTTATGAAATTGAGGTGTACCCTCTATCCCTATACTCTGAAGAGTTTTGATCAAGAAAGGATGCTGTACTTTGTCAAATGCCTTCTCTGCATCTATTGAGAGGATCATATGATTCTTGTTCTTTCTTTTGTTAATGTATTGTATCATGTTGATTGATTTGCGGATGTTGAACCAGCCTTGCAGCCCAGGGATAAATCCCACTTGGCCATGGTGAATAATCCTTTTAATGTACTGTTGGATCCTATTGGCTAGTATTTTGGTGAGAATTTTTGCATCCATGTTCATCGAGGATATTGGTCTGTAATTCTCCTTTTTGATGGGGTCTTTGTCTGGTTTTGGGAGCAAGGTAATTGTGGCCTCATAAAAGGAGTTTGGAAGTTTTCCTTCCATTTCTATTTTTTGGAACAGTTTCAGGAGACTAGGTATTAATTCTTCTTTAAATGTTTGGTAGAATTCCCCTGGGAAGCCATCTGGCCCTGGGCTTTTGTTTCTTGGGAGATTTTTGATGACTGCTTCAATTTCCTTAGTGGTTATAGGTCTGTTCAGGTTTTCTATTTCTTCCTGGTTCAATTTTGGTAGTTGATGCATCTCTAGGAATGCACCCATTTCTTCCAGGTTATCTAATTTGCTGGCATAGATTTGCTCATAATATGTTCTTATAATTGTTTGTATTTCTTTGGTGTTGGTTGTGATCTCTCCTCTTTCATTCATGATTTTGTTGATTTGGGTCATTTCTCTTTTCTTTTTGATCAGTCTGGCCAGGGGTTTATCAATCTTGTTCATTCTTTCAAAGAACCAGCTCCTAGTTTCGTTGATCTGTTCTACTGTTCTTTTGGTTTCTATTTCATTGATTTCTGCTCTGATCTTTATGATTTCTCTTCTCCTGCTGGGTTTAGGCTTTATTTGCTGTTCTTTCTCTAGCTCCTTTAGGTGTAGGGATAGGTTATGTATTTGAGACCTTTCTTGTTTCTTGAGAAAGGCTTGTATTGCTATATACTTTCCTCTCAGGACTGCCTTTGCTGTATCCCAAAGATTTTGAGCAGTTGTGCTTTCATTTTCATTGGTTTCCATGAATTTTTTTAATTCTTCTTTACTTTCCTGGTTGACCCATTCATTCTTTAGTAGGATGCTCTTTAGCCTCCATGTATTTGAGTTCTTTGTGACTTTCCTCTTGTGATTGAGTTCTAGTTTCAAAGCATTGTGGTCTGAAAATATGCAGGGAATAATCCCAATCTTTTGGTACCGGTTGAGACCTGATTTGTGACCTAGGATGTGATCAGTTCTGGAGAATATTCCATGGGCCCTAGAGAAGAATGTGTATTCCGTTGCTTTGGGATGGAATGTTCTGAATATATCTGTGGAGTCCATTTGTTCCAGTGTGTCATTTAAAGTCTTTATTACCTTGTTGATCTTTTGCTTAGATGGTCTGTCCATTTCAGTTAGGGGGGTGTTAAAGTCCCCCACTATTATTGTATTGTTCTCAATGTGTTTCTTTGCTTTTGTTATTAATTGCCTTATATAATTGGCTGCTCCCATGTTAGGGGCATAGATATTTACAATTGTTAGATCTTCTTGTTGGATAGACCCTTTAAGTAGGATATAGTGTCCTTCTTCATCTCTTATTACAGTCTTTGTTTTAAAATCTAATTTGTCTGATATAAGGATTGCCACCCCAGCTTTCTTTTGGTGTCCATTAGCATGGTAAATGGATTTCCACCCCCTCACTTTCAATCTGGGGGTGTCTTTGGGTCTAAAATGAGTTTCTTGCAGACAGCATATTGATGGGTCTTGTTTTTGAATCCCATCTGATAGCCTGTGTCTTTTGA
The DNA here is from genome assembly GCF_037043125.1 of Eumetopias jubatus. Taxonomy (NCBI): domain Eukaryota; kingdom Metazoa; phylum Chordata; class Mammalia; order Carnivora; family Otariidae; genus Eumetopias; species Eumetopias jubatus. The sequence goes on from NW_028274820.1 coordinate 12,097,421, forward strand.
TTGGGGCATTTAGCCCATTTTCATTCAGGGTAACTATTGAAAGTATGAATTTAGTGCCATTGTATTGCCTGTAAGGTGACTGTTGTTGTATATTGTCTGTGCTCCTTTCTGATCTATGCTGCCTTTAGGCTCTCTTTTTGCTTAGAGGACCTCTTTCAATATTTCTTGTAGGGCTGGTTTTGTGTTTGCAAATTCCTTTAGTTTTTGTTTGTCCTAGAAGCTTTTTATCTCTCCTTCTATTTTCAATGATAGCCTAGCTGGATATAGTATTCTTGGCTGCATATTTTTCTCATTTAGTGCTCTGAAGATATCATGCCAGTCCTTTCTGGCCTGCCAGGTCTCTGTGCATAGGTATGTTGCCAATCTAATGTTTCTACCATTCTAGGTTACATATCTCTTCTCCTGAGCTGCTTTCAGGATTTTCTCTTTGTCTCTGAGACTCGTAAGTTTTACTATTAGATGTCGGGGTGTTGACATATTTTTATTGATTTTGAGAGGGGTTGTCTGTGCCTCCTGGATTTTGATGCCTGTTTCCTTCCCCACATTAGGGAAGTTCTCTGCTATTATTTGCTCCAATATGCCTTCTGCCCCTCTCTCTCTTTCTTCTTCTTCTGGGATCCCAATTATTCTAATGTTGTTTCATCTTATCGTATCGCTTATCTCTCGAATTCTGCCCTCCTGATCCTGTAGTTGTTTATCTCTCTTTTTCTCAGCCTCTTTATTTTCCATCATTTGGTCTTCTATATCTCTGATTCTTTCTTCTGCCTCATTTATCCTAGCAGTTAGTGCCCCCATTTTTTATAGCACCTCATTAATAGCCTTTTTGATTTCAACTTGGTTAGATTTTAGTTCTTTTATTTCTCCAGAAAAGGTTTCTCTAATAACTTCCACGCTTTTTTCAAGCCCAGCTAGTATCTTTAAAGTCATGATTCTGAACTCTAGGTCCGACATTGTACTAATGTCAGTATTGAGTAGGTCCCTGGCAGACGGTACTACCTCTTGTTCTTTTTGCTGAGGTGATATTTTTCGTCTTGTCATTTTGTCCAGAGGAGAATAGATGAATGAGACAACAGAATGCTGACAGGTTAACAATGTCTCCAGCAAATATACTCTATACAAATCAGAAAAGACCTGAAACCAGGCGACAAGAAAGGGAAGGAAAGAAGAGAAAAAAAAAGGGAAAAGAAAAAGATAAAAACAAACAAAAACAGAACAAAACAAAAAAAAACAGAATATGATCAAATATGATCAGAATAGGGCATAGACCAGTGCCACACACTAGCTTTTGGGCATATTTTGGTCTGTTAGAAGAAGGTGCCTGCTAAAATTTTAAAGGAAGAAAGACATATATGTACAAAATAAGGGTTGATACAATGAAGGGATGGAAGATGACTGTAAAGATGAAAATTATAAAAGATTTTATAAAAGGAATTGATAAGATAAATTGTTTTTTAAAAAGAAAGAAGAAGTTTTAAAAAGAAAAAGAAAAAAGAAAAAAAGAAAAAAAAAGGGAGAGAATGTGATCAGGCAGGAGAATAGAACAAAGCCATACACTAGTGATTTAGGGTATATTTTGATCTGTTAGAAGAAATTGTATCTCAAAATCTTAAAGAGAGAACAACTTATATATATATGCCAAAAATAAGGGTAACTACTATGAAGGGATAAAAATATGACTCTAAAAATGAAAAATAAAAAATGTTTTTTTTTTAAAAGGGATTGATAAGATGTTGTTTGAAAAAGGGAAAAAGCAAAATTCAAAAAAAACAGTTAAAAAATTAACTTAGAAAAACTAATGAATTATGGTAAAAAAGCCATGAATTCCATGTGCAGTATTCCCCTAGAGCTGGAGTTGTCCCATTCTCCTTGATCGGTAAACTTGGTCTTGGCTTGCTGACTGTTCGTGCTGATCTTCTGGGGAAGGGTCCTGTTGCCGTGGTTCCCAAATGTCTTTGCCGGAGGCGGAATTGCCCCGCCCTTGTCGGTCCGGGCTAAGCAAGCTGCTCGGGTTTGCTCTCAGGAGCTTTTGTTCCCTGCAAGCTCTCGGTACAGCTTTGGAGGACAGGGTGAAAATGGTGGCCTCCCAATCTCCGCCCGGAGGAGCTGAGAACTCAGGGCTCTGCTTCTCAGTGTGCCCCCAGAGAAAAGCAGTCACTCCCGTGTCCCCGGTCTCCGGCCGCACTCCGTGCTCACCCGGCCTGTGACCGAGCATTTCTATCTCTGGCTCCCGACCCCGTGTGGAGTCTCCAAACCCAGCAGATCCCTGCGGTGCGCTCCCGTGCCACTCCTCCCGGGGGAGGAAGGGGAGTCTCCCCGGATCTGCCGCTTGTTGGGTCCCTGCTGGAGGAGCCGTGGCCCAACTGGGCCGCGGATCACAGTTTATGGCCACCCCGAGCTGAGAGCCCGCGCCTCGGCTCCGTCTCTTCAGCCGGCTTCCCCGCTCTCATACCTGGGAGCTCTGCCGCACTCAGGCACCCCCGGTCTTTCTGTGACCCCGAGGGTCCTGAGACCACACTGTCCCGCGAGGGTTCCACCCCCCGCTTAGCCACTGGAGCGACATCCCTCAGCAGAGCCGACTTCTAAAAGTTCCGATTTTGTGCTCCGCGGCTCTAGCACTTGCCAGAAGCGGCCGACGGAGACCCCCTCCCCCGCCGTCTATCCTCCTGAATATCGCCTCGGATTCACTTCTCCGCACGTCCTACCTTCCAGAAAGTGGTCGCTTTTCTGTTCAGAGAGTTGTTGCTACTCTCCTCTTCGATCTCCTGTTGAGTTCGTAGGTGTTCAGAATGGTTTGATCCCTATTCAGCTGAATTCCTGAGACCAGACGAAATCCAGGTCTCCTACTCCTCCCATCTTGCTCCGCCCCTGTAATTCTCATTTTTGAGTCCATCTGTGGGAGTTTTTCCCAGTTCATGGGATGGCTTTAAATCTGCTTCCACCTTAGCTTTGTAAGGTATGTGGCTTGAAACTGGATTTTAGACTCTCCAGCCACAGGGATGACAAAAATTCAGGCCTCTAATTATACATGGTGGATCTTAGCTTTAAGTGGCAAATCTGCTTCTTTTCTTGCATATGGGAATTCCCCCAGTCTTCATACATAAGAGGCAGCTTGGTTCCCACTCCTGGATTCTGACGGAGTGCCTGCCACATAGTGGGTATTCAGCCCCTGTCCCCCTGTGCCTGTAAGACCCTAGCACCAAGCACAATGCTCTGGTCTAACTTCCTTCTGACCTTTAATCCCTGCTTCTTGATGTGAGTTTGGTCTCTGGTCCTGGTCCACAATGTGTCTTTTAAAGCATTTAGTCAATGATTTGTGTTTGTATTGAAAACTTTAGGTTCTGATGAGTGTCCAATCTGCCATCTTGAATTTTCTTTGCAGTTCCTAGTCCCACAGTTTTCTTCTAGTAGGAGAAAAGTATTTTAGATGAAGGATCATAAGGAAGGAGCACCATGGCCATAATATGGAGCGGGGGTATGTCTGTCAGGGTGTTCGGGACAGAGACGAGCACACAAAGCATCGCTGCAGTTCTCACTGTGCTGTAATGCTTTTATTCTGGGTTTGTACAAACAGAAATGTCAAGTGTGTCTTGGTGGTGGTGGGAGGGGGTGATGCGTACACCTTTTCTTGTGGCCCATGCTGCTCTTTGCCCTGTTTACCTCGTGGTAAAGAAATTATTTTCTGTAGCCGTGTCTTGAAGCAAAAGTCAAAAAGGGAAACCAAAATGTTCTCAAGAATATGTTTCAAAGAACAACAACAAAAAAAAAGTGAGAGCCCATTTCTGTATGGAAGTGAGGAGGATGTGTGTATATGTTCAATGTACAGAGTCACATACGGAGTCCAGAGAATCAGGCCCCCCACTTGGCTCCTTGCTGTCGGCGGGCTGTCTTTGCAGGCTTTGGTGTTTGCCATTCCCCTTGCAGACTCGGCCTCAGACTCACGGAGTTGCCCATCCATTTGCAAAAACTCTGTTCCTGGTGGGAGAGACTCTTAGAGATTGAGAAATATTCATTTTAATTTTCTAATCATAACCTGAAAGTGGATTTTCATGTGACCATAGGTGTAAACAGTTGATAGATCTTCTCACCAATTAACAGTCTGTGGTACACACTGCTTTGGGAATGGGATTGATTTCACTAATTGAATCTTCTTTCCATGAATATTTTTTTTTCTTCAAGTCTAGTTGGGGCTAATTGAGACCAGTATATGGTTAGCAGGCAGGAAATACTACTAAGCAGGGAGAGTGGGAAACAAAAATGATTGGGTGAAGAAACAGGAGTAAATGAGTTCATTTGTCCCTGTTTACACACACCAGCAGCCCCCTTTAAAGGGGATATTGACTGATAACCACAGGAACCCAGTGGGAATTCTCTCTAGGAATTGGCAGAACTTTGCAGGTAAATTCGGATGTGAAGGGAAAAGTTATTTCACCTCTTTAAAGTCATGTTATCATATGTAAAATGAAAATGTAATCAGCCATATTGAGCACCTGACACACAGTGGGTGCTCAATGTCATTGTGATTTTTGGGGGCTCAGCAGTACTCAACTTTGACCAATCAAACAATGACATAGCTATTAAAAATGGACAATAACATAAATAAATACAATATTTAGAATATACAGTGTATTCCCCAAGGCACTTTTGTTAACGCCTCTCCACCTGCACAGAAGTAGAATGAAGGTGAAGGGTTAACTAAACACATTGTGGTGATGATTTCACAATCTATACATATATCAAATCATTGTATGCTGTGCACCTTAAACATATGTTTATGTAAGTTTATATATCAAGTATTATATGTCAGTTATATTGCAATAAAAGTGGAAAAAATGGAATCATACTATGACAGCAAGAGAAGAAAATCCTAAAATCCTAAGTGGCGTAAGAAATATGATGAATTACTAAAAAAGGCAGTGGACTTCTCTTTCCTGAAAATCTCTAGAAAGTTTTCAAGAGAGCATGGACACATTGGGGCCTGTAATGGCCCCCTGAATTCTTTTTTTTTTTTTTAAGATTTATTTATTTACTTTAGAGAGAGAAAGAGAGCACACACGTGCTCATGCAGTGAAGGGGCAGGTAGAGGGAAGGGCAGAGGGAGAGAGAGAATCCCAAGCAGACTCCCCGCTGATTGCAGAGCCTGACGTAGGCCTCAATCTCATGACCTTGAGATCACGACCCAAGCCAAAATCCAAAGTCAGATGCTTAATGGACTGTGCCACCCAGGCACCCCTGAATTCAATTCTTAATCTGACTTCTTCCTGTGTCAACTGTGTCACTGTTTCCACATCCAGACTCTTCCGTTAAAATTGTTTATTTCATTCCAGGTGTTTGGCTTTTGCTGGTATTTTTCTCCCGCTGTCTCTCTTTGCTTTCCCTCCACCTATCTACCATTAGCAAATAATAATGGTAATAATAGCAATGACAAACATAATAAAAACAATCGAGCAGCTACCGTGATGGGATGTTTACTGTGTACTTCACATGTATTACCTCTGATCTGCCGTGGAGGGCAGGTGTGATTCTATCAGACTTGGACGTGTAGGAACGGAAGCTAAGATAGGCCAGGTAACTTGCCCATTGTCCTGTAGCAGCTGGGATTGGCATTAGGACTTGAACACACATTGCTTGCTCTAGATGTTAAATGTAAAATGAAATAATAACATGCACTCATTAATGTGCCGGATATTCTTACATTCTCTTATTTATTGATGGATACTTTTCTCTGCTCTATAGATAAGGAAATTTGGATCGTGGAAATCATTTGCTTATAGTCAAATACTTAGTAACTGAGAGAGTTAAGACTTAACTCACCAGCTTTGCATTGATGATAATGCTATATATTTTTTAACTGTATTGGACCCTAACCCTCTTTGAAGGTTTAATCTTCTCCAAGAAACCATCTCTATGTTAGACTTTCTTTTTAAGAAATGTTATGGTCTTGGGGCTCCTGGGTGGCTCAGTTGGATAAGCAACTGCCTTCGGCTCAGGTCATGATCCTGGAGTCCCGGGATCGAGTCCCGCATCGGGCTCCCTCCAGGGAGTCTGCTTCTCCCTCTGACCCTCCTCCCTCTCATGCTCTCTGTCTCTCATTTTCTCTCTCTCAAATAAATAAATAAAATCTTTTTAAAAAAAAGAAGAAATTTTATGGTCTTTTATGTACCTATTTTCTGTTATTGAAAATAACTATTTGGAATTTTCTTTAATATTTTTCTGATGTTCCATAATTTACAGATTTTTAAAAAATCCTTATTGAGCCTGGGAATACCCTGTGAGGCACACACAGAGTGTTCTTTTTGTGTTGTATGGAGGGCCACTGGGCACAGGGCTAGGAGCTCAATTTATTTTTCTGTAAATCTATTGATTCCTTGATTCATTATTGCTAAATTCCCACAAACTTGCTGATGCCCTCCTCCCAGAGGGTTTTGGATAAAACAAGTATATTTCTGGATTAATGCATTTTAGTTATAATGACTATATTTCTGGATGAATGGATTTTGTATATAAAAAGTATATAGCTCAATAACCTGAGGAGAGTTCGAGTCTGCTTTTAAACTTGAACCAGAGGGAGAACTGCAAGGGGCCTCACTCCTGATGGGGCAGAGGTCTATGGAATGCAGCTGATGTCTGGGTCAGGACCTGCCAATTGCTCATTTATACACACGGGAAGGGCAGGCATTTCTTATAAACCTCAGTAGGTGTAAGCCTGAGTCCTTTGTAAGAATCATCTCCTTTTTTTCCCCACATAAAACCTTTGACATAACTATAACCAGAACTTTTATAGGCCAGGGAACTTGCTCAAATTCACAGACCTATTAAATTAAGCCAACCCACAAGTTGACTCTTGACCCATCTGACTCTAAAACCAATTAGCCACTCTGTTCCACCACTTGTAGTTGGGGAAAGTAACAGCAGGAAAGGGTGACGCTTGGTGCTTTGTCTGGACTGTGTCAGAGAAGCAAGGAGAATATGTATAGGGCAGGTTGGATGGGGAGCAGGCTCTGAAATCTGGAGTTGGGATGAGGACCTTAGCGCAGAAACCACAACTCGTTCACATCTGTAAGGGCCTCTGCAAAGCTTCCCTGTTTCCATGTCATCTTCTAGGCCTTTCGTTTGACTCCTGCATTCCAGCTACCCTAGAGCTCTGGGCCTTTGCACCTGTGTTTCTTCTTCTTGAAACCCTCTCTGTGTCGTGCGCACCACGCATGTGCCCATGCACACGTACACATGCGTATACACACACACACACACACACACACACACTATCCCCTTTGCCTACTTAGTTCCTTTTCATCTCTTAGACTCCAGATCCAGATCACATCTTCGACAAACATCCCCTGATGACCACCCACCCAGTCCTTCCCCCATCCTGTTCATCTGTTACCTGCCCTTCCAGGAATGGGTTCTTTCCTTCGGAGAGTGCCCTGAATTTTCAGTTGAACAGTTATCCATGTGAGTATTAGATTAATGGTTCTTTGCCTACTAGACTACAAGCCCCTTGAGAATAAGGCATGAACGTTTTTGTTCTTTCTTACATGTCCGACACCTGGTAGTGTAAAATTGTAGGTGCTCAATAACTATTTGCTCATGAACGAATACATAAATTAATGAAATGTTCTACTGCAAGTGTGTGGATTTAAGCAAGTTGCTCTCTGAGCTTCACTTTCCAGTGTTCAAAGTGGAATGAATACTCCATCTGAAACTCAAAGTGCCTGGTCCATAAACGTACTCTGGAGACACTCTTCATGTTGGTACTATTTCCCGATTCAGAATTACCTGGTAGTAGAATTCATACCTCTTGTGTGATCTGCATGTTTTTTCCACTTTTTATACTTGTTTCTGTATCTTATCCGCCTTAATCCTTTCCCTTCATGCACTGATCTTTCCCTATTTTCAGGAGGGTGCGAGATGAGCTAACAGGCCAAAATGCTGGTGGACTATCTCAAGGTTACATGGAACTGGGTGGGATTCTGAGCTCTGTAATTCGTTGGCCAAAAATTTCAGACTCGTATGCCGGAATCATTATCAAGGCCAATACATTTCCCTGTTCCAGGCCCCAGAGCCTTCTGTGACTTATTTTAAGACTGCTTTTATATTTGAGACAGGAGGAAAAACTGTAGCAGGGCATCATTTATATTGGCATCTGTGAATTCTTTTGAGACTTTACAGTTGAATTCAAAGTTTCTATCTACGCAAGGTCAGGTAGCCACATAATAATGCCTGGTCTTCTTGTCTCCCAGTCGAACCTATGCCCATACCCGACTCCTTCCTCCACCCCCTTACTCACACACACACACACACACACACACACACACACACACACACCTTGAAACCATTCATCTTTCATGAATATTTGACTGTTCTCTCTCAGTGCTAATCTTAAAAGGTCAAGAAGGGTCATCATCAGCTTCCCAACCTGCCCGCACACCTGTCATCTCAATTCAAAACCTCTGGCACAGGATGTTTTAACCCAACAAGATTATCATAGGATCTGAGCAAAGCAGTAAATGGTTATGGACCTAACAATCTAAATACAAGCTGATTTTATTTTAGCATATTTTGGACTTATACACAAATCTCAGAATCAAGGAATTTTAAGGTGGGGAATGGAAAGGTAAGGAAAACAGATTTTGCCATTTCTTGGCACAGCAAAGCATTTTCAAGTAAATTAGGATTACCTTCTAAAGTTTGCCTTTTAGTCACTTTATTATTGTTGCTTTTCCTTGTCCATGTTAGGTACATTTTGGGGGGCGCCTTGTTTGAAAAACCTTTCTAATACCCTCTTTTGCACCTTTTTGCATATTCTATTCTTGTTAGAGATTCCTAGAAGCAGTCCCTGGTATATGGATCTGAGCAATTGCTAAAACACTGGCAGGAATATCAGAACCCTAGCAGGATTTTAAATTAGGATCCAATGAGGGTTTAATACCGAAATAAAAATTCCCACTTTATACACTCTGTTTATTTCCTCATTCTCACATGCCTGTTTTTAAAGACAAAAAAACAGAAAACTAAAGTCCTTTCTGGCTGTGGTTTCAGTTCTCACTGCTGTGCTTGAAGGTCTGAGGGCCCTGGGTCTGCTTTACTGACCGGACGTTTCTGAAATAGTCCCCCTATCAGGTAGATCAGATTGTTGGCAAAAACTCTGGCACCAAAGAGACCCAACAAATACATTTCATCACACTGACCCTGTCCTAACAGCACGTTGATGTGGATAACCTCATGGGAATGGAAGTTGAGAAAGAGCTATTTCAAGGCTGCCAGTGCCTTAATCTCTGCTCTGTTCAAAATGCAAGCGTGCTGCTTTTTTATGCTCACAGCAGTAAAACAAATCTGGGGGTTTTTATAATCCTCAGTATGGGAAGGTAGAGAGGAAAGTGAACAAGAGAAATCCCACAAAAAAAAAGATCTTCAGTTATAATAGAAGAAAATGAATAAACACCTTTAAAAAAAAAGAAAGAAAAAAGTCCATTGGAAATTCACCCAACCTCAATTATAGGAGGGCAAAAAATAACTTTTATTTGAAGCACCAACACTCACTTCTTTGTTAAAACTAGAGCAACACCCTGCAGACTTGAAGGCTCCTAAGTTATCAGGGAAATGTTTCCTGGGGATATGCTCGCCTGGTCCATGCAGCCTGCTTAATAAAGGCAGAATGAGCAGCACAAATACATTCTGTAAAACAGATGAGTGTTCCGTGCTTTGTTCTAACAATGATGATATTGATGTAATGGAAATTTCAGGATCTGTCTGACTAGCTCTGCCCGAGCCGTGTTGGGTGGCTTCCAGGGGGGACCCTGACTATTCTTCCCAAAGCAAAGGGATCTCCCAGCCCCCTCAAGGTCTGGGTGTGAACCACCCTGCCAGGGCAACAGCCTCTGTGGAGACTCTCCCTCCGCCAGACTGTGGACTAGGGATATCACAGTGAGATAGGGGGGTGCCCTCAAACCACAGGGACAGGAGGACTGAGACTTGCTTATCTTGATGCTGGTTCTCCAGCACTGGGATGGAGTCCATGGCCTTGGTCTCCTGGCTATGTGCTGCGAGCCTGCCTATGACCCTGGGCTCCTTCTGTCCCTTCTACTACATCTTCTTAACTGTAGGGGGGCGGATCAGAAGAGAATGGGACTCCAAATGGTTTTCAGAATGTCGGGAAGGAGGCCCTTCGTCCCCTTTCTCTGTTAGTCATTACCAAATGGTTCTCAACGGGCGATTAAACAGTGTGGTAGCTTTGTTATGACTATATAGAGTGATTCCAAACCTATTGAACAATTTTTTATTGTGATTTATTTGTGTTCCTTAATTGAAACAGAATGGTACAGCATTCTATAATAATGGTCCCAAGCCCTACAGCTCATAATAATGTGCAATGCTACTTTTTTCTTTTATGGGGTCTGGCTATTTAAGTTTGTCCTAACTACTTGTATGTCGGAGTGTGACATTCCAGATTGGATACAACTGAGAGAGTCCTGCAATTCTCATTTCTAAATCCAATCCTCACAGCCTTGTTATCTTTGTCAGAACAACCTAGTAACTGCTTCCTCAATGTTTTAATTTAGATTTCTGAGATACACGAGGAATTTAGATGTTATCCCCCACCCGCCCCACCTTACAAATGTGGCAGTGCCTCGCTGTTTCTAGGACAAGCTAAAAAGAAACAGATCAAGCAGCAGTGAGGCCCTGAAATGTTATTCTAAGTAGTTTTCAGATTTCAGTCCTTCTGTACAGTAGTTGGGCCTCACTCAGGGATATACTGCTCAAGAAAACAGTCCTGGCACAGCCAAAGGATTATGATGATGCTCCTATAATGATAAACAGGAGGCAGCTAATTGTTTCAATTGTTCCAGTTCTGGAGTTTTGGAGGGATTGTAAATGAAAAGAAAAATGAAAACAACTCCTATTTCTTTTACTATAAATCTTGAGTGCAAACTTTTTTTTCGAGGCCAGGCACAATACAATACATCTTTTCATAAGTATTTTTGGAATGTCTCTTGCCGTATGCCTTTCAGTGAGAGAGTCCTTTGGGTGGGGCTGAAAGGGGAGACCAAGTCATCCTAGGAGTGGATGCTTGAAGCTCTCTGGATGGAGGCTCTCTAGCCCTTGCTTGCCCAGATTTCTATGACAAAAGTCATCATAGCAGTCCCATCCAATCACGCTTGGACTCTAAAACACCTTTGCCAGCACTGCCCACCCCTACTCCATTTTGTCCTTGAAAAAGTCAGGTGTCCATGGTTAGTGTGTCTGGACACTAAACCAGATACTCAATCCAAATTCAGGAAAGACAAGGGACTATTGTGATGAGATAAATGCTTCCTTTTCAGGCGGCATTTCCAGTTTCACTCTCTTTGTTTCTCAGTTCCCTGCTTTGGTGAGGTCACTAGCAGCTGACAAACAGAGCCTAAAATTTAAAACAGTCTACAAAGGTCAAGTCCACTTTCCTCGCACTTTTTGAGAAAGAAGAGCCCAGGCATCTTGCCTTGGAGGAGTAGCAAAACAAAACAGAAGAGGCTTAAGCGTTTATCCAGTGGGATTCTTCTGCATCCTCGACAACATCCTTGTATGGGTGACTTTGTCACATTAGTGAGCTCTGCTGTCGATAGAATCTTCCACAGAGTTTCGGATTCTGAGCCCTCGAGATATGATAAAGTAGTGAGTTTGGAATCTTCCAAAAGAAAAGAAGAAAAACGTGGAAATCCAAACAAGGGAGAGGGCACAGAGAGTGGGGTAACAAAAAGCAAAACATGATACTTGCTTACTGGCCAACTTCTAAGTGTAGAGCTCCAAGTTAATTTCAAAAGCTAATTGCAAGTGTAACTATTGTGATCTTTGTAAGAAAATCCAATAAAGCTGTCAAAGGGCTTCAGGATTAAGCGCTTTGTGGTTCAAGAGATACCAGTTTGTTTGCTTTTGGATTTGTTTCTGCCTCCAGTCTTTCAGGTGCTCTTTTTTGTTGTGATAAGCTAGCTGTTTTGCCTACATATAGCCATTTTCTCATTATTTAAGCAAAAGAAATAGTTTCTACACCTTTGGGCAGATAAGATCTGCCGAGAGAGGAGAATAAGCATTATCTTCCTTTAACTGTCTCCTCAGTCTGTAACTGTATGCTTTCAGCTTCCCTCTAGAAGTTTTTCAGGTTGGGAGCACGCAACCAGTGTGTCTGTGGCTGGGTGTGCGTGCATGCATGCGCACATGCGCGCAGGCACACATGAAGAGTGATGGCTGCTTCTTATGGTTTCTCCCCATCCCTAATTTAATTCTCCCCCTAAAACAGAATATATTTGCCTAGAATTGGAGCAGCCACACCAAAATGCAAACAGGTGCCAGGTCAGAACGGCAGGCATCAAGACCCATGATGCCAACAAGCAGAGGAAGAAGACATCTCAAAATCAAAAGCCTTTATTTAGGACCAAGGTTATGTGTTATGGAAAAAGAAGGGAGTCCTTTTGGGAAAGCACTTTTCTTTTTTCTTTCTCTCTGCTTAGAAGACAAGGAGATGTGCCAGATCTTTCCACGGACACAGAGCATGTGGCTGCACGTGCTGACCACTCAGAGAGGACAGTGCTGAGTGCTGACCACTCAGCGCACACAGCCTGCTGACGTTCTTATTCCATGCCAGCATTACATTTGTCTTTCTTTAAGGGCTTTCAAAACCTTGACAGTAGAAAAAAAATGGAGTTCTGCTTTTCTATATTATTTATGGCAATGTCTGTATGGACTCTACTTTTAAGTCTTTGGCTTTGCCCTTGTGCCACGGACACAGCCCTCTAACACTGCCTCCAAAAATTATCATTATGTATGTCCTATGTGATCTTTACATACTGTATATATGGTCATGTGTTGAATAGAAAATATATAAATCCTTTATTCTAGTGTATGCGATAGATCAGTGTTAGTTCAGATACTTAAACACTTTGCGTGAGACTCACATTTTACTAGAAGGTGGAAATCACAGACACTGGGATTAGACTATCCAGCCCAATGTCACAAGCAGCCAGAAACTAATTATAATGTTGGTGAATGAGTACCCAGGGCATGTAAAATGATTTTGATTTAAATTTAAACTCTTAGAAATGAAATGCCAATACTTCACGAAAATACAATATTCAAGTGCATTTCAAAAAGGAACTCCTTCACTTTTCATCATTCAGTGGTTTCTTGGTTCACCACTCTAGTGGAAATCTCTTGTCCACTTGCCCAGTGTCCATTACGCTTCTTTTGGTAACACTCCCGTTTCCTTAGGGGACTATCTACCCCCACAATTCCCACCACCGCCACTCTTTCCATAGCCCCTTCCACCCTTAGCCACTGTGTGGTTTGAGGGAAACTGTCTCCACCTCTGGCTGCCAAGATGGGCTTGTGACCCAGGATTGCCATAGTCTTTGGTTCATGAATGAACATAAAACCCAGTCAAAGCAAATCAAACCCAGCGCAGGGCTCTGTGGGAAAGACTAAAGGTTGCAGAGAATTGACCACAGAATGGGCTTCGAGCTGTTGGAAGCCATCTTGCCATCAAGAAAGTAGGACTGGAAAGAAATGGAAAGCTTCAGGATATTTTATGGAGGTAGAGCCAACAAACTTGCTGAATTGACAGGATATTCTTAAGACTTGGACATAGGTGATGAGAGAAGTGAAGACTCTTGAACATGTCCTAGATTTTTGACTAAAAAATTGGATAGATGGTGTTGCCATTTACTGAGCTGAGGAAAGACTGAATAAGACACAAGATCGAGGGGGAAAATAATCAAGTGTTCCACTCCTGTCAGGTTGAGTTTGAAACCTCTTTTAGATGTTCCAGTGAAGATGCCAATCTGGAAATCTGGGCAAGAGGCAGCTTTGAATAGATAGATTCAGGGGCCATCAGCATTTGGTCAGCATTTAAAGCCATTGAGTTGGATGAGATAGCTAGGCTGCGCTCTCAGGATTGCCCACATTTGTGTCCAGGGTGAGAAGGAGGATCTGACAGACAGACAGAGAGGTGGTTCCTGCCGAAATACTTGAATGGTTCCTTCCGGGTCTCAGAATAAAATCCAAGCTTCTTTACAATTCATGCTCTTTCCTTGATATCATTCCATCCTCTTCTCTCCCTACTGCTTCCCTGTACCCTACCTCCACACACTTCAACTCCTTGGAAGCCCTCGACTCTGCTGGCTTAGTTTTTCCCAGAATGCTGGCTTATGTGCCTTGTCTGTTCTAAGTGTCCTTCCATCTCACACACTGCACCCTTGGTTCTTCACAGCTTAATTTAGAAATCACCCCTTTCCCTACTCCCCCTGTGAATTTGGATCTGGTCACACTGAGGCATCCCACTTTCTGGTGTGTTATTATTGTCAGTCTCCTTGTCTTGTCTCTTCCGCTAGATTGTAAACCCACTGGGATCAAAGGCTCTGTGATCCGTCCACCTTGGCACCCCTGGAAGCCAGAAGGGTAACTAGCTCCTAGTTAAGCATTTGAACAATATGTACCAGTCTGGTGCATATCTAACTGCTGATTTGCTGCCATACTGATTTGTTTTGCCCAGTGCTCTGGAAGAGATTCACATGGGTCTCAAACATTAACATACCTCAGAATGACCTGGGAGACTTGTTAAAATCCAGCTAGCTGCACTCCACCCCTAGAGTTTCTGATTCAGTAGGTCTGGGGTGGGAACTGAGAATTTGCATTTTTAACAAGTCCTCACGTAGGTGCCGAACCTGCCAGTCAGTACAAGGACTACACTTTGAGAATCACCGCCCTAGGAATTATCTTCAGTAAATCATTCTCATCGTCCACTCAGCTCTGCCTTAGGCTTATTAGGCCAGCCGTAAAACTTGGCAATGCTTCAGATCTGAACTGAATGAAGCTGTGCAAAGTTGTCTTGGTCTTACAGTGTGATACCAAGTATCCATATGGCGAGGCTCTTCTCTTGCCTAAAGCGACACAGAGATATGCTGAAGTAAAATTTACCTACTCTATGCAAAAGCTCTTTAAACTTCCCCCCATGGAAAATTGCCCCAGAATACTTCTTTGGCCAAGCCTGGATAAATACACCATTTTCTTATGTTGTGCAAAGAGGTACCCAGGACAACCCAACAAACCTTGGGTTGTTTGACTTATTAAGGGAATCTTGGTCAGCACATGAATCAGAGACTTCCAAAGACTAGTTCTCAGTGAAGAAATGACCATGTATACTTTGGTCGGACTTTCACGAGTATCAGATACATCATGTATGTGTCTTGAACCCTCCCAGCCCCACTTCTTAAACCAGCCGCTGCTGCAGTGATCATTTCTGTGCAGGCTTCACTCAGCTTCGTTCAGGTGCAATCTGGATGGGCCAAGACTCTCTTGCCCTGGAGCTTTGCTGACATTGTGGTGAGGGGCACCTGCAGGATGTGATTTGGTACTCAAGCTCATACAACCCTGAAGTTCAGAGATCCAATGGATAAATACTCTCCCTGTTTGTCCCAGGGCACACATTTCATAAGGCTCCTTAGAAGGTCCCGAGACTGAGCACCAGCCTCAGGGGGCAGCCAGCTTGATCGTGCACCCCAGAATTGGCTTTCCCTCCTTCTGTTATCCTCCCCAACCCCTCATCCTGTTCCCTGAGATCACATCCTCAAATAAAACACTGTCAAGTAAACTACTCGTCTCAACTTTTAGGGGGAATCCAGGCTACATTATAACTTAAAGCAAAAAGTTGTATTGAGAAATAAAACTTCTGCTTCAGGAGGTCTGTGAACATTGCAAAGCTGAACCGTGGCTAAATGTAAGGTAGAAATAGAGGCGATTGCTTTTTACTTATAACTACACAACCAGTATTCTCTGATATAAGTGGTTTGGAAGTTTTGCAGAGGATCCTCTGTACAACTTTAGAGTACTATTTAGGAAATTCTGCCTTGGTTTGAGAGGACATGTAACTAATTGTCTGGACAGAGAGAAAAGAAAATCATCCCTTTGTGAAATTTGGAAATTTGGGGGCAATAAAAAGTATCCATATCTAGCAAACGTGGGTATTTTTTTATTATGTTATATTAATCACCATACATTACATCATTAGTGTTTGATGCAGTGTTCCATGATTCATTGTTTGCGTATAACACCCAGTGCTCCATGCAGAACGTGCCCTCTTTTTTTTTGCTTTTTTAAACTTTTTTTATTTTTTTCCATTTTTTATTGTTACGTTAATCACCATACCTTAAGTCATTAGTTTTTGATGTAGTGTTCCATGATTCACTGTTTGCCTATAACACCCAGTACTCCATTCAGTACATGCCCTCTTTAATACCCATCACCTGGCTAACCCATCCCCCCATCCTCCTCCCCTCTAGAACCTTCAGGCAAACATGGGTATTTTTAATGATAATAAAAATAATATTATTTAGGGATATGTACTTAGGCTGAACCTCGAAGGATTTTCTCACTTAAAGTGTAAGTAATAGTCATCATTTTTATTTCTTTTATTTGTCTAATAGTCTGTGCAACCCCAGACTCTCCAAAGCAGGTTAAACTTTGGTTGATTTTCTCAGTTTGGGAGTTAAATACAGCAAGTATTACTTTTATAATCTAGAAAAGGAAGTAGCTAAAGCTGAACTATATTACCTCCCCCCAACACACACACACACACACACACACACACACACACACACTCCCAGCAAGGTTCCCTACAGTTTCTAAAGCTCTATGATTTTAAGAGTAAGGAAATTGAGACTTTGAGCTAACTTAAAATCATGGAGCCAGTTAACAGGGACAAGAATGAGAATGCAAGTCTTCTATTTCCCAGGTTAGCAATCTTTTAAAAGCACCACTCCAGGCAATAGGTTTACAACAGCCACATTGCCCTTGGGCCACTGCCCAACTGTGAGGATTCCTGGGGCTCAACCCTTTCTCTAGGGCTTCAAGGGGAACGTATCTTGCACCACAAAATATTGCTGCAGTAATTGTAAATCAGCACAACAGGCCATCCAGAACTGCTAGGTTAAGTACTCCTACTAATCATAAAGCAAGAAAGAAACATCTAAAAGTTTAGGGTGAACATTTGCCTGTCTTGAAAATTATTTTATAGAGACGGAAGATTATGAATTTGGCTGTAATTACTTTCTAAAGCAAACATGGCCAGTGAACGAGATTTATCACAATAGTCTCTTCTAATTGGCTTTATTTCCATGGCAGCCAGCTCTCCCACGTGTAGGACATGCCCTCCTGATTACACTGGAGGGCACACAGACTACAGTTCCCACATGGGGTGACCAGATGTCCTGGATTAACCAGAATGACACAGGAGCTTGAGCTACTGTCTGCCTGGTTGTGTGCATTCTGGAAGGAGTGTCCTTCAGAGCAAGGTTCTTGGAACTCTTTGAAGGGGAGACACTCATGCCTTTCACCATTTTGGTCTCAGGAGGATGAGGAATGAATCTCTCCGGCCCAGCCCTGGGAGTACTTGATTGCTTTTGTTTGAAAGGAAATGTTTCCAGGTCTATAAAGAGCTTTCCTTTATTCCTAAGAAGAAAGGAATGATACAAGCTTACACATTTTGTGAGACTCCTAAAGGGGGCATTCCTGAAAGTTTGCCACTTCGGATAGATTACTAAGAGATTCCAGGGAAAGGAGGAAGGAGGGAGGCAGAGACAATAGGTCCTGGCCCAGAGGAGATATTGCCTTGCGCACATTAACGCAGGACAGAATTCTCAGAAAGCAGGAGGGGAGATTTGGGATGGGGGCAGAAATTCCAGTGTATGGCTAGAGTGCCATCTATTTACTGAGCTTCTACAGTACCCAAAAGGTACTCTTGAAGTCATCACTAGTCACTGCTTCTCCTTCCGAAGAACAAATGTGTTTTCTATAAGCCAGTTCTTATGAATAGGGCTGATTACAGAGCTGTGAAAGTCAGACATGAATTAGTGTACAGAGTCCCCAAAGCCCCTGAATGCCACACCAAGGCAGGACTTTTAAGTGCAATTATAACTTCTGGAACCAGCATAACACGATGTTCTGCATTTGAAAATCTGGGAAAGTATCTGCATGAATTTCTTATTCCATTTGCTATTTGCATACTTGCAAAATGTAAAAACCTGCTTTGGCATATGTCAGAAAAACTATAAAATCCCTTTCAGAATAATGGGCATTAAAAAAATGTAAAATGCAGTGTAAATATTTGTGTCAGAGCCTTGATCGGGGCAATGACACATTTGCGTTTCTTTTTTATCATAGTTTCTTGCTCTTCTTCGGACAGTCATTTCAATGGACGAGCATTTGGGAGAGAAAGTGTCTATTACCCGAATTTATTGGGGAGATTCTGCTCTAATTAAATGGCAGGGCTGAAACTTGACGTTAGCCAATCAGATTCGAACACTGGTTAAACTCCTATTGAGTCGTGATGCATGATGGCTTATTTCTGAACTATGAATCCTGCCTGGCCATTGCTCAGCCACCCTCTCCCCCTGCTAGCCCCAGCTCCTTTCCCCAGCAGCCTCTGAACTGCAGTGGGCAATTTCTTCTAGGTTTCAGTTAATGAAGGATAACAGACTCCTTTTGCTTTTTTTACTTCCAGGTTTCAGTGTTGGAGACTTGCTACCAAGTCTACACCCCATGACAGTTAGACAGGAGTGCTTAGGGGTCCTTGGATAGCTAGAGCACTTAGTTGGCTTTTGATCTTTGTCCTTCCTTTTGAATTAAATATCCAGGCATATCCGCAGTAAACTCCCTGAGAACAAAGTCCAAGACTCTCTTATATACCTAGGAATGAGCACCAAGCAGGAACATTTGAATGAATAAAAATGACCAGATGAATAAAGGGAAGGATTGGGAAGCCACCTTGAGAAGTGCCCCCTGGGACCTTCATGGGTGTCAGGGTGCCTCCTATGGTCTGGGCACTTTACAGAGCACAGCTCCTGTATCTGAGAAGCTAATTACCTCTGGAGTGCAAAAGACATGCCAATGTCTCCCATGCTGGATGTTGGGGCCCATAATGGAAGAGAGGATGGGAGCTACCAGGCTGTTCGCCAAGGCCCCAGCTCAACACTAAGCAAACAGTTCAGCTGCAAGGACGTTGGCTTCCAGCAACAGGTTCTCACTTCTGCCATCAGGAAATGCTGGCTTTTTCTAGGGACAGATGACTGATTTGTGAAGCTTCTGAACCCAGGGCTTTCATAATAGGCAGGGTCATAGTCTACACACACTATTTTTAAAATAACCTATTTTTAAGATAACCTTTCCCTTAGTTACAAATGTAATGACATACAGGTTCATTGGAGAAAACTTGAGGCCGCCCAGCTGCTACCACCTGAACCTGCTACTCTTGCTAGTATGTTTTATAAGCTTTAGCAATTATTATTAACAGTGCTGATTGGGCAAAAATGTGCCCAATCTATGGACTAAACAGTTGTCCTTTGAAGGGGTCTGGTGCCAAAGCTTGGCCCGGCAGAGATGGTGATGATTAACTGGATAGGAATTTGACCTGTAGAGAGTTGCCTGTTGATAGCAAGGGCAGAGGATGTGAGACACACAGGGAGAAACAGAGGCCAGAGATTAGCTGTGCCAGTATAAGAGGAGAGCAGAAAAAAGGAATTAACAGTTGATGGTTGAAATTTATTGAGCGTTTATTATAGTTTATGTCAGGCACTATTCTAAGTGTACTTTACATCAGCTATCTCACTTAAAATTCACAACGAATCTAAGTTTAGAATTATTTTCTCCATTTACCAGATGAGGAAATGGAGGACCAGAGAGGTTAATTAGCTTGCCTGAGGTGACACCGATGGGAAGTGGAATAGCTGAGCTATAAACGTAAATAGTCTGGCTCCAGAGTCCAAGCTTTTATCATTATAGCCACTGCCCCACATTGGAATCCGTATCTAGGTATGTATGTATGCCTGTATATGTGTGAAAAATGTGTGTGTGAATGTATATGTATATATTGGCACTGATGTATTATTAGTGGAGATGCTATGGAGAGGGTAACCAGATGATCTCAGTCAGTAGATCCAGAAAATTCTTCAGGTTCCCCAGTCATGTCTCATGGTCGGGGCAGCAGCTACTGTTCCTGCCCACATCTTGGGTAGATGTCCAACCATCCTAGTTTCTCAGGATGTTCCTAGACTCACCACTTAAAATCCCCTGTTTGGTTGGATTTTGGTCTTCCTCATTTCTCTCCACCCTCACAAGAAGATCCTGCCAGTTAGGCCAGTTTGACTGTCTTCCTTCTTTGTGACCTTAAAAAGCCTGATTAACATTTGTGCTTCTGCTTGCTGGACTCTCTTTGCAAATCTTCTCTCCTCAGAACTTTATCCTGTCTTTCTATGGTACTGGCCAGGTAAAAATAAGAATCCCTTCTCTCTACCTTCTGTCTCTCTGAAGGATTCCCTCAGGCTTTGTCCCCCTACTTGGCAACAACAGTGATTGACCAAACAGTGACAAAGCTCTTTCTTCATAGGTCACCTCCCCGGATCCCCTTTGAGTCACTGAGGTAGGCAGGAGAGGGAGCCCATCTGGAAAATAAACCTGAGGAAGTATTGATTTGATCTTCCCATCCAATGCAAAATTCCCTCATCTCCTGGTCCTCGCCCCTAGCCTTTATGTGTTGAATTATTCTTTTTATTTTCCACAGCTTTAATTTTTAGAAAGTTCTCCCTTCTGTTAATGTGAAATATGACAAATCCCAGTTTTGCTTTCCAAAGTCACCAAGAATAAAGCTTGCACCAGTAGAACAATGGCCTCCTTCAAGAAAGGGGAGATCACACACTGAGAGGAAGAGGCTGATGTGACCCACAGGTGTATACAGTGAAATGGAGGATGTGGTTTCAGAAGCAAGGGGAGAGCCTCAGAGAAAGCTATAGACAGCAAGGGAACACCTGAGAGGTCAACACACTCATTTTGCAGATGAGCTGTCCTGAGGTCCAGGGAAAGAACAAGACTTACATCTAGCCCATGATGGCCCTGGTGGGGCACAGTGCACACCCAGCATGGGATGTAATGAATAAAGTAATGGATAAAGTGAGTTGGAGATTGAAGTCAATTTGAGGAATCACAGTGAATTGTTAGAAGGCACTCATGACCAAAAGCCAGCATTGGAATGTAACTCTCTATGAAACCAGCTGGGGGCAAATTCCAACCTCTATAGCACCAGCAAGAGGGTACTCATGGGATGGGAAGGCACAGGACACTATGTCCCATGAAGAGAGAAAGGAAACTTTTTAAATAAAGTATATATTTGTTCATTATTTTTGGTACTTAAAAACTTTGAAAAAAATTAAGACATTGAGAAAAAAGTTACTTTTTCTACTCATTAATATTTTATTTATAATTTTCTAAGTTTCTTTTATGTCATGCATATTTTTTAAAGTTAAGATCATACTGCATATGCAATTTTTATCTTATTTTTTATACTTAACATTATATTATTTGAATCTCCTCATGTCATTGAAAGCTCTTCATAAACATCATTAACAATCAGCATAATATTGTATTCTATGGATAACCCATAATTCACTCAGCATTCCTATACTAGGCATTTGAATTGTTTCCAGTAATTAATGTGATGACACTAGGATGGAAATAATTATACATCAATCTTTGTTTGCTATTTGTGAAAAATTTCCTTGGTAGACATTCTAAAAATGGGATTACTAGGTCAGAGAATGTGATGGTTTTAAGGTTTTTATAAAATTGCAAAAAAAATTTCAGAAAAATTGTAAAAATTAACAATGCCACAGCAGCTCATATAGGTACCCCTTTTGTACAACTTTCATCTACAAAAGACATTCCTATGTTAAAAATTTGCTAATTTTGTCAATGTGGCTAATTTTCAATGTATTGGTTGCTAATGAAGTTGAAAATCACAACATATAGGGGCTCCTGGGTGGCTCAGTCAGTTGGGAGTCTGCCTTCAGCTTGGGTCATGATCCCAGAGTGTTAGGATAAAGCCCTGCATCAGGCTTCCTGCTCAGTGTAGCGCCTGCTTATCCCTCCCCCTCTGCTGTTCCCCCAGCTTGTGCTCTCTCACTCTCTCTCTGTCAAATAAATAAAATCTTTTTTAAAAAAAGAAAATCACAACATATAAAAACAAATGTCATGCAAGAATAAGTAGAAAGCCTAAGAAAACAATCACATAAATACAATTTTGAAATCAATTTTTCCTTCTCCTCTGGAAAGACTCTATTTACCCATTACATAGGATAGGCAAGTTCTTTGAAATGTTCATGGGAAAAATATTCCAATGTTTTTTTAATTGTGTAAGAGCACAAAATTTAAAACAAAAGTCACATTACAACTCATTTTTTATACTAGCAGAGACATGATACAGACACATGAAAAATGTAACATGCACCAAAAAACAACAACAACAAAAAAAACAAAGTAATTTTACTTATGAACACAAGCATTATGTCTATTATTAAAAAATCCAAGTCTAGCTAAATTTCTTTTAATAAATTTTAAAAGTGAAATACCCCCAAGTCAAATAGGATCTATGCAAGAAGGCAAAGGAAATTAATAATGAGGTTTTGGTTAATTTAATTAATCATATTACTCGGTCAATAAAGAAAAGTATATGAGTATCTTAATTGATACTGAGAAGGTATTTGGTCAAGTTTAACATAAGTTGTTTTTTAATAGTCAATTGGGAACATAAAAATACATCTATAGCATGATAAAGAATATGTATGTCAAACCCACATCCAACTAAGAAATTAGTGATAAAATATTTAAAATGCTATCATAAAGCCAGGGGAGAAAAAAAAATTCATTTACCACACTTTATTTGACAGCAAACCCAAATAAAATTACAAGTACTAGGAAAGAGACAACAAATGTATTACTACTCCCAGACAGAATGGTTGTCTACATAGAAAAGCTAATAGAATAATGTGAAAAACAAACGAACCAAACATTAGCATGAGTAAGATAAGTAAATGAGATGGCCCCTTATTTTGCCTGTTAGGTTCCTTGAGGACCAGAAAAAGCCTCAGGTTACCTGGACTCCAGGGTTTTTGTGAAGCTGTATCAGTCAGTGTGTATTGAAGAGCAGTCAGTCCTCACCACGACACTTTTTTCAGTGGCTGCAACAATAGTTTAGTGGTTCAGTAGCCACTCTGCTGACTCAATGGCTCTTCCAATGGTTGACTCCTCATAGTTGGCTGGCTGGTCCATATAGATTTCTCTCCAATTCCTTGACCAGTAAACAGAACAGTGGGGGAGGAAACAGTCTTATTTACAGTAACAAAACATTTAGAACACCAAGCCTAAGCTAAAGATATAGAAAGGATTTATGTATTTGAAACTTTAGTTAATATAGAGAGGTGTGTTTTTTATTATGTATAGGGAACTCTTTTATTTGAAGACAACAAATGGTAAAGGACATGTAGAAAATATTCTGAATATGACAATGGAAATGACAGAGTTCTCTAGAGCTGAAATCATTGTCTTTTAGTATGAGATCTTGATGATGGAACACAATGGAATTTCCAGTTCTGAAAATGATATTTAGTTCACACATTTGCCAAGCCACCAATGGCCACAACCGCAAAGCTATGTGGGTGGTAAGGAGAGGGCTAGAGATGCTTCAGTGTGGGCAAATGGAAATGAATTTAGAAGAAAGTCATGTAAACTTGACTCAAAAAATAATAAATACCAAACTATCAACTATAAGCCAAGGAAAGAATGTAAGAAAAATGGACCTCATCCTAAATTGACTGACTTGTGTATTGAAGCCACACACAAAGGTCAGCACAATTCTGAGCATCACTGGGAAGCACACAAGAAAATAAATGGAAAGCACACATTCTGCACAGACATTCAGCAAATATCTAGTGAATGTCTACACTGTGCAAGGTGAGCCTCAGGAGAAACAGGCCATTGGAGTGACAAAATGTAATAAAAGAATCAAAGAATACCCTTGGTTTTCAGGAGAGACCAAAACAAATTAGGACTCATGAGGAAGATAGTCAGCACATAAAACAAGTATGTTATGTGCTTTCTCATAAGCTATTCAATGCTTAGCAGAAAAGTAGAGCAAGGAAAGGGGAAGAAATGAGAGGAAGGGCAGGCTGCAAAGAGGCTGGACTCTGGGAATTTTTTAAAAAGTGGAATCAAAGGGATGTGCTAATGTTTTGATGTAGCGTGTGAAAGAAGAGAGGAATCAAAGATGACTAAACTTTCTGGCCTGAGCAACTGGTGAATGGAGTTGTCTGAGATCCAGACAGAGAAGTCTAAGGAGGGAACAGGTTTGAGAGTGGATGAGGAGTTCCCCTGGGGGTATGTTGAATTTGAAATGTTATCAAATAACCAAAGGAGACATCAAGTAGGCAGTTGCATATATGACTCTAGAGTTCAGGGAAGAATTCTAGGCTGAAGATATGAATGTTGGAGTAACTGGAACAAGAGTGAGATTACCACAAGTGTGGTTATGCACACAGAAGAAAGTGCAAAGGTTGGGCACTCCATCCTGAAGATGTCAGACAACAGGGAGAAACCGACAAAAACTGGGAAGCAGAGTCTGCAGAGGAAGGAGGAAAAGCAGGCAAATACACATTCTGGAAGCCAAGGAAAGACAGTTTCAAGGAGGAGACAGTCATCCAGTGCATCAAATTCTGCTTATAGGTCACCTAAGATGAGGGTGACAGAGGGTAACTGATTGGATTTAATAAAGTGGAAGTCATCAGTCCCCTTGGTAAAAGAAGTTTCAAAGGAGTGGTTAGGGTGATAGCCCAACTGGACTAGGTTTGAAAGAGAGATGGAGGAGAGAAATTGGACACAGCGACAGACAACTCTCTCAAGGACTTTCTCCGCAAAAGGAAAGCCAGAAGTAGGGCAACAGATGGAGTGTGAAGCAGGGTCAAGAGTACATTTTCTTTAGGATGTAGAGAAATAAGAGGCAGTTTATATAGTCTGGAATAGCCTGAGAGGGGAAGATTGCTGACACAGGAGAGGCAGAAGAAAAGCCTGGAGACAGGTCCTGGAGTAAATGAGGGAGGATGGCGTTCAGTGCACCAATGGAGAGGACAGTTTAATCCAGGGACATGGACAGTTCATCTCGGCAAACAGAAGAGAAATGCAGAATAAAGCTTCAAATAGTGTAGGGGAGCATATGCAAAGGAGCTTGTAGAAGTTCTCTCCCCATTGCTTCTATTTCCCTAGTAAAGTAGAAAGCAAGATTGTCAGTGCTGAGTGAACATGGAGGAAGAGGGTGCTGGAACATGTTACCATCGAGGTGACTACTCCTGCTCAGAGCACTCAGATGACTCGATTGTCTTCAGAAAACTGATGAAGTTCCATAATATGGCTGAGATGGGTCTTTAAGACCTGGCTGGGCAGTCTCCTTCAGCACACCATCTTTCAGCACTCTCCAGATCACACCATATTTTTCTAGCTGTTTCCCCAAGTGCTACTGCTTTGGTGCTTGGATCACCCTCTCCCTCAACTACTCATTCAAGATTTAATTCCTCCTTTGTCTCCACAGCAAGACTTCTCTAGAAATCCTTCAGTGGGTTAGGTGCCACTCATGAAATCTACTCACTGCTCCATCTTAATATTTATCATATAACAACCTTTGTGAGCCAAGTATTATCACCATCATCTTCATTTTATGGATGGCGAAGAGGAGGTACGGAAACGCTGGATAACTTGGTGGGTTCCTACAAGTTGGAAAAGTCAAGGCTGGAATTGAATGGTAGCAGATCAGATCCAGAGTTCATGCTCTTAACCACGGGCCATGCTACCTCTTTTGTCTTAGGTCAGATAAAGATGACATCATTGCACCAAAAGGAGACTGAGCCAGCTGAATCCATAATGCGTAGCTAATGCAGATGGTCTACAAAAACATATTGCATATTATGTTATAAGGATAAACACACCACCAATGAATTTGGTATTCTTCTTTCGTGTTTCTTTTGAGATTGTGAGTGTTGTGTTCACTGGAAGTGATTGGACCCATGAGATTTTACTGTGCTCAGATGTCATTCTATTTAAAAGTAAGAATTTTGTTGTTGATGTGCTATCGTAAGGTCATTGAAGAAATGTATATTCTGCCCACATGTTTTGATTAAGAAATAAGTATTCAAATCTTGAATTCTGAGCAGTTCCTCATGAAAATTCTTGAGGATGGATGTTCAAAATCCTTCTGGCAGCAGCTACCTAATTTTCTAAGCTTATATAGAAAGAAAAGTTTTTAAGGGCAAATAATATTCTCTCAGAGTTAGTTAAAATCAAAACTGCATACAAAAGAGGCAGCATACTTGACACTAGTACTTACAGGATTTACTTCTTGGAAAGGAGTAAGTTTTTCTTAAAAACTTTATCCAATGGCATGTCTGACAATACCGAATATAAACTATTTGGCTTCCCCAGGCAACTTTTTCTTAACATGTCTAATGGCATTCCACTCTGTCTGTCCAGCCTCTGTGTATTCAGCACAGCAAAAGCTGTATGTAGCAGTAACTTGCTGTTCACAGCTGTGTCCTATTAGTACGTTCACCTAAAAAACTGCCAAGCCTCCCCACAAGCCACAGGCCTGCCAGTGAGTATGTGACTCTAAAGTCATTGGAATCCCTAGGACATATAACCAAAGGAATCAAAGGGCTGGCTTTCAAGCCAGTGCCGCTACTCTGGAAAGCAGTATGGAGGTTCCTCAAAAAGTTAAAAATAGCGTTACCCTACGAGCCAGCAACTGCAGTACTAGGTATTTACCCAAAGGATACAAACATAGTGATCCAAAGGGGCACCTGCACCCCAGTGTTTAGAGCAGCAATGTCCACAATAGCCAAAATATGGAAAGAGACCCCATGTCCATCGACAGATGAATGGATAAAGAAGATGTGGTGTATATATACGATGGAATATTACTCAGCCATCAAAAAATGAAGTCTTACCATTTGCAACGACATGGGTGGAACTGGAGGGTATTAGGCGAAGCAAAATAAGTCAATCAGAGAAAGACAATTATCACATGATTTCACTCATCTGTGGAATTTAAGAAACAAAACTGAATGGGGAAAAATAAAATAAGATGAAATCAGAGAGGGAGACAAACCATAAGAGACTCTTAACTCTAGGAAACAAACGGGGTTGCTGGAGGGGAGGTGGGTGGGACATGGAGTAACTGGGTGATGGGCATTAAGGAGGGCACGTGATGTGATGAGCACTGGGTTTGTATGCAACTGATGAATCACTGAACTCTACCTCTGAAACTAATAATACACTACATGCTAATCAATTGAATTTAAATAAAATAAAATTTAAAGAAAAACCACAAAGGGCTGGCTTTCAATTTAAGCCACAAGAAAGAGAAAAGTAAGATGCTTGGATCAATATGCTTGTTGCATGGGATAGAAGAGCATTGGGCCAACAACGCTCTGTTTTTTAGATGCCATTTGCCACTTACTCCTTGCCCTCTATCGGGTATAGCACTTTACACGTATTATTCTATCTTCACATAACTTTGAACTTCAGAGCTTTTGGTTAAGAATTTGCTTTGTATATACTGAGAGCAAATATATCCTACACACTGCTCTACTCTGTAGTGGCTAGGAACCTCAGAAAAATGTGGTCCCTGCCTTCATAAAGCTGCCAGTCTAGAAAGGGTGCCAAGAGCCTTTTCCCAGGTAATGTTGAATAGAGAGAAGTCCTTGAAGAACCAGAACGGTGGTGGAGAGGCGAAAAACTTTAAGGATTCCAGAAAGTAGCTCTCTAGGGAGAAAGTAAATGAGATTTGTCAATGACATCTGAAAAAAAAAACAGTTATAAAAAAGAAAAGGAAAGGAAGCAATTTCCAACAAATAAAGAAGGCTTCACTGATGTTACGCTTGAGGTCAAAAGCCAGTCACCTTCCCAGAAGGAGGCCATCATGCTGCACATCATGAACCAGTTCCTCTGCTCTGCTAAGTTGGATCCAAGGTTTTCTGCCCTTCTGGATGCTGAGTTTTAGAGCTAATTCTAGGAATGAGTGAATAACCCACCTGAAGGCATGATCTCAGAGAGAACCAAAGTCAGTTCTGCAGTGGAGTCCCACGGGACACTGTTGCTTGGGTTTCAAAGCTAAGGCAATTTCATGGCTTCATCTATAAGGATACATTTTAAAGGCTGGACTACTGTGTATGGTGTGCCCTAATGTTTGATGTGTGCATTATATACTATGTCTACAGTGTAAGTCCTGTCAATTTGTTGTTGTTGTTGTTTATTTTGTTTTGTTTTGTGTTTCGTTTTTGTAATGTAAGTGACTGACTTAAGATTTGATTGCCAAGGCATCCATTTCAAAGCAGCATCCATCTCAAAAATGGCTATCCACCTCTCCAATTGAGGCTCCTTGTTTCAGAGAGCTTGGTTAATTTTGTTAACTGACCATTTGGGCCGCCTGTCTTCCCCCTGCTTTAGGCTCCCACTCTTATGTTTTAAATTCACCATTAGATAGTGGGCCTGCAAGACCCTAGGCCCAGCACCAAGGCCCTTGTGCAAGTTGTGTGTGCTCTCTCTACCTGCACCTCATTGTGTGGCCCCAGGTGTGCTGCGTAATTTCCAGGCCTTCTAAGTAATAAACCTTTATTTTTTTCTAAGTTTCCTGTTGTTGCTGAAGGGAGTCTTGCAATCATAATAAGAACCACAAGGGTCGGTCCAGTCATAACATTGGTTTGGAGATGTCTGTGGGAAGCTCACCAGGGCCCAGGTGAGTGCCCCCAGGCATTTCTAGCAGATAGTATTACTATCGCTAGGCTGAGGCCAGCACAAAACAATTGGCATCCACAAAACTTTTCCTCACGTTGTTAGTGGGAGTCAAACTTATCCCACATGCCAGAAATTTCCAGATATCCTGGGAAAGGAGAACAAGTCACCCAGAAATATTACTTTAACATAAGATTTATTCAGAGAAAATTATGGAGCAAACATGCTGATTCAGTTGTTATAGATGATGAGACGATTATCAAAATAACTTTTATAAGGATAAATGTGAAAGTTTGGAGTAAAACAAAACGCAGAGACTGTACAGAGAATTGCAGAAGGATAAACTGGAGGAAATAATAAAGGCCTTACAGGTGAGATGTCTTTTGAAGAAGGTCCAAAATGATGGCTAAGCTTTTGACTAGTAGAAATGGGAGAAGAAGTTCTTGTTATTCTAACAGTAGAAGGAAAGGCACATCAGCAGGCAATGTGTGATACAGGTAGGGAAGCAATGAAATCAAGGCTGCAAATTTAGGTTGGGATCAGGCAAAGAGATGGCCCGAAATCCAGGTCAATGGTTTTAGTCTTAATTCTGTTGGCTGCTCTCATAGGAATGAGCTATCAAAACCTTATGTGAATGGGCGAAACATGATAGGACTTTGGGAAGACTCACTTGGCCAATGTCATTACTGGCAGAGAGAGGGAGACAGGTACTCCTGACAAGGCCATGAATTGTTTAGATAGGATGAATGAGGGCTTGAATTAGGTTAGTGGCAATGAGAATGGGAAGGAGGGAACGATGATACTGCAAGTCTTGGAACATGGCTGGCTGTGAGGAAAGATTGAAAGTTTCAAAGTTGATAGAGAGCTCTAAGTTAAAAAAGAGATATGGCAGTATGATGTGAGCTCTGGCAGTGGCCTTGTATGAGAACTGGAGGTATAACATAGGCATAGAAGATTCAATCAGTGATAGCTTCTGTCCAGGAATAAATATGGTGATGAAGTGAGGAGTTTGGTGTGCAAGGCAAAGGGTTCAAATCATTTCATCCTCAGAAAACCTGATTCCACATGTTTGAATATGAATGAGAAAATGGGAAGAATCAAACATTATACGTGGATTGCATGATTCTATCAGTGGTTCACAAGCTTCATGCTCATTAGGATCACTCCAGGAGCTGGCAAAAATTCTAGACACTCAAAAATAACCCTTAAGGATTCTAATTTCGTAGATCCTGGGTGCATCCCAGGAATCACGAATGTTCTGGCCTGTATCTGATGATTATGAATTAGGCGATCAGAAAAAGTTATCTTGAGAAGCACGGGGTACATGTGCATAATAGTATTTTACACACACATAGAATTTGAGGTAATCATAATGTATATTGTCTATTCTGGTATGGCCACAAATCTTCCCAAGAGGAGTAAAAAGTTTTCCCCATAGACAGCTTGGGGGTAAGTGTCTGACGCATCCTAACCTTTGTTCTCTTTTTGAAACCATATTTAAACCATCTTGTCCCTGCATTCCGCTTGTTTATTAACTTTGGGAGCTTTTATTCCCTTGAATGCTCTGTCTATAAGAATGTTGGCTGTAGGAACTCCTTAGACGCCATTTATGTACTGTTCAGTCCATTTTAAAATAAACAATATATAAGACTTTGTGACTTCACTGCTGCTGCCACTGGCAATAATGGGACCATGGGAAAGTGACCTAACCTCACAGAGTTCACATACTCTCATCTTAAAAATGAGATCTGACTGGACCATTTTTATGATCCCCTCTCTGACTCTATAGTCTCATGAGTAATAATCTGGATGCATATCCATTTCAGGGTTGGAAGGGTCATAAGTGAGATCTTGCCAGTCCATCCTTCTGAATGTGGGATCTGTCCTGTGCCCCCTGGTCCCTTTCAGCGTGGGGACCAGGGTCTCCCTCGACGCCCCTTCTTAGAGAGGGCGCAGGCTCACATATGGAAAGCAGGAATGGGTCTGTGTAGATGCTCACATTTCAGAGACTGCCCACTTGAGATACTCTTTTTTTGATCTTCAGGGCTTTATATCTCAGCAAACTTTCCTCTATAGTTTTAGATGAAAATAAAAACTTCTGGACAAGTGCTAGGAAGACTGTCCCCAAGGGAGTGATAGATACCTTTTCTGAGGGAGAAGTATTTCTTTCTTCAGTGATGGACCTCATGAACAGAAAACAGTCATGGATGGACCATGTCAATGTTTTATTAGCAAAAAGAGTGAGTTAAGAGCATTCGTGCTCGGGTTCTGAATATAAAATGGGGAGATGTATAAATATATTTCTTTTATTTTGCTTTTTGTAATTACCTTTTATAATCTCCCAGTTTTACGAGGTAAATTTATGTACCATTTCTTATGAGAAGGTAATAGAAGTTCAATATAAAAGCTTCAGAAAATATAGATTATTAAAGAGAAGAAAATTCCACCTCTATCCTTCAAAACAGGAATAACTACTTAGCTGTGTGTCCTAGTCATTTCTCTCTCTGTGTCTCTGTCTCTGGATGTCTCTCTCTGTCTCTTTGTGTGTGTGTGTGTGTGTGTGTGTGTGTCTGTGTGTGTATATGTGATTTTATTTGGAAATGGGCCAATCCCAGAGATGATAACCTGATTTTTCCCCTAGGTCACTATTTTTTAAAAACTACATTTATTTATTTATTTACTTACATTTTATTTATTTATTTGTGTGTTTGTTTGTGTGTTTGTTTGTTTATTTATATGTAGGCTCCATGCCCAGCATGGAGCCCAACCTGGGGCTCAAACTCATGACCCTACAATCAAGACCTGAGCTGAGATCAAGTGTCAGACACTCAACCACCCCGGTGCCCCATTTTTTTTTCTACTTATTTTTAGTGGCCATCTTGAATTCCAGCTTAGAAATATATCACAACCTCTTCTTCCCATTCTCTTGATATTAATGGAGTTAATCTTAGGTGCCACATGTTACCTAATAATTAACCTTCGCCTTCAGTTTCAGCTGTTTGAGCAAACCTACCAGCTAAGGTGCTCAGCACCTGGACAGAGCAGTGGTCAGTCATTACCGATCTAGCCCAGGTCAATCAGACAATGAGCTTCCTCGTGTGTTGCTCAGTTATCTCAGCTGGGCCCTGGTGGGCCCACAGGGCTCATGTTGGATGCCTGGGTTCGGGTAGGACTTTTCCCCTGGGGACTGAATGAGCACCGTGCCTGCTGAGTCTAATAACAAAAGCTATAGCTCTATCAAAAGTGTCACTGTCCCTGGAGAGGTGGCCTACCGCTCATGGTCCAATCCTAGGACATTTGGGCTACAGCTGGGTCTGGGGCTCCTAGCGGTAAAGAGATTTGGTCCAAACTAAGAAGCTTCAACTTTCCTTTTAGTTTTTGGGAGCCTTATGAGCACATATTTAAAAACTCCTGGAAGAACCCTCTGCGTTAGCCGTTCCAGTTGGAGCAGGGGAAGTCGAATTCTTTTAATGCCAATAAACCACTGGCAGGCTCCTCTGCGTATACATTTGTGCCTCCTGCCTCGTCCAACTGAGCCAGAGATTCTAGATCTCTACTGTCTTGCGTGCTATGAACATCTCATGACAGCGTGAATCTCCAGCCCTTACAGAGACTCTTTACATTTAACCTTTCTACGGGTGTGCTTTTAAAATTTTTTTTAAAGATTTTATTTATTTATTTGAGAGAGAGAATGAGATAGAGAGCATGAGAGGGGGGAGGGTCCGAGGGAAAAGCAGACTCCCTGCTGAGTAGGGAGTCCAATGCGGGACTCGATCCCGGGACTCCAGGATCATGACCTGAGCCGAAGGCAGTCGCTTAACCAACTGAGCCACTCAGGCGCCCAGTACGGGTGTGCTTTTAATTCCATTGCAGCCAGGCCACATTTGCAGACATCTCCCCATGGAGCGTGTACCTGGTTGAAAACCACTTGCAATGACTTTTCGCCAAAGTGTCAAAATATATACATTTGCTAGCCGTAAGAACCGTATCACGTGGAAAAATCCTGAGCCCAAACAGCCGTCTTGGTACCAGGCTGGACCAAACACAAGCAGCAGGTGTGCCTGACCCCCAGGCCCCTGTGTCAGTAGAGCCCCCAGTCCTGTGCTTTCTCCCTCCAAAAACATCTTAAACTCATTTGTGTCTGTTCGTCTCCATTGCTGGAATTCAGCCCAGCTACTACCTTATCTTGTCTAGAATATTTCAGAGCTCTCGTTATTGATCTCTCTCAATTTCCTTGTCACTGTCCTATCTGCCCCCTGCACAAGAGCCAGAGCAGAATTTCTAAAATGGAAGTCTGATTGTGTCTTTCCCAGGGGATCAGAGGGGCTGAACAGGAGCCAACAGACCTTCCCTAATCTGGCCTCTGCCAAATCTCTAGCCTCATGGCGTGTCCCGATTCCAGACACAAACAAGGTTCTCCCTTCCAACGTTTAGGTTTGTATTCAAGTGTCGCCTACTCAGTGAAGCGTTCTCTGGACATCTCATCCAACATTCCAGCACCCCTCCCTCCTCCTCTTGCTCACTTCCTGTCCTCCTCTCCCTTTCTGTTCTTCTTCTAGGTATATTTCACCTTCTAGCATACTTTCCATCTTATTTCTTTATCTGCCTCATTTTTCTGTCTCCTCTTCCTGAACGTAAGCTCCGTGCTGTTTTGTCTGTTTGGGTGACTGTGTCACCTCTAGCACCTAGAATAATTCCTGGCAAGTAGGGGATTTAAAAAACATTTGTTGAATGAACTTCTTGCTTCGTAACCTACATACCGATGATACATATTAATAAGTTGTATTTGTATAGCACTCCTAAAAAGCAGGTGGATTCATTACCCAAAGTTTTGTAAGTCACATCATAGGAGGGGGAGGGCAGGGGTAAACCTTTTCTTCATGCCCCTCTACCATATCTCCTAAATTCAATCACACTACTTAAAATTCTTATATTATGCTATACTTCCTTTTTGGAGCTTTTATCACTCTTCTAATTTTAAAATATTTTTGTGTATTTTGTGATTATTATCTATTTTCCTAATAGATTAGAAACATCATGGTGTAGAGACAATGTTTGTTTTGCTCAGACCCAACGAATAAATGAATGAATAATGTGCCCGTTTTCCAGCAGCCACAGATAACAGGGCTGGGAAATTTACCCTGGAGGCAGGAAAAATCAGTTATGAAGGAAAACCTAAAAATGGTCTTCCTGCCTAAAAAGCACAAATCCTTGGCTTTTGAGAGAAACAACAGAATTTTCTGCCTGTCGGTCCTCCCCCAAATTGCTGATTCCCAAGAGCCAGGCCTTGCTTGAATGAAAAGAGGCAACCTTGCAAGATGGACCACTGGCCTAAGATGGGTCAATGGGTGGCCATTCTTTAGGGGTTAAGAAACTAAACAGTTATGAGCCTTCACTTGTATTTTTGCAACCCCTTTGGACTTTACTGAACAATATTTGAGAATCTGATTTAAGAGGTAATATCAGAAACTGATCTGAAATTAAAGCGAAGCAGGGTACCTTTTGCCTGAACATCAGACTTAATCCTGTGGAGGATTTCTCACCAATCTGGTGAGAGAGGGAAGTTTTCTTCTCTAATTATTCAATTTTTGCTCAAAAAACTGTTTTCATTCTACTGTGCAGAATGCCAGATGGTAGAAACTTATGAAGAAGAAAGTATTTGCGAATAATCATGCAGCCTTTTGATTGCCAGCTTTCATAGTTATCAACTTAACTTCTTGCCTCCTTCTCAACCTACCACAACATGGCTGACAGCACGAGTGGAGGGTTTGCTGTAGATGAACTCAGCTTGGGAGACCTCCCTCCATGGAAATGTGCCCAGTCCAGGACAGGGCTCACCAGTACCATGTGGGATACTTTTCAGGTGGTTAAAAATGCAAAATAAAAGAGCACGTGCCTGTACAATTTTCTCCGGAAGGCTTGGCCACAAAATCCTCAAGCACTCTTAGCTCGAATGGATTATGCTGACATTTTTCTTTTCACTGTTTTCATGAGTTTTGAATATTGAGATAGATTTTGCTGGGGATAGTGGAAAGCAGACTCAGAAAACATTTTTTGTTTTTTAATCTAGATCAGATCTAGCTTTTGATGTAAGACTAACAATAGGAATATAATGAAGCAGGCAAGTGGGATTATGCAAGTTGGTTGTTGTTGATAGTATCTAAAAACATTTTTACATCAAACCATTTCCTTAAATATAGCATTTGCCTTTTAAAGGGCTACCCTCTGCCAAATGTTTCGCAATAAAAAGTTTGCCCATTATTTACATTATGGTTGCATTTTGATTTTCTGGTCATTTGAAGAACGCCCTATGACATCTATCATGCAGTGATCTTTGCTATTTCAACCACATATTGGAACAAAGAGAAGAAGAATCACTGGAATGATAGCCAAACCTCAATGAAAAAGTGTATTCAGTTTGCTTAAACCAAAGAAATGCCCAGATGCAGAAAGACCATGATGGGCCAGGTATTGCTCCAAGCTCACAATATCTATCAACCGACTTAACTGGAAAACCAACTCTGCGAAGTGGGACCATATTATGAACCCCATTTGAAAGATGAGGTTACTGAGGGTCAGTGGTTAAGTACCTATCCCGGCTTATATGGCCAGCAAGAAATAGAGCTGGACAGGAAACAGGTAGCCTGAGCCAGAATTCACACCTTTAACCACTGCCCCATACTGCCTGCTTCATCATAGGACCAAAACTACACACCAGAAAAATGGCTTCCCTAAGAGGAATCATAAAACGTGGTGAGATTTCCTTTCTTCATAGATTTGTCTTCGATTCTTACCTGAGGAAACACGAGGACACTGGAACCCTCTGTGTGAGTTGGGTGAACACATGAAATCTAAATGCCTCCATCTTCTCATTTATGAAATGAAGTCATTGTCATAATAATTTCCAAGGTCCCTTCCAGCTCTCATTCACTGTGCGAGCACTGTGAGTGTGTGTGTGTGTGTGTGTGTGTGTGTGTGTGTGTGTGTGTGGTTGGGAGGGTGAGTCGCCTGAGGGGAGTGGGTGTGGGATTAAGAGGGTGCGTGAAGAAGAATGTAGTTTTCACAGATAGAAGAATGGGATTAAATAACTCATTTAAATGACTGTGATAGCACATTTATGTCTCTTATGAGCAGTGGGGCCTTCCTAACTGACTCAAAGCTTCATCACTTGGAAGTTTTATGCCATGTATTTACTGGTGGGAATTAGGTATTACAGCCCCGGCCATTTGCAAGTGGTTCAGATCCATAAATGGTTTTTTTTTTCACCTCATCAGACCTACACATGGAAGTAATTAGATTCTTCCAGTTACAAGGAAATCCTGTTTGATATCATCACCTAACGGTTTCCCCAAGACGATCAGCAGAGGCTAACCTGCTTTCTATGGAAATAAAGGTATCTTGAGGAATGCAGTTATCCGCTCTCCTTGGGGATATTTAGAAATTCTTTTCGCGTGATTTGTAGGATTCATAAATAACAACAGCAACAATTACAACAATAACAGTGCCTGGTGGTGGGTGCCTGGTGAACACATAAATCAGTATAATCAATCCCACCAGCTGTACAGAGAGAAAATTATTAGCCACAGTCAGCAGATTGGAAATACGGGAAGCATGAGGCTGGAGATCGCAGAAACGAGATTCACCCCCTGGACTCTGTGGGCTTCAACTACACAGCGTGCAACACAAATTCACTCCAGGAACGCGCAACAGACTGCTAACTTAGGAAAACAAACTGCTGTCATTTTTTTT
Organism: Eumetopias jubatus; assembly: GCF_037043125.1. Classification (NCBI taxonomy): domain Eukaryota; kingdom Metazoa; phylum Chordata; class Mammalia; order Carnivora; family Otariidae; genus Eumetopias; species Eumetopias jubatus. The sequence goes on from NW_028274820.1 coordinate 12,133,787, forward strand.
TTTTTTTCAGTAAAACTGAGATTTTCATCCTCCGGTCCTCTCAAAGTTTTCTCCCTTGCCATTGTCACTATTAATTCAAGAGCATTCCTAACTCCTGGCTAGATTCTGCGACATTGGCCCTGATGTTAACCAGTCGGTGTTTCCATGGACCAGCAGCAGGAGACCTCATGTGGGGGCGTCTTAGAAATGCAGACTCTTGGCTCCCCCAGTACCATTCACTGAGAATCTGCATTTTTCACAAGATGTCCAGGTGATCCCTACATGAATCGTAATCCCAGAATCCATGGCTTGACTGGTTCACCCAAAGGCTGAGAATCAATAGAGCTCACTAGGGTTAACCTCCTTCAGAATCCAGCCATGTCTGTTCTTCCCACCTTTACTCTCCCCCAGCACAAGCCTCTGCTCACACTTAAGGCTGCTTTTGCATTAAGTGACTTTTCTCGTGCTATCCCATCCTTCATGATATTCCCTGCTCTTCTTCACGACTTAATCAAATCCTGCTCTTCAAGGACTGCTTCATGATTTGAAAGGAATCCCAACACTGTACTTCTTCTGATAGGTGTTGCCTGAATCACACACAGCGGCATCTGTTTGGTGTTACTCACTAGTGGCCTCCCTTGTGGGAACTTGGCATCACGAATAAAACGGCCAGTTCACCAAGGAGAGTGCAGTTATGGCCTAGACCGCAGAGAGGCACATTTTGAAAACCACTAGATGAGTTTACCTCCATTGGTCCTTCTAACCTCTCACAGTCCAGGATTTTATATTTGGAAACCACTCACCCTATAGCTGGGTGTCTTATTTTGCACTGATCGCTCTCCTGCAAGGTGCTGTGCTTTATATATTGTGGAGAATAATTGAATTAGATCTGTGTCTTATGCAGCTCATAATTTAATCAAGGAAAGACCCTAACTTTGATTTTTGTTTTCCCAAAATCTGTACCACTATTTCAAATGAATCTGTCTTAACTGACAGTCAATAAGCAAGTATAGAAGCAGATCCTAAAAAATCAGAGCATTTGGAAATGGGGCTTAGAGCAAGGCATCAAAGAAGACAGGAGGGATTAAGTAATAGTAATTATTTTCATAATTTTAATTAATATACTTTAAACAGTTCAACTTATTTCTTCAAGTACTTGTTTAGGAATTAATAGCAGCCCGATTCAAATTCAGGAAAGCGTGAGGGATCAAAGAATTTGTCTTTGTTACACTAATTCACAATTTTCTTTGAGAAAAATAAAACCAGGAATTCAACACATGCAAATGAGGAAAGGGTTAACCCACACACAGAAACCTCCACTGTTTATATTTATTTAAGATTAATTTTTAATTCCCAGGAAATCCCACAAGGCTGGTAACTACAAAAGGTTACCCAAGTTTTGCCACGGAGTGAAGAATTTCATATCAAGTGTGTTCTAAAGGTTTTCATGCCAATCCAGAAATTCTGAAATCAGAGTTTATGTGTTGTATTTGGTTGCAAAGCATTCATCAGTGAGCAGTAAAATATTTGTCTAATCACGGCTTAAAAGATACTGGGATTTGTTATTTCACTTGGCAAGATGTCTCCAGGCAATTTGGTTCCAGTGTTGGTAAATGCAGAAGCCCAAGAATGTCTTTCCTCTCTTGGTTTCAGGATGGCTGTAGCAAGTCCAAGGACCATGTCCTCTTAGACAACATTCAGAGGCAGGAAGAGTCCAATCACATTTAAGAGTAAAGAAAATGTTGCAGATGTTTGTCCAGGAGACGGTCATGTGCCTGTGCTCAAACTAATCACCAGGGAAGAAATTTACATCATTGCTTAGCCTAATAAATCCCAGCCCCTCAGTGCACTCTGCTCCCACCCCTGCCCAGCCTGGGAAGGAGGTGTCTAGAACATATGGCTTCCCAGTCTCCAAACAGAACTGAGATTCAATCAGGAAGGAAGAATGGAGACTGGAGCGTAGGCAGTTAGCATAGCTGGCCCCAGATATTACTGAGAAAATACAACTTTATAGTTATATGACAAAAAATATTTACACAAAAATCTCACAATAACTCTTACTAAAAAGCATGTTGACGATCTGTGTGAACGAACTGAGGGGCACACGGATTAAATTTCCCTTAAAATATACATGGTTTAGATTGTGGGGGGATGTTCTTGGGAAAACATGTTCTGAGTTTTACCAAACCCAAACTGTTGGGGGAAGAAAAAAATAGTCTCAGACAACTGACAACTGAAAACATAGTGAGAGTCACCCACCGGGAATTCAATCCTGAGGGTGGTTTGTTGAAAGTTTTGAAACCCTGTGGGATGGCCCCTGATGAGCTAGTGCCTCTGACCGTCTACAGCTTACTGAGATTGAACCAACCTGCAGCAAAAGCTCAGGTGGGGAGGGGTGCCTGGGTGGCTCAGTGGTTAAGTGTCTGCCTTCATCTCAGGTCATGATTCCTAGGGTCCTGGGCTCAAGTCCCACATCAGGCTCTGTGCTCAGCAGGGAGTTTGCTGTTCCCTCTGCTAGTGCATGCATGCCCTCTCTCTCTCTTTCTGTCAATAATAATAAAAAAAAAAGCTCGGGCGGGGAAAGGCCAGGCAAAGTGGGTTCAAGTTGATTAATTAATCCATGTGTTTGTGGATCCATATCATCCAGATGCTTTTTGCTCTCTTAATATGTAGCACGCACTGTATTGTGCTACAGAGATTCTAAGAGTCAGAGTCCTTGCCCTTGAGAGGTCTGTGTCCTGTAGAGAACCGTCAACTCTACATGATGGCTAATTGCCATCATGAAGCATCTCTGTGTGCGATGGACTCAGAGAAGGAGCGCTTGCTTGTTCCTGCTTGGTGGTTTCCAGCCTACTCTTCCCACCCCGTGTGTTTAAAGCTACAAGTCAAATACATAAGACTGCATAAAACCCCAAACACAGGTTTCCAAGGCATTTTCCCCTTTAATATTTGAACCCACATGTATGTGAAAGGAAATTTAATCCATATGTTTCTGAATCATTCATACTTAAATCATAATAATTTGTTTTGTAAAGAGCTGTTAAGGTCCAAGAAGCTTTTGGGGCTTTTTTTTTTTTTTTTTGTGTGTGTGTGTCAACAGAAAGTTGATTGAACCAAGAGTGGGTGACCTCTGATAGCAGAGGAGTTATCAAAGGCCCAATACTATGAATCCATGAAATTCAAATGGCCTGTGTACTTGGCAGACCCCTCAACAAACTCAAACACGTTGACTCTGTTGCAATCGCATGCCTCTTTTCCAGGTTATGGCCCTTCATAAAAAATCCTGCCGGGAGGTATTTGGATTATACGTGCCCCAATTACATCTTCTTTGTGTGTTCATATGATGCAACAGTCTAAAGGCCGGGGGGACCAAAACGCTAGTTCAGTCCTGAGCTATCAATCAGGCCGTTTTGAAATTGGAAAACTGGTCTTTCCCTGCTTGTAAATGCTACCCCTAGTGCCCCCAAACAACTGTTACAAAGTTTTCTTTGGGATTTAACTAAGATTCCTGGGGATTTAAGATACTGGCTGCCAGATTGTTAAAATGCATTAATGTTTATAGTGATTATGATTACGAGAACTAATAATAAATACTTGCATATACCTGGAATGGAGCCCAAATCCTACTGTTTTCAAAAGAAAGATTCAGTGTAAAGCCATAGCCCTCTGGAAAGCTGCACACAGGAAAATCCGGGACCAGTCTAGATCTACAGAACTGCAGCTAAATGCCAGAAGCAGGTTAATCAAATTCTCCCCAGACCCTTTCCAATGCTTTAAACAATTACAAAAGAAAAGTGGAAATCTTAATTGTATCTATTCATTATTACCAATTTGCACTGGCTGGCCTTGCAAAAATATTGCATTTCTGATTGCATCAAGCACAGTAAAAGGAAAAGAAATAGCTGTAGTCAGAAGTCTCCCATAAGGGCTACCATCAAGGACACGACTAGTTCCTATGTCCCGTAGTCGTCTGGGGAGGCTGAGTTGTAGCAATCTCAACCCTGCTCCATTTTGTCTACTGGTGGTCAGCTCAAGTGCCAAGAGCCTCTTGCTGGTGAATGAGACTCGGGTCGAAGGTCTGGTTTATTGTGGGCCCATTAGCTCTCCCAAACCACACAGGTCACATCCCGGATGGGATCACACCCCAGGATGCTGTCCTGGGTCCCGAGGAGCCAAGTTCTTCCTACTGCTCAGAAAGCAGTTCCCGGCATGTTTGCTCTACTTGCAAGCCAGGAGCACTGCTGTTACGTGCAAGGGGCTGCATGATCACTGCTTTCATTCCAAAGTCCCTCTGTCGCACTCGGTTCTGATAGCGCATACCCGTCCGCTGCAGAAGCCACAGCCGAGAAAAGCAGATTCGTTCATTCCCAGACAAAAACAATGTTTTCACACCTTTTGATAGCAATCTTAATACTGAGGGACCATTCAGGGGATCATTTTTCATTCACAGTCCTAGAAAAGGTTTTCATTGTAAAATATATCTCGCCAGAGAAGATGATAAGGAGAGTGAAAAACATGAAAACAGAAAAATGGACTTTTCAGTGGCCACAGAAGGTAAAAAGCAAACTTCCCCTAAAGAAACTGTTGCTGTATGAAGAAGAAGAAGAAGAAGAAGAAGAAGAAGAAGAAGAAGAAGAAGAAGAAGAAGAAGAAGAAGAAAACTGAGAAACTGATGAACTTTTAAAGCTATTCTAATCCCGGGGGTATTGTGTGTCCCTTTTATAGGACAAAGGGGTAGCTGTATTGCATGCATAATACCAGTGACTATATAAGGCAAGTGTTTACAAACTGTGCTGGATTGTTTAATCCAAAACGTTTCCCTCCTGCCTCAGGATTGTGTGTCTACATGAAATTTAAAAGGCTTTTAAAGATAAGGAGGGCCAGCGAGCACTTGAGAGCCAATCGGGCAGCTTTTTGCTCGCTAACCTGATATGGACTGATCTACTGATAGCCAATCCACGGCTTGAAAAGTGAAGAAACTCCAGCACAGTGAGAGGGTTCGCGCAATCCCCAGGAAGGGGACTGGCTGAAGCCAAAGGCTGAGACACAAAGAACAGGGGGAGGAAAGGAGCCTACTTTATAATTTTTACACTCTATCTGCCATATCTAAATAATTTTTAAGAGCGATCACTGGACTCAGGGTTTGAGGATCCCAACCAGGGTCTGGGCACCTGGGATGAGTCTCCCACCTTCTCGGATTTTCACTCACCTGCGTAAGTGTCCTTCATGGCCTAAGTGGCAGGGAAAGCCACCTGCTTTTGGCTAAGATTTCCTCACACGTCCTTTCATCAGATTCACTTCCTAAGCGAATAGAACATTTTTTTGCCGTGTTTTTATTTTTAGCAAGTTTATTATGGTATAACTGACATAGAATAAGTTACCCACATGTATAGTATTAATGTGCTAAGTTTTAACATCTATATATACTTATGAAACCTTCACTACAATTAAGAAAATGAACACAGCGGTCACCCCCAAAGGTTTTCCCATGCTTCTTTGTAATCTCTTCTTCCAACCCTTTTTATCCCCTGTTCCTCCTGGCTTATCTGGTTTCTATCACTACAGATTATTTTACATTTTCTAGAATTGTGAATAATTGGAATCATATAGCATATGCTATTTTTTGGTATGGTATTTTTCACTGGGCATAATTATTTTGTGATTCATTCATGCTGTTGTGTGCAATTGTTTATTCCTTTTTAGCGCTGAGTAGTATTCCACTGTATGGACATAACGCTATTTGTCAGTTCATTTGTCAACGAACATTTGGGTTTCCAGTCTTGTTCTATTTCAAATAAAGGTTCTATAAGCATTAACATACGAGTTTTGGAACAGACATGCTTTCATTTCTCTTGGGTAAATACCAATGGCTTGATTATACAATAGGTATGTGTTTAACTTTGTAAGAAGCTGCTGGACTATTTTCCAGGGTGGTTGTACCACTTTACAAAGTTCTAGTTGCTCCATATCTTCACACTTTGGTATAGTCAGTTTTTGAAAATTTTAGCCATTCTAATAGGTGTATAGTAGTATGTCATTTTGATTTTATTTGCAGTTCCCTAATGATTAGTGCTGCTGAGCATTTTTTAAAGATTGTATTTATTTATTTGACAGAGAGAGAGAGATGGCGAGAGAGGGAACACAGGCAGGGACAGAGGGAGAGGGAGAAGCAGATTCCCTGCTGAGCAGGGAGTCCGACACGGGGCTCAATCCCAGGACCCTGGGATCATGACCCGAGCCAAAGGCAGGCACTTAACTGAGTCACCCAAGTGCCCCTGCTGAACATTTTTAATGTGTTTATTTGCATCCATATATCTTCTTGGTGAAATGTCTGTCCAAAACTTTTGCTCCTTTTTTGGAAGGGTATTATTTGTTCTCATCATCGAGTTTTGAAAGTGCTTTGTATACTCTGGATGTAAGTCTTTTATCAGATAATTTGCAAATATTTTCTCTTAGTCTGTGGCTTGTCTTTTCATTCTCTCAATAGGGTTTTTTGCAGAGCAAAACGTTTTAACTTTGAAAAAGTCTCATTTATTAGCTTGTTATTTGATGAATAGTGATTTTGGTACTGTATCCAAGAAATCTTCTATAACTCAAGGTCATAGGATTTTCTCTTCTATTTTCTTCTAGAAGTTTTATGTTTTATGTTTATGCCTATGATCCAGTTTGTAATGGGGATATGACTTGAAGTTTTGGGGGGGGGACATAAGCAGGTAGAGTTTTTAACCAGATAAATGCAGAGATAAATAATAAGAAAAAATGAGAATCTTCAGCTGTATTGCGATAAGGTTTGAAAGCAAAAGACATAAACTCCATGAAACTCAAAATGCTAGAATCACATGTAATGTTGCTTTCTTCGGCTGAGCCTACTTAATATGTATGCTTTTGAAGTAGCTTCGGGACTAGCAAATGCTTTAATTAATTGTATATAATTTGCAAAGTAAGTCAAGGACAAGTAATAGCAATACTGAAAAATTCAGCAACTCAGAATCTATTCAAAGTGTTGGTTCTCATTGAATTAGAATGTGGGCAACAAACGGAGGAAAGAAAATTCTGGGAAGATAGGTTATACCAAAAAGAAAGAAAAAGAAAAGAAATTGCTATGTCAGGCAGTAAGAGTGTCCAAAGCCTGGGGCAAGTCATCCCTTAGTGATTGTGCTTGTAGCTTTGGCTGCTGAGTCATCATCAATGAGACAGTGATCTAGCTCTTGAAAAGTGTGAGATTTAGAAAAACAAAAGAGACTGTTGGGAACTACTAAGGGGTTCCTTACCCGGCAAAACAATACCTCCTTTGCTTATCATTTGGATCCTGCCCTTCCCATGGCTCTTGGAAGCTGGCATGCCCAAAGACAAAGTTATGACTTGGCTGAAGCTACCAAACAAAATAAGCAAATATGAATTGACTAATTAATGACTGCAAAGCACTGTGATAGGCCCTAGATGTATTCTCCTGCCTGAAAATCCCCCAAATGCTCCGTTACATCGCTCTTGCCACAGAGTAATGAAGTTTCTCTCCTTTTAAGCTTCAGAAAGGTGGTTATTCATTTCTTGAGTTGGCACATGGGAAAAATACAAAAGCACAGAGGAAAAAGGCCTCAGCCTAAATGATCCTGGCCCCCTCTCCCTTGTCTTCACTCTGTTCCTATGACAAAGGTTGTTGTAGAACCTACTTGCAGACCTTGGGAAAAATTGTGGTGTGTGTGTGTGTGTGTGTGTGTGTGTGTGTGTGTGTGTGTGTCTGAGTACAGAAGGGCATGAGAATGGCAAATACATGATAAATTGATCAAAGCTAGAAATCTCTTGGAACAAATCCTGCCTTTTCGTAAATATGACTACATAGCTCATTTCTACGAGTAATCATAAATCACCAACATTTATTGAGCACCAAAATACTCTAGCATTTTCCTGTTTTCCTGTTCCTCTTGATTATTTCATTTCAATTATTCTTCATAACAGCATCTTCCCACAGCCCAATGTAGGCCAAAATCTGCCCAAAAAACTTACATCATAGGAAATTCAAATTTTATCAGAGTAATGAAATTAAGTTTCCTATTTAAATTATTCAAACTACTTTTTGACAAATGGAAATGCATTCATTATGCAAACATTTACCTACAGTATTTCCTTTTGTCAGGATTAAAATGTATTCATAAAAGAAATATAAAGCCAAAGAGAAAAAGATATCCAAAAGATTCTACAATCCACCAATTTACTGATGCAATAAAATAAGATAAAATAAAAGACTGTACCAAAAGAGCTTTATTTACATCCAAACTTGAGAATTAGATCGATCAATTATGGGTTAATCAAAGGCATTTAATAATGCCTCATGTCTAGTTTCCTGGAAAGAATGCTGGAGTGTGAACCAAGGGTCATTTCTGTCACTGCATCTAAGGCTAGACTATTTTGAGTAGGTCACACATCATCTCCGATTCTGTTTCCCACCTGTAAAATGAGGCTTGGAACCACAGGACCCTCAGGACCCCTTGCAGCTCAGATATTCTGTAACAAGGGACAGGCTTTTGTTAGGCTCGGCACGCATGATTCATTGTTTTCTATTTTTGCAGGAGATGGGGCAAATTTGGCATGTTGTTCTCCAACCTCACCACTTGCAACAACCTAAGATCTAATTCCAACCCTCTAGAGCAAGTGGCAAACTCTACCCGGAGGGTTCATTTGTCCCCAACAACAGGCGTCTGGGTTCCCAGGTCGTCTCAGCTGACGCTTCCAGGTTGCGTGCCTTTGCCTCTTTGCAGCGATCCCCTTTCACACGTGGGGAAGTCAGGGGAAGAGTGTGCTGGATGCTGAAATCCTCGGCTGGGCTCTGATCTAGAAGCAGCTGTCAGTGTTTGGGTCTTTGCTGGCAAATCGCAATTTAGGAACAGGAGAGTTTGCAGCAGGCACGCTTCCTCCTTTCTGTTTCTGTGACATCTTTATCTGGCAATGGCATATTCATTTCTCTCGGCATGGTACTGAGACAGTTTTGTGAACGGGTTTCTATTCCTCTCTCTCTCTCTCTCTCTCTCTCTCTCTGCCCATTTTGGTGATGGTTTTATTAGAAAGGCAATTCTGAGCAACACCTGCCTGCATCAGGAATCTATGGTGGGCCACCGCATAGGCGCTTAATGGCACAACCTGCCTTCCTGACTCCCTAAGCACAGAGGAGAGAAATAGATATTAACCTTCAGATCTCCCTCAGCACTGGTTGTGCGCTTTCCTGGTGAGCAAGATCTGCAGGAGCTGGATGTGCACATATGCATCTAGCAGAAGATTAGAGAGAATAAAGGTATATTGGGAATTAAGCAACACGACATTTACATAACAACCGTTTATGACTTCAGGGGATATGAAACAATGGAGACAATTCTCAGCACAGGGCTGGGGTTTCCACAGCAGGATTCCCAGGCCCGTTAATGAGAATCGTGTGGCCGAATGCTGTCACATCTGCTGAGAACTTAGCCTGAAGTGTTCTCGTTAGGCGAACTTGGGGAGTCCACAAACAGCAGGTCGAGCCTGCATGATCTTTTCCAGGTGCCATAGGCTTGTCCATTTTCTTTCCATTCCATGCACTGGGGCATGGATCTTGCTTTGCTTCCCTCAGGTTATCTCAGGGAAGGACAAAGAGCAGAGGAGGAAAATGAGTTAAGCCCCATCAGAGCCACTGCCACCTGTATGACCTTGTCTTTCACAGGAAGACCCATTTGCCTTGGGCTTCACGTGGTCTCGCAGAATCCACCTGCTCTCATTTTCAGCGTCTGAGCTAGACTTGTCACGAGCACATAGCCCCCGTCAAAGAGTTCATTGTAAGGAGGCATTAGGGAGAGCCCAAGGGGTGTGGCTCCACACCGCCTGTCCACCTGCCAGGAACCTTCCTTTGCAGCCTGGGGATGGAGCACGGAGTTGCCCTCCTCTGTCAAGGCCCTGAGAGGGCCATAGGATGGTGCTTATGAAATGGCTCATCCCGGTACCATGTGCTTTGAAAACAAAGAGCGCTATTTAGCTCTTTCTCCTTCCCTCGAAGTCTGTATCTCTCATCGTTCTGATGCTTCATGTTGCACTTCTCCTGTGGGCACACCACAGCCAGCAACAATGGGGACTGGACTTGCTCAATAGCACACCAAGGTTCAGAGAATTTAATCACATCCCAAATGCTGGAACCTGGCTCAAAAACAAGTAGAAAACGCCTTCTCAGGGTCTGAGAGCTTTTCATATCCCCCACAAGTTCACCTGGGTTTCAGAAGTTATAGCCAAGGTTTTTCTTTGGTCTGGTTTGGTTTTTAGCCTAAGTTAAGGCAATAGTCAGACAATTCATCATTCAAATGCAAAAATGCTCCGGGAGATGAACCTTATTGTATTTGTTTCGAAACTCATCATTTTGGATGTGAGTCATGAGATTTCGGTTAAGAAAAAAGGCCAGTTGCTCCTTTCTTTTTCCCTTTAAGAATTTCTTTTTGTTGTTGTTCTTATTTTATTTTATTTTTTTAATTTTATTTTATTATGTTATGTTAGTCACCATACAATACATCATTAGTTTATGATGTAGTGATCCATGCTTCATTGTTTCCGCATAACACCCAGTGCTCCATGCTGTATGCACCCTCCTTAATACCCATCACCGGGCTAAACCACCCCCACCCCCCTCCCCTCTAACACCCTCATGCTCTATCTCACCAAGTCAACAAGGACAACACATGCGGGAAAGAGGTGAAGTTCTGGAAGGGAAGAAACGATAGGCCCAAACCTGAAAGAGAACCCATTAAACTGCCCAAGGGACACAAAGACACTTACTGACTTGCCTGCTGAATTGAGTCTCCGGAATGAAGTGTCAGATTCAAAAACTGTATCTTCAGCTTTGCCAGTGAGGTGGGGCTTCTAAATCCCCAACTATGGCTCCAGCAATAAAAATTGTTTAAATAAAATAAAATAAAACAAAACAAAACAAAATACTCCACATTAACAAGCAAAGGTCCTTATTTTTCAAGACCTAAAACAAGCTATTTAAAATACAGTTTCTTAATTTGTGTGTTATTGCAGTGGAAGAGAATTGAAAGAAGGAAATGGATTCTTACCTTTAAAAGAAGAATATTTGGGTAGTCTCATGTTTACCGTGATGATTCATAATAAAGAATTTATATTGTCTGCCAGTGTTACCACGTTCTTTAAAAACAAACACCACAGATAGCTGGGATAAACTGGCCTATGGGAAACTTAACTTAGATTTACATCAGCCTCCTGATTGGTCAGCTACCTATTGTCCCGCCCCCCTGCTTCATTCTTCGTGTTGCTTCTGTGTGCACTTTTCTACAATAAAAATCCCAGTGATGTTGCTTTTCTGAGTAATGATCTCCACTGGTCCTTTTTGATGAATGGTCCTTACTGTGGCAGACCCGTGTTCAGGCTGGGTATCCTGGGGCCTTCTGCTCTAATGACACAGATCCTTTCTCTGTTCCCTGAAAACACCACACCGCATACACCTTTGCACGTGCTCTTCCCTCTGACCAAAATATTTACCCTCAATGTTGCACCTGGAAAAATGCCATCTCTCCTTCAGACTGAACTCCGATGTCATTCCCTCCATGAACCTTCCTTGATTCCTCAAGGAGAATTAGCCACTCTGACCTCTGTCCTGGAACTCAGTTACTTTTTGTTATATATGACATGTCATTATGTATTTGCTTTTCTAATTTTTTCCTTTGGAATATAAGCTCTTCAATTTATGGGTCCATGACCTCATCGGGTATCTTTGGCCCAGCACATAGAAGATGCTCAATAAATCTTTGTCAAGATAGTAAACGAACTGAGGAATATCAGTATTTTGGAGCCCTGAACATTGAGGGAAGAATCAGCTCCTTATCATACTTTGACCCCAACATCCATACTTTGACATACTTTCATAAACCAGGACTTGTGATGAATTTTTGCATTCATGGTACAACTCCTCCATCTTTACCCCAGTGGATCAAGACCATTTTTCTAAAGCGAAAGTCAGGGGACACTTGCCTGAAATTGAGGCCCTTGTTGACTCTGCACCTCAAAGTTTTCTTACCAAGATGATTAGTGAAATGGACTCTGGTACAAGCAGGTGAACAGAGAGGTTTTTCTCTGCCAGGCTGTGCAAAAGCAAGGCCATCGGAACATGGAGCTTTCTAACTGTGATATACAGAAGCACTGAATTTTTTTCACTGATAAATGCACTGAGAAGCATTTGATATCGTAATAAGTTGCAGAATTATTAATGAATTTGTACTGAGGTGATCTTTTAGAGAGAGAAGCTACCTACCAGGCCTCGGCAGGGAGTGTAACATGAGTCCGGTGCGTCTGGTCTCAGACCCAACAGGAGGCGGCCATGAGGCGTGCTTGCTGCTTTGTGCAAGTCACAGACTCGGTGATGGCTCTCTCCTTTGTGTTTCCCCTTCAGCAAAATGATGAGAACAACTTGTAGCATATGGAAGCATTTCCACACTGCAAGTTATTCTGAGGGGGAAAAATGTGATTTGCAAATTCTGTCAAATGGAACAGGCCCTTCCAAATGCTACTACGATGTTCAAACACATCCTTGTGTGTCAGAAGAGTCCTACAGATGTTTGCTTTTCTCTTTTTGCCTCTTTCTTTTTCTTTCTTTCTCTTTCTTTCTTTCTTTCTTTCTTTCTTTCTTTCTTTCTTTCTTTCTTTCTTTCTTTTTCTTTCTTCTTTCTTTCTTCCTTTCTTCCTTCCTTTCTTTCTTTCTTTTTCTTTTCTTTTTTCTTTTCTTTTCTCTTCTCTTCTCTTTTCTCCTTTTCTTCTCTTTTCTTTTCTTTCTTTTCTTTTCTTTTCTTTTCTTTTCTCTTTTCTTTTCTTTTCTTTTCTTTTCTTTTCTTTTCTTTCATTCTCCAGGGCTGCAAATGAGCAGGGTGAAGAAGTGCAAGGAGCTTGTCCCACAGTCATTGCCGCAGACAGATGGGAAGACCTTCAGCTGCCGCTTCTGTATCATCAGCCTCATCACAAAGCGTTGCTCAACTATCCTCAAATAACCACACGTTGCGAACAGCTGTGTACCAGAAAACAAGGATCGCAGTAATGACATTTGTAGACAAGATGATACCTGAAGATCAGGACAGAGCAACCCCTTGCAGGCGCCTCCACTCCCTTGGGCTTGTCTCTGTCAAGGCTGACGGGAACATTTCAACAGTGAGGCAAGGAGGCGGCATTCCCCAAGGAGAGTCCGGAGTGGGTCTCTTTGAGCATTTGAACATGAACGGGTGATGATGTGGGTAGAAGGAAGAATAAAGGCAACCGTAAACGCCAGATTTATGGCTAGCTAATGTTGCAGAGGAACAGAATTACACAATTTTGAAAGAATGGATCCTTAACTCATTTTTTAATAAAAGAACAAAATAGGATATGGAAAATCCACTACAGGGAATATCAGTCCACCAACAGAAGATGAAGAGCAGGAAAAATATCTGTGTTTGTTTACTGATGGTGGAATAGAATTAGGCACTTAGCAGTGGCAGGGAGCTGCACTTCATCACAAGGCAAGAGAACCTTCTCCAGGATATTAAAAGAGCTTTTCTTCCCCGCCCCCCAACAGATATATGGAAGAAGAAAAAAGGCATCGGAAATAGATAAAATTTACTTTTATAATAGTTGCCTTCTTTTCGAAACAAGACTATAATACAAAGTAAAAACTAATAAAAGTGCATCTATCATCTGAACACCAGAGAGCCCCCCATAGGAGACAATCTTTACAAATAGTCTTAATAAAACAAACTAGTTTTCTCCACACATTGCGTTGTTTCAGATTTCAACCATATCTTAATTTATGAGTGAAGATGACACCAAAACAAGATTATATTAATAACTGGCAAGCAATTTACTGTGAGCTCTCTCGCGCTGCTAAATAGATTCAAAAGCAGAAATGTAAAGAAAGATAACATTTTTTTTTTTCAAGAAAGCCAGATGCAGAGTAAGAAGCACACTTAAAGACTGCATGGGAGAAGTTATTTCTGGTACGAAATGGAGAGCATCTCCGGGGGTGGAATATAAATCGGTGCAAGAGTCTTGGGAGCGTGCAACTGGAGCAGCCAACAAATGTGTCAAACTCCGGACTCAGGGTTGAAGTGGATTCCATGGATTCACACAACAACACTATGAGGTTCGCATGGTGTGTTAGTCTTCCTTGGCGGTTGAGGAAACTGTGGCTTAAGGAGATTGAATCACAGAGCCGGGAGGTAAATGAGGATGGAATTGTCTCCCAGGCTTCCAGAATCCATACCTCCCACTCCGTACCAGCGTTCAAAATGCTCCCCCTCTTGTTTCTTCCCAGTTTAGGGTTATTTCTTACAACAGATCAGAGCACTTGATCTTCACCTACAAATATTCGAATCATGTTTAAAAATAAGCTAACACACGGAAGACCAGTGGTGTCTACATGAACTCTGACTTTCCAGACGTTCGCGAAGTGGGTACAAAGGAAGCATCAGGAGAACCAGAAACTAATAGTAACAACGGCTCAGCAGATATGACTCATCGAGACAAAGTTGCACATGCCCTCAGCTTTATCCTAGCTAATTCTTTGTTTCCCTTCCCTTTTCCCCCTAGATTCCTTCTGAAATCTATTGCTTTCTCTGTCTGTTCAGCACGGTGGAGAACACTAAAACCAGAAAACAAATTAACTTTCCTTGTGTTACTAATAATGTGGATGGTTTGCTCTCCTCAATGTATGTCTGTTTCCCATAAATTAGTTTGGGAGAAATGAGTTTAGCAGCATGCATGTCCATTTGTAAAACAATTAAAAACATATAAAAGCAAATTCAATGAGTACATTTTAAAATAGCTTCTGAATAAAAAAGGCTTTCAGATTTTACATGCAACAAATGCTCATTTGGGAACAAATGAAGTCATGTCAAATACATTGTTTTACTAAAATAAAGGGTTGAGTTCAAACTTCCAAAACTCCTAATTTCACTCAAATGCCTCCAAAGTACTTTGTAATCGTCTCCTACATGTACTTAATTTCATAATTTCTAGAACTTTCTTTTATCTTTACTTAAGGTCTGATGACCTCATGTCCAGCATTTCATGTTAAACATTATCTTTTAATCAGATTCTCCACTTTATTCTCCTTTTCAAGTCCAGATGTTATGATGAGGGTGAAGATTTTTCTTTCAGTTCTTTGGATCTGAAACCATGATACTCCTTGACTTTCTACAGAGTTCTCTCTAATCTATGAATTCAAGCCTCAATGAGTCTGTCTATTTTGTTTATGTATTTTATTTATTTTTTTCTGAGGAGGATGATGATGCTTTTTGAAAAAAATTATTGTTCAAGTATATAGTTGACATACAGTGTTATATTAGTTTCAGGTGCACAGCATAGTGATTCTACAATTCTATACATTACACAATGCTGAGTCTGCCTAATTTAAAGGCCTCAGCATTGCACCTGAAGCAATCCCAAATCTCCTTTCCAAAAATTATTTCAATATGCTCCCTAATATCAACTTTTAACGTCAGCCCAACCAACATCCTCATAGTTGCCTAAGTAGACCATGCCTATGCAAGCCATTTGGAGGGTTTGTCAGCATCCTAGCTCCCCCTACTTAAGATACACTTTCTTTCCTCCTCTCTGCAAGTTATGTGGATTCTATAATGCCCAAACAAAGACTGCCTTTTCCTGGAAAACATTTAAATGACTCAGACTCATTGTCATTTCCCTTCTTCCTGAATTCCTATAGTATTCCAGTGGTTGGTTGACTGGCATTCCAGAAGGGCAAATTTGTACTGATTCAAATTAATTGACAGCTCCATCCCTCCTCACCTTAGGGGAGTTACTCCTTCTTTCCCCCTACCTCTTTTGTCCTCATTTCACACTAGGATTTCATGGTCGGGAATTTAGATGTCTTGCTAATCTTTTGTGAAATTTAGGGGGGAAATGCTAATATCACACATTTCAATGGTAATGACACTAATTTGTAGTGATCTCATATTGATCCTTGAGTGATAGACATACCATCTCAAAGATCTTAGAAGTCTGAGACTTCCTGTGATATGCCCCGAGGAGGAGAGGCTGATTGAATGAGAGCCTTATTGTCAGAGAGAGCCATGTTCTTTCTGAGGCAACTGCTGATGGCCCTAAAGATGACATAGCCTTCCTTCTGACTCTCAGAATTTAGGAGAAATCATTTATCCATATATCTGCTTTCTAAAATAAGAAAAAAGGTGATAGAGTTGGTAAAAGCGGCATATTTATATACCTATAAATACTGTGGGAAACCACTTAGATCAAAATGAGAAAGGAAAATATAAAAGAAATTATGGATCGTTTTCAACGTGGTTATATATTATTCAATAGCTTTGTGGGCTTTAGTCTCTCAATAGTCAACAGATATGTATTGAGCACTTATGTGTACCATGCATTATTCTAGGCACCAGAGAAGGGATGAAGAACAGTGAAAAGAAACAAACAAAAATCCCTCTCTTTCTAGGATCTACATTCCAGGGAGGGGGATAGTGTTGAGGGAAGACAACTGCAATGTTCAACAGGATGTTCAGGAAAGACTCTGCTGTATAGACAACCTTGAGTGAAGACTGAAAACGGATGAAAAGCAAAAATCAGTTAATCCCCAAGAAAAAAGCATTTGGATGGAAAGGCATAGTAGGCACACAGCCTGAGCTGTAAGCATCTGGCCACTGGATGTGGAGAGCAGCTAAGAGCCCTGCTCGGCTGGGGGGAGTGGGAGAGACAAGGGAGACTGATATGGAATGAAAACACAGAGTTAGAGGGACCAGAAGATGGAGGGCCTTGTAAGCCCCAGTAAATCGGCTTTCCCTTGAATAAGGTGGCCCACTAGAAGGTTCTTAGCAGAGAAAAGGTATGATTGGGTGTTGGTTTTATCAACAACAATTGTCATGCTACTGTACTTAGAATGTTAAACTAAAAATTAAATTTAAAACTTAAATTGATTTAGAATATAAAAGACCACATTGGGCAAAACACTGGGGCAGACTGGATTAGCTTAAGTCTGTTCTTGATTTCTTTTTTTTCCCCTGTGGTTGACTATAGATAGTTGGGATACAGAGTTTGAGTCTTACTTACCTCACTTTTATCAAATTTCTACGTCATATGTAAATTTGGGAATGATTATGTTGAAGGATTGTGTTGAAAATCAAAAAAAAAAAGCAATGATTTTTATCCTAGCGTGTGGTGTGAGGTATTACTACCACATTACTGCAGACCTGACAGCAATAATTTGTTCCTTTATTAGTGATAGATTTTTAAAAAATATTTCTGTTCTATAGCCTGCAAGGTAATTGTATCAGGCCAAACATTTCTCTTTAATAGATGAACGCACCAGTGTTCGAGAAGAAGCCAGCAAGGATAGAATCTCAGCAGTCCAGCATTTCTGAGGAGGAGGCTCTGGAAGAATCCTTGTTAATCCTAGCTTGTAGGTCCTCTGCACACGTGAGTTATCAGTGAGGGCATAACAACTGTAGTTAGCTCAAGGGTTTATCAAGTTAAATAAAGGCAATCATAGGCTTTTTTTGACTTGAGGATTGTGGTCCCGGCTAGTTAATTGTTCTAATTTATCCTCCCTCAGCTTTCCTTCAAAGTGTCCCTGAAACCTATGGGGAGGTAGAACGTTGCCTAAGCAGAGACCCTGAGAGAGCTCGTTTATAATTTTCCTTCATCTGAAAGTAATAGGAAGAATCACATGAGGGATGGATGGGATTGAGAAACTTTCTGAAGCCGCCACATGTAGCTTTTGAAGAGAAAACATAAAAGGACACGATGTGAAGCAGACAGGAAAGCTTTCACACCCGCCTTCCTGCATCTCACACCACTGCGCCCCACAGAAGTCCTCTAGTTTGTGAGAGAGCTACTTTCGGAGGCAGCCAGCGACAACCACCTGTTCCTAGTCCACATCCACTGGTGTATGTCTTCCAGGGCCCATGTGGGGATTATAACCCCCATGAATGCAAATCGCAGACTGAGGAGGGACCTAGGCAATGGCACATTGCTTCATGGAGTAAGATCACTGAAGCGCAGGGGACACAGGAAGAGCCAGGGAGAGGCACAGGTTCATTCACTGCCTCATGGAATGAAGGAATACATTCTTGAATCAAAGTGAAAGGCCAAGCTATGGGAGCAGAGGACCAACGTTATTTTAGCAGAGCCACGTGGACCGTGACTCTATGACTTTTTAAAGTTGAAATAGGGCTGTGGGGAAAACAGGCTGCTTAATAAGGGATAAACATCAGGACTGCCTTGGACTGCCCAGAGTGTCAATTGTCAAGAGGTCACGGGGGACGGTCTGCCGATTGGGAAGGGGAAGGGACCAGAGTGTCCATTTTTTTCAATGAAAATAAAATCAGTGTGCTTAATAAAACTGATGAAACTCTTAACTTCTGGGATAGAATTACCCACTATTTAGAAAGCAAGTAAAATGAAAATTAAAATAACTGCACATGAAAACATATTGGACTGTGCCAAAGTTCTTTTCAGAGGTAAGCTAATGCCCTTAAGAGAATCATTAACACAAATAAAAAAATAAAATAAAATAAGTGAACTGAACATTAAATTCAAAATGTTTACGGGGCGCCTGGGTGGCTCAGTGGTTAAGCGTCTGCCTTTGGCTCAGGTCATGATCCCAGGGTCCTGGGATCGAGCCCCGCATCGGGCTCCCTGCTCCACAGGAGGCCTGCTTCTCCCTCTACCACTCCCCCTGCTTGTGTTCCTGCTCTCACTGTGTCTCTCTCTCTGTCAAATAAATAAATAAAATCTTAAAGAAAAAAATGTTTAAAAAAATGTTTACAAATACATAACAAAGTGAGCCGAAAGTAAACCAGACCTAAAAAATAATACATAAAAAACAGACGTTATGAAATAGGTAACAGAAAAATAGTCAACTGATAAACTTAGGAACTAGTTCTTCAAAAAAGAGAAACAGAGGACACATTTTGGGCAACTTTAACCAAGGAGAGAAAGAAAACAAGACACCTAAGCACCCATAATAAGGAATAAATAAAAAGACACGGGTAATTTTTTTTTAAAAGAAGAGAACGCACAATGCAAAGTTTATTACAAAATACATCTGAAAATTTTATAAAAAGGATAAATTTCTGGGAAATATAAGTCACCACACAGAACATAAAGGAACAGAACACCAGTGGGGTCAATACTAATGGGAAAGAGAAGAAAAAAAAAGAGCTTGCCAAGAGATTCTCTCCAAAAATCACTCCAGATCCAGACAGTTTTACTGGAGTATTCTTTCGGACTTTCAAGGAAGAGGTGATTCCCACACTTTTTAATTGTTCCATGAAAAAATCTGAACAAGCTTTCCAAGTCAAGGTGAGAATAAATTATACTGAAAACTGATAACATATATTTGCAAAAAGAAAAAAAAGGAAAGGAAAGGAAAAAAAGAACAATATCAACATGAATACAGAAGCTTAGTAGTTAAGAAATGATCAGGAATAAAATTTAATAATCCATTAAATGAATAGCTCCCTATGACCAAGGGGAGTTTATGTCAGAAAACAAGAATGTGTAACCATTATTTAATCCATTAATAAAATAGATCACATCACTAGGCCAAAGGAGAAAAATCTGCTAACCATGAAGTTAAAAAGTTCACCAAAATCATATTTGCATATGTATTCAAGAGAGACGGAATATCACATTAGTAGTAGCAGGAAGTGACAAAGAGGTGGTCATCAAGAATTTGTGTATTGGGGAAATAAGCTTAAATCAAAACCACTAATAACAGATACAGGTAGCACTTTAAGGAAGTAAAGCAAGGGGTTATCTGCAAATATGTGAATAAAGATTATGAGGACATTCCTCACCCACAATCATCAAAGGGGAGGATTTTGTGTTTTCTAAAGGGTCCAGGGATGCCCGCACATCTCCCCACCCTGCCTTTTGAAACATCTGAGCACGTGACCCAGCCAGGAGGACGATGTATCCAGGAGGAATGCAGACCTTTTAGAAGGCTCTATTTATTAGATGGTATTCTTCGAGGTGCAACCTGGCAAGCAGGAGAGGAGCTGAAAGGGAAGGACAGAAGCCCAGGGTGTGACAGGAAGAGTCCAGGGGACTGCTTAGATTTTTCTCTTTTATATATTGGGGTCCAATTTAAGATTTTGTTTGACAAGTGAGGCCTTGATGCTAATGGCAAACGAATCACTTTGAAACTCACTCCTTAAAACAATCTAAGGATACACATTTAAAGAAATAAATAAAATGAAGGAAACTTCTTTACAACATTTGAAAAAGTAAAAGCTTTTTAAAAGAGGGTATCAAAGGCACACATCCTGAAAAAATGTACATCTACTGAGTTATTTTGTTGTCTCATATTTCAGCCATCCATAATTTCTGCTTATCTCTCTTTCTCTCTTTTTTAAGATTTTATTTATTTGACAAGAGAGAGAGAGCACAAGCAGGAGGAGGGCATAGGGAGAAGCAGACTCCCTGCTGAGCAGGGAGCCCAATGCGGGGCTGGATCCCAGGACCCTGGGATCATGACCTGAGCTGAAGGCAGTCCCTCAACCAACTGAGCCACCCAGGGGTCCCTATCTCTCTCTCTTTGTGGGTATCTCTTAGTCTTACTCTCCTATACATGCTCAGACACACAAAATCTCACATGGATTGTGAAACACCATGCTCTCGACAGATCATTTGCAATGATGGTAGGAATTGATGAGTAGTTGCCAGGGGCCAAGGGTGGGAGCCGAGATGGACTGAGGGAATTTGGGAGGTGGGGGTAAGGGAAATATTCTAAACTGGATTGTGGGAACAGTTGCATCTATGTGTAAACTTACTAAAACTCATTGACCTGGAGATCTGAAGTGGGTGAATTTTATGGTGTGTAAAGTATACCACAATACAGATGTTAAAAAAATTGAAGAAATACATAGCAATACTCTAATTTGGGTGGTTTTTTTTTTTCCAGCTTTACCAAAGTATAACTGACATAAAGCTGTGTTAAGTTTAAGGTGTACAATGTGATGATACACTTATATATTGTGAAAAATCATCTTGATGGGTTAGTTAACGCATCTAGCACCTCTCACATTATAATTCTGTGTGTGTGTGGTGGAAACATTTAAGATCTACTCTCAGTAACTTTCAACTATGGTCGTTATGCTGAATATTAGGTCCCCAGAACTCATTCATCTTAAAAATGGAACTGTGTCCCCTTTGACCAACATGTCCCCATTTTCCCATCTCCCAGCCCCTGGCAACCACCATTCTACTTGTTTTTATGAGATCAGGGTTTTTTTGTTTTGTTTTGTTTTGATATTTTTAGATTCCACATGTAAGTGAGATCATACAGTATTTGTCTTTTTCTGACTTACTTCACTTAGCATCATGTCCTCAAGATCCATCCATGTTGTCACAAATGCCAGAATTCTCTTCTTTTCTTATGGCTGGCTAATATCCCGATGTGCATACGTGTATATGCATGCACACTCTTTCTATATCCATTCATTCATCAATGGACACTTAAGTTGTTTCCATATGTTGGCTTTTGTGAATAATGCTCCAATGACATGGGGCTGGAGATATCTCTTCAAGACAGTGATTTCATCCCCTTTGGGTATATATCGAGAAGTGGGATTGCTGGATAATAGGGTAATTCTATTTTTAATTTTTTGAGGAACTTCCACATTGTTTTCCATAGGGGCTGCACCAATTTACAGTCCTACCAACAGTGCATACATAGGTTTCCCTGAGCCACATACCCTCCCCAATACTTACTATCTCGTGTCTTTTCGGTACTAGCCATTCTAACAGGGGTAAGGTGATTGCCACTGTGGTTTTGATTTGCATTTCCCTGGTGCATTAGTGATGCTGAGCACCTTTTCATATACCCGTTGGCCATGTGTATGTCTTCTTCGGAAAAATATTTATTTAGGTCCTCTGCCCAGTTTTTTTTTTTTTTTTTTACTGATTATTTGTTTTGGGGTCTTTTGTTCTTTGAGGTGTAAGTTTCTTATATATTTTGGATATTAAGCCCTTATCAGATATAATGGTTGGCAAATATTTCCATAGGTTGTCTCTTCTTTCTGTTGACTGCTTCTTTTGCTGTACAGAAGCTTTTGAGTTTTGGGGTCCCACTTACTGATTTTTGTTTTTGTTGCTTGTGCTTTGGGCATCATATCCAAAAAATTGTTGCCAAGATAAACATCAACATTCCCCTATGTCTTCTGTTATTAGTTGTATGGTTTCTGGTCTTACCGGTTTATTTTTGTAAATGGTATGAGAGAAGGGTTCAATTCCATTATTTTACGTGTGACTATTCTGTTTTCTAACAGGGCATTTTAGCTGACCATTCACACTCTCTAAGTGAGGATAGAAAATTAGTCAAAATCTTCATATCTTTTTCCTCAGCTCGTAAGACACATTCACTTACAGCATCTCAGTGGATACTTGCAAAGTTTCACTGAGACATTACATCTTTTCACATTTAACATGTGATCACAAAGCCTTAAAAATCTTCTCAAATAATCCCATGCTGGGTGGACATAGACTCAGAAATCTGATAAGCCCAAACCCAAATTATATGTTTTATGTTATCTATTTTATATTATATATCCCCTTTACTTGAATAGCTTTATATTGCTTAAGATTGCTTTCTGTTTGAAGTCTTCAATAGTCTTTTCTTGCTTAAATATATAATATAAACCATTTTACTCTTCTATTCACCTTGTTAACCTTTTACTACTCTACCTTATATATTTCAATGCTGTCAATTACCTAAATAATTTACAATTTCTTTTATAAATCCTGCATTAAGAGAGATCTTATTCGGCTCAGGTCATGGTCCCAGGGTCCTGGGATCGAGCCCCGCATCAGGCTCCCTGCTCCGCAGGAAGCCTGCTTCTCCCTCTCCCACTCCCCCTGCTTGTGTTCCCTCTCTCGCTGTGTCTCTCACTGTCAAATAAATAAAATCTTTAAAAAAAAAATAAGAGAGAGAGATCTTAGAAAGAAACATGGAATCTTCAAGCTGGAAGTGACAATGAAAGTCACATCACCTCACCTTCATGGAATGCAGGCCCCCAAACATCCCCAGCTCTCTGGTGAATACTTTTGGTTACATGGAGCCCACCACTTCACCACTTCCCAGAGAATCCATGGGCATGCCCTTGTAAAGATCAAGAATGCAGGCAGACCAAAGGGAATAAAATATTGGTGTCTCACTATTGTATGAAAGAACTCATTTCCCTACTTGCCAAATGCAACATTTACAAACTGGAAGTCAAGATTGAAAGGCTCTAAAAAATTGAGTAGTCAGTGAAGTGGGGAGTGGTGAAATGTTATATAAAAAGTAACTTCTTGGGGCACCAGGGTGGCTCAGTCATTAAGCATCTGCCTTCGGCTCAGGTCATGATTCCAGGGTCCTGGGATCGAGCACCGCATGGGGCTTCCTTCTTGATGGGAAGCTTGCTTCTCCCTCTCCCACTGCCCCTGCTTGTGTTCCTGCTCTCACTTTGCCTCTCTCTGTGAAATAAATAAATAAAATCCTTTAAAAAATAGTAATTTCTGCTTTCCCGATAAATTTAGGCTATTAATACCTTTAAATAACAACTTTCGGAAGCTGAGCACACAGATGAATTGGGAGATAACAGATTCTTTCGTTATTCCATCCAAAAACCATTTGTATGGTCTCTCCTCAGTTTCACATACTGAGGATCAAGTATCTCTGGTGACGAATATAAAGAAAGAAGTTAGGCAGGAAGATTATGTAAAATATGGAACACCGCCCGGGGGCGTAAGTTTCATTTTACTCTGGATCTTGACTTGGTTATGTGACTTCAGTTGCCCCATCTCGGGGGAGGAGGGAAGTAATTCCTTCCTGAAGCAGTGTGCTCAGGATTAGTGTTATATGGAGAGCATGTACCATAATGCCTGGGTCATAGGCATCCAAGAGCTGATGCCCGTTCCTTTGAATAATGCGTCCCCTAAACTCACGGTTTTAGATGCTGATGTCCTGTTGGAGAGACACTGGTTTTCTTAGCCTTCTGCAGTCTGGAAATCCCGGACCTAGGCAGTGTGATTTTCTACAACTTTCCCATTGAATCCTGGGTTCCTGTCAACGAAGGCTCACCATGGCAAGATGGTTCTCTGCCCTCCATTCATGCAGCACACAGGATGACACCAAGCATCCCCGGGATGTCCTCCCACCAACATCTCATGTTTAAAACCCATCCCCTCCCTGTCTTTCAAAGCCACTTCAGGAGGTTGCCCTGAGCAGTCATCCTCGACAACCAGGGACCAGCCCAGTCACTCCTAGAAACGGGGTGCAGTCACTCAGAGGAGTACCAAGCAGGAGTGTGAAGGGGAGGTGGGAGCTAGCGATCCCTCCAGTGCGTATTTGGGGCATCTCACTGTTTGCCCTGCGCTGTTCTCAGGGCTGGGTGGGGGACACAGCAGTGAATTAAACCAGCACAACACTGCTGCTGTTGTGTATTTCCCCACCCTTCTACCATGGCCAGAACAAGAAAAGAATGAGATCAAGAGGTAAAATAGATGTTTTGTTTAATGGGTATGGTCCAGAGAAGGAAGACAGAGCTAGGAAAGTGTACGGAGAGTAGGAAGCGTGATGCTACAGTTGCGGATTGGGAGCTGGGCACAGACACGGAGGAGAGGTCAGAGGGCTGACTGGGAGGAGGAAAGGGAGGGCGTGGGAGGCGTCTGTGGGAGCACTGCCTGGGGTGGAGCCTGGCCAACTGCAGAGCGGGCTACCCCACCCCCAGCACTCACAGCCTTCCCAATGGGCTGCCTCCTGCCCCCCTTTCTCCCCCCCCTCCCCGGCTTCCCCCTGTGCATCCTGTGGAAGGCCCAGAAGCTCTGGCTTTGGCTGCTACGGGAGCCCTGAGTTCGTGTTAGCAGTTGGGCCACCGGGTTGGAAACCCTGCATGAAAGACCACATGGAAAGGCCGTGGCATCCGGCTGAGCACATGGAACCGAGAGAGGCTGAGCCCTCTAAGGAGCCTCATGGGACAGTCCAAGTGGCCGTCACCTGCTGCAGCCACATAGAGACCCCGAGGAGAAGCAGCTAGCTGAGGCCCAGGCCTCCTGCAGAAACTTGAGCAGTAATAACTAGGACGTCTAGGGGAGCCTGGTGACACAGCAGCCGATCCCCGGATATGAGATGAGAGAGGGAGTCAGGAATGGCCAGAGGCACCTCAATATTGGGCTGAGGAGAGAGCATCTCTCTAAGGGAGCCTCAGGGCCCCATGTGGAGGCCTGACAACCTTCAGGAGGTACCCAGGCGGGGGGCTGGCCAGGAGGCAGAATCCAGTCCCGGGCCGGGAGATGCTAACAAGAAGGTCAGCAACCACAGCAGAAGGTGGTAGGTAGCCAGACCCCACAGGAAGTCTCTGAGCCAAGCAATCCCCAGACTGGGTTTTTATAAGGTGCTAGTGGCCTCAGATACAGCCCTTGAAGGCGGCCCCAAAGCTACTGATCTGGCCTGACAGTGCTCAGCCCCCCATGAGTGCCCAGCTTCACCCCCCACACTGGCAATGCCTTTCCTGGAAGCCTCCTCTCCTTAAGCCGGGCGGGTGGCCTGTCTCTTCTTCAAGTCTCCAGCACACCTACGGAAGCACTTCCACATAACAGAGCTGGAAGAAGTCCTTCTCCCATTTAGAAAGCAACTTCCTCCTACCACAAAAACAGTGCAGATGTCTGGCCATTTTCCCCTTCGGAGATCCATGGGTTGCTCCGAGGTAAAAGATAGTATTTTTATGTGTGAAAACCCGCTTTACTAAATGTCCCACTTCCTTGGGAAGCAGTGCATTATTTTCTCCATCTGGCGTATGCTAAGTGGTTGTGAAAATACAGGAAGTTCCTGTGAATTTCCTCAAGAAAATCTTGACAGGCTCTGCACTATTTTGGACTATTCTGATTTGTATTATGACATTCAGACTGCAATAAAATAATATAACATAATATAAAATAATAAAATACAGTGAAACCTGGTCACGCAGTATGAAGCCTTCCTTACCTTCTGTGATAACAAGTAAGAACATTTATATAAACAAAAAACAAGAGTGAAAACAAAAATGAGGGAAGATCCTGTTTTTGAAATGCATGGAATTGAAATTAACACAGTCAATTTAAGTTGTTTTATCAACATTTTAGGAACATTTGCTAAAATATTTGGTTTGTTTATATCATAGAATCATGGAGTATCTGAACTCTACAGAAGCTTAGCATTATTCTCTTCTCTCCACAGATGAAGAATCCCAAGTCCAGAGAGGTTCTGATTTTCCAAAGGTCACACAGCTGGTTAGAGGCAGAGTAAATGCGAGAATCCAGTTTTCATCATTCTTAATCCAGTTTGCTTCCTGGAGAACTCATGAGATATTTCTGATGTAAGTGTTTACACCTTGGCGTTGACTGGCTGCACCCCAGCCAAGGAGGAGGGAGGAACCAGGAAGGAGCCTGGGGGGGTAAAGAGTCAGGCAAAAGAGGGTGGGGAGAAGACCAGAGCAACCCCATTCTTCTCTTACTTTCTTCTCTCATTGTTCTCCAAACAATGGAATGGCAAGGGGAAAAGTCTTCGAGTCCCATTCTGAAAAGATTGCCCCTCCTGAGTATCACCAACCCCACCTCCTGGCCACCAGACCTGGCACTTAACTAGGAAAAGCCACAAGGCACTGGGTATGCACAAAGATGGCACTGAGTCCTTCCTTCTCTGGCCCCATCCATTAGAGCTGTGTGCCCCGGGGCAAGTTCCCTTAGGTCTTTGTTCTTCAGTCTCCTCATCTGGAAAATGGGAATAATAATAACACCTACTTCACAAGGTTGTTGTTGTGATTAAGGTTACTATTTTTAAGAGCTTGGAACGGTGCTGACACCTATTAAGTTCTATCAAAGTATCTGGTCAATAAGTTCACAAGAGGATTCAACATAGAGGACCATATCCATCTTCCCGGAATTTTTCTTATTAATTTAGGGCTCTTCCTAAGACACTTCCGGTCTTGGAATCTTCTTTGTCTTGGCTAGCCCCAGCCTCCCACCACCACATGCTAAACCGGAAGGTCAGAACAAACAGGTAGGACACTCAGAATTGCTATCACTACCACTGAAGTGTATTCAACCCAGTGAAGCTGCTTCCTACACCGCATAGAACCCTAGGCTCCCAGGTGTGAGGACACTGCCCTTCAGTGGCACCCGCAGAGTGTGGGGCACAACCAGCACGGGGGAGTTCCCAGCTGCGCCCATTAGCACGGTTTGCCTGGGACCTCAGGCCCATGAACCGCTCTTGTGCACAGGATCTATGGAAAGGTTCTTGGCTCTGTGATATTAGAAAAATCTGTTTTAGTTTCTTAACTCAGAATCCTTTGCACACTAGAGTTGTTTGGCTTTTTTTCTGCTGGATCTCTAAGTAGCATCAGAAATAACATGAAATGAGAGACTATGGACTCTGAGGAACAAACTGAGGGTTCTAGAGGGGAGGGGGAGGGGGGATGGGCTAGCTTGGTGATGGGTATTAAAGAGGGCAATTTCTGCATGGAGCACTGGGTGTTATACGCAAACAATGAATCATGGAACACTACATCAAAAACTAATGATGTAATGTATGGTGATTAACATAACATAATAATAAAAAAATAATTTCCTAATTATCTGTATGTGTGTGTGTGTATGTGTGTATGAATATCTTAAAAGAATAAAAGTCATCCCTTTGTGAATTCCATCCATTAACATACATTAAATACTGTATAGTTGCCAAACGCCGGGCTCTTTCCTTAGCCGGCGTTTGCGATGCTAATTCGCAGGGTCTCAGAGCTGGAAATTGCATGCCTTCAAGGAACAGAAGAACTCCAGTGAGCAAGTCATGCCAGGTAAAGAAAAGGTACAAACAATAGGAAATAGCAGGATCTGTGGCACATTGGTAAGACATACCCCAGCTAATTAAGATGTATTAGAAAGACATTCAAATGTAATTTTTTTATTCAAAACTCATCACCCATGCCTAAGAAGATTTGTGGGGAGCCAGTTAGGGTTCTCTCCATTGTGACCCTCTGTATTTAGGCCTATTCAGGTGTCCTTGGCCACACATGGAGCTAATCTGCAGTATCGCCCACAAGCCTGCCTCAAGGGGAAGATTCATGTGCTTCTCCCCAGAGCCTAATCTAAGAGACCACAAGGACACAGTCATCTCCAAATCTCTTCAGCAGCATTCCTAAAAAAGAGACTCTCCCCCAGCAGAGAGAGAGAGAGAGAGAGGTCCGATGATAGACGGACCACATCAGAGGAGGGACAATTTGATGTTGCAGGACACATGAAACTTGGATTGACTTCCAGTCCTGCCCTGTGAACGGAGCAAGTCTCCACCAGAAGTAGATATGGGATGGGAGCGAAAGGCTCTCCCTGGTTGTGTTGGTACTAGAATACATGGTAATAGGTAAGGTTGATCCCCGATTCCTAGCTGTGGTATTTATAGCAGAACAAAATGTGCCTACCAACAACCCAGAAGAAAGGGAATTGGTTCATCACCAGAGTGCCCTGAGACCTCAGAATCCAGAGGAAAAGGTGCAGTGCATTTCTCTGGGAGACAAACAGTGTTAGGAGGATTATGAAGAAATTAGCAGATACCAAGGGGTGGAAGAAATAGACCAGGATAGGGGCGCCTGGGTGGCTCAGTCGTTAAGCATCTGCCCTCGGCTCAGGTCATGATCCCAGGGTCCTGGGATCGAGCCTCGCATCGGGCTCCCTGCTCGGCGGGAAGCCTGTTTCTCCCTCTCCCACTCCCCCTGCTTGTGTTCCCTCTCGCACTGTGTCTCTCCCTGTCAAATAAATAAATAAAATCTTTAAAAAAAAAAAAAAGAAAAGAAAGAAATAGACCAGGATATTGTGGGCATTCATTGCGGGGTATGAGAAATCTCATGGAGCCTTTTGACTTACAAGGAAAGGATCTCAAGGGTCCTTGAGCTAAAGAAATTTTGCTGAAGGAGGTGAAACCTCTTTAATTGGATTACTTCCATTGTATCTCAGGTCCTGGGAGAGCTCAGGCTACAGAACGTCTTAAGAAGGGACTAAGGAGCAGTCCATTTCATCCCATGTCACAGTGTCACAAAGTGAGCAGGATGGGAGTTGATTTTTAAATAATCAAGTCTGGGGGCACCTGGGTGGCTCAGTCAGTTAAGTGTCTGCCTTCGGCTCAGGTCATGACCCCAGTGTCCTGGGATCGAGTCCGGCACTGGGCTCCTTGCTCAGTGGGGAGCCTGCTTCTCCCTCTGCCTGCCACTCCCTCTGCTTGTGCTCTCTCTCTCTCTCTGTCTGACAAATAAATAAATAAAATCTTAAAAAATAAAATAAAATAGTCACATCTGTACTATAAAGTTGAACATGCCTAGAAAATTTTTAGCCAGTCTTTTCCCATAGCTGTGATTCAAGCAGCTTGCGAGATCATGTGGAAGCCAACAGCACACGGGAGAATTTTAAGGGGAGCCTCTGGGTGTCCCGGCCATAGCACATACTTCATAGTTTCAATATGACATTTGTAGAAATGTAAGTAGGCATGAAATCAGATATTTTTAACCATGAAATTTGTTGATTTATGATTTCCATAGGGTACCCCCTTCAGACAAGAACAACAGAATGTGGCCCAAAGGCTCTTCTGTCTTCTCTTGTAAAGAACCAAATAATTGGCTGTTTTCCTCAGTGAGGCACAACTGGTTTCGATTTAACTGAAGCCTGGGAATAGTTTTGTCAGTTGGCCGATGACTGGCTCTTCTTTGGCGTTTCTGTCCTCCACCGACGGGCACCTGTCTCTTGGTTGCCATCCCCTCTGCAAACCTTCAGGCACACTGGTGGCTTCCCATGTAACATGTAACTCCCCAATTACAGCTGCCACTGCATCTGACCACTTGTCAAAAACCATGGTGTGTTTTAAGAGGAAAAGCCTCCCTTGATGCTCTTATAAGAAACAGGTTGATATGGTTCAATAGGAAGCATTGCCCCAGCTGTGGTATATCCTTTCCCTCACTCAACTATCTTTACATGGAAAGAGGAAAAAAAAGGAACTCAGATGAAACAGGATAAATTAATTTTTAAAGATGAGGGAAACATGCAGCCACACACAAAACTACAAACTCCCATTCTAAATAATTCCCAAAAAGAGTATGAGAAAAATTTGCATCACACTGAAGAGCCCTCCATTGTCCGTGTATTAACTAGATCACCCTCAAGGTCTTTCCAACTTTTAGAATCTATGATTTTATGGCTTCTAATTTTCATGACAACTTTGAGGCTGTGTTCTTTAAAAGATAAGTTTCCAGCTTCTCTGTTTTATGGGCAAGTGAATCCCATCGAAAATGCAAGAGAAATGAGGGGGGCAGCAGGAGGCTGAAGATGTTACATCTACTCCTCAACCCATGGCTTGCTTGAATTCATGTCCTCAGATAGCATATTTTACCAGGAACAGCTTTTTAACTCCATATTCCTGCCTGCTGGTTTTCCCAAAACTACGTCCTCTTACTTCTGGCAGAGTACTGACTGATGAATGAATGTGTGGACCAGTGATTGAGGAAATTAAGTGATCTCTTGGGAAATAGATAGAATGTACTTATACATGTGTTCCGACTTATGTATCCAAAGATCATATACTTTTAAGGATGAGACTTCATCCTCTCCTGGGACTATTGGTTCCATTTAGGGTAGAGAAATATTTCACACTAATTTGGAAAGGGGGCTAAAGGTGGTTCTGCCTAATGGGAAATATTCATCCAGGTAAGAAAGAAAATGTCTTATGTTGAAGGATATCAGCATTAACTAATGAAGGGTTGTCGGCAGAATTCGGAAATAAGAGATCCTGGAGTGAGATTCTAGAAAGTCTGCGTTGACATGAACTCACTTGGAAATTTCTTTGCAGTATTGTTTGTAGGTGTGGAGCAGGGTGGATGAAAGTCCATGTTACAACTCCATGCTGGATTTACCAGATTCAAATAAAGACGGATACCTCTCATGGTGAGATTGATGTTATAGGCAGCACCCACAGAAGAAGGCAAAGGAGGATGGAGTTTTTCTGGAGACACAAACTTGGCATAAAGGGAGGATTGATAGGGATGCAGAACCTCTCCCTCGGGACACCTAGAGACGTTAGTCTTGCAAAAGCACAGCATCTGGGATGGCTTGGGTTTCTTAGCTTCTGTTTGCACCTGCTGACTGCTCCCTGGGATTCAGAGATGCTGCTGCAGAGGACAGGATCAGAGCTGAGAAAATGCATCCATGTATCTTGCAAATTTTGACAGCCAGCAAGGACGAGATCGGCTAGACTGAGGCGCGTATTTTAAGTTATAAAAAAGACAGATTAAAAAGTAAAAGAGAGAAATAAGGATTGCATGGTATGTGGCAGAAAGTAGCAGCAACTCAGTTGCCAGAGCTGACCTCGGAGGCTAATTTTCTGCCAGACATTTTGCTCTATCCTTTACCAAGATCATCTCATTGAGTAGTTTCCACGATCCTGGGCTGTAGTTGCTATTGTTTTAGGACTCTGCACTAGTGCGGAGACTCAGATTAAGCTACTTGCACGAGATCATCCAGGTGCTAAGTGGCAAGATTGGCATTGAAACCCAAGCAGCCTGACTGAGAGTCTGTTCTCTAAGCACTTCATCAAGTTGCTGTCCATCCTGGTTAGGGAATATAATTCTGACTGTCTGATTAAGAATGATCTCAGTGGAGAAGAAATGTGAAGCATGCCATGGTGTAGTGAGAATCTCAGCTCTAGTATCAGATTGGAACACATTATTTAACAACCTGGTTCATGGATTTTCTGATTTGGATACTGGGAAGATAGTAGTTATCTAACAGGTTATAATATCTAAATTCAATAATGTTGTCCAGAATGACTCAAACATCTTTATAAAATATGGACATTAAGTAAAAAAATTTTAGGTTTCTTTCCCTGGAATTCCCTTAAATATTTTTAAAGAAAAATAGATACCATGTATGCTCCAATTTTCCTACAAATTAGTGCTAACCCAATAAAATCAGTAGCAAATTAATTTTCACAGAAAAGTTTGTAAATAGTTGGTCACACTTGATAAAATACCGCTTTTCATGAGTACTTGTGCACATGACCTGATATTTCATATACATAATATCATATGGGTTTTATTGACAAATAATTTTGCTGTGTATTGTGGAATTAAATATCTCACTGGGCCCTATAAAGAACAACATAAGTCTTCAGATTCTCTGCTCCCTAAATTGATATATAGTAGACATTTGTAAGTAATAAAATTCTTTGAACACGTTTGTTATTAATACCCCAAGAAACCAATGGTGTTGACTGTGAATTAGCACTTCTGTGAATTCAGATGTGAGGAAATTTTGTTCTAAGTTGCGCTCAGGATAAAAAATAAGTTTTCTGTAATATCTGATAGTTATATTAGGAAGACCCAAGTAGAAAATAAACTTAGGCTTCCAAAAATCACAGACACAACGTGGGCTATTCTGAGATTTTTATTAAGATGAAACTCAAATAATTGATTGTCATCAAATAATCTTCAAATAATTGATTTTGAGGATATAATGGATAGAACAAGAGGAAAACTTGAGGAATAGATGTTGATTTATTCTTGATAACATTCAGAGGAGGATTGTGATGGGGAAACGTGAGAAGATTGGAGAGGAGCAAAATGTTTTCAATTTTAAGAAAAGGATAGAAGAAATGTATTTTAGTTCTGTAAGGTACTTACAGAATAGATGGACAAAGGCAAGCAACGTGAAGGCAATATCTACTGGAGTGACCAATGGCTCTGTGTTCAACATGACCTGATCAGTAACAATACTATCAACTTCTCGGTGGTGTATTATACATTTGTATGATATCACCAATAATATTATATTGATAATGCTATAAATTTCTTGTTTATATATACTACATCTGTACAATCACCAATATTATCAACTACCTGGTTAAAGGAAACAGGCTTCTGGAATTTTTAGAAGAAATCAAATGGGAAGGATCAGAAAATACACACGACAAAATTAGATTTTTAAGAGTCATCTCAGTAAACGACAGCGAGTGACACAATCGGACAATGTGAAATTTAAGGGAGTGAATGTAAACCCTTCTCTTGCACCAAAAAACGAACCCCTCTAGGTTTCACAGAAAAGTGGCTCTAAGATGAAAAACCGTCAATGTTGTTAAGCTAGAATTAGGAGGAAATGCCGCTGAAGCTCTGGACACACATGGTCGCTGCTTTGAGAGACACCTGTGGTGAGTAGGAGACTACAGGCCCGCCCAGCATGCTCCAGGAGACTAGGCCCCCCTGTCTGAGCACTGTTCTTGTGTTGCAGCCCTGATTCCACCAACCCTTGTCGTGCGCCCTCCGGGGGCTGGGAAAGGGCAATGTCTGCAGCCCTTCTGGGATGTAGTGTTCCACTTCTCCATGGAGGAAGGGAGATGTGCAGTTGAAGAGTGATTTCTTGTGCTGCTCAAAAGTAGCTGTTACTATCCAGAGACCAAGAATGCTTTTCTTTAATCACTACACTATTCTTATAATTAAGACTCCAGACTCTATCAAGACGTTGAAGCAAAATGCCTTTTCCGTCACCCCCTTCCGCCCTTGGGTAGCACGTACAGTCGACCCTGCTCAACCCACCCTCATGACTTCGCTTCTCATGTCTTCCATTGACTTGACTCCTCCCTTGCCTCAAAACTTATCTCCAGGATTGGGTCTGAAATATATTGATAAACCGACGTAAATGAATATTTGCCACATCTCAACTTTGACAGGGCATGATGATCACTTCCTGCAGGATCAAACAGGTGAGGGGTGAGGGGCCGATGGAATCTGACATCAGACCAGAGATTCTGAACCGCGGTGGGCTATTGCTCCCTGAGGGATCGCATTGCATTCTAATTCAGGGCTGTTCTTTTGAGGGTGCTCTGAGACTGTGGAGTTCCGGAGTGGATATTCAGCATTACCATTGCCAGCCATGGACTTTAATTCATGCAGCCATTTTATACAAAATGAAAGGAAAACATTAGATATTCACATTATGCAAAGAGAATAGGATTCAATTAGTTAACTAAACCTTGATCTGAATTCACTCACATGGGAAGCATCCCCTGTGAGAGGACTGAGCCCCTACTGCTGGTGGGGCAAGCAGTTGAAAATGACTGGGGCCACTCAAGTGCCAGGAGGGAGCCTGGCCTCCAGTAAGCCCTCAGTAAGTGTATGCTCTTCTTTGGGAGAGCCAGCCACACCACCTGCCATAACAGTGCGGCCGGCTGTTCTCACTTGGAGTTTCCCGTGTGGATATTACAGTCGTGAGAACCAGCTCGGACAAGTGATGAGCATCCAGGAGCCTGAGCCCAATGACAGACATCCCAAATCACAGTCTCCAGGAATGTCTCCGGGAATGTGTATGTTTACCACCTTGGGTACATCTCACATAAGAAGAATTTAATTTATAGTTAACACAATCACCAAGTCTACAGCTGGGCTTTTTTTTTTTTTAATTTAATCGACACTCTCCAATTTCCTTAACTCTGCAATACTACCATTTATCCCTTTATTTAACAAGTTTGTTGAACTCTTGTATGCACAGATATCTAGATGGTGGGGTTACAAAAACAAGAAAAGAGCGATGCCTGCCATTGCAAACTTGCAGTCTAATGAAGAGATTGGCATATGCACAAAAAAAATAAGAGAGAATGTGATGTGTTCTGGTCAGAGGGAAGAATACAGTGATGCTGAGGTTGGACAGAGGGCAGCAAACTCGCTCAGCCTGAACGATTGAGGGAGGCTTCAGTGAGGGGGCAGAAGAGTAGTTAGCTCTCCAGAGATGAAAATGCACAGAAGACCCTGCATGAAGAAGCTGGCCCGGCCTCATTGAGCAATGATGCAGCTCAGTGGCAGTGTAAGGGACATCAGGAAGAGTAATAGAAGCCCAAGGGCCTGTTTGTCAGGAAATTAGTATTTCATCTTGTAAGCAATAGAGTCAATTTGATCTCGTCCTATTAGCAAGCAGAGGAATTGCCCGATGGATTTGTGTTTTGAAAAGATCACACTGGCAACAGGGCAGAGAACCGGGGCTAACAGGGGGCCAAGGAGAGCAAATAAGACAACGTGCCGTGGGGGCAGGCTGCAGGAGACTTTATTTTAAGATCTGAGCCCTGAAAACTTCCTTGCTTCTGGATGATTTTTTCTCCTACCTGGCTCCTTGGAACCAACTTGAAACATTTGTTTAGTTGAAACAAATGTTTAGAAACATTTCCTTAGGTTTTTAGTGGGGGGAGAAAAGGAATCTTCACAAAAATCCAGAACCAAGTGCTTGGTACATCTGGCTTAGGGAAAAAATCAAGCCAAACCAAACAAAGGCAGCACAATTTGCAACAGTAAGTAATACTTTCAGTGCCCTGCTCCTTTGGGCTGTCGATTCTACTTCTCTGTTTCTCGCATCTACTTAATCTCTGGGGAGAAACGTTGCAGAAGCTCACCTCTACACCACTTAACGTTCAGCATGGCAATGCAGCCTGAAAAAAAGGCATGCAATCTATGTGCACTTTGAAAAATTTGCTGTGGATTTTGGGTGATAATAATGTGTCAGGGTAGATTCATCAATTGTAACAAATGTACCACGCTGGGGGGGAGACGTTGATATTGTGGGTGGGGGGGGTACCTGCATGGGGCAGGGGGTCTACGGGAAAACTCTGCACTTCCTCTCCATTCTGCAGTGAACCTAAAACTGCTCTAAAAATAAAGTCTATAAAAAGAAAACAAAGCAAATTGCAGGAGAGTTTATAAAGTATGTTCCTATGTTTAAAATGTATATATATATATATATATATATATATATATATATATAAATGTATGTATGTTCATCTAGCTGTACTCCAAGATCTGCGCATTTATCATACGTAAGTCACACCTGGATAAAGGAAAAACAATACGTGTGCATTAAAATGTATAATATATGTTATTTTTCAGGAGATGCTTCCCGATTTTTTGTTACCTTCAAAATGTGGTGTAAGTCCATAATGGGAGCGGCAAGGACCTCAAGCTGATAACAGGACAGATGTTGAGAGCAGGGGTCCCCTTTCTTACAGTTGCAAAACTCAATCTACTTTTATAAAAAGTGATCATGGGTTCAGTTTAAATAGCTAGTGTGGACATAAAGGAATATGGGGTCCTTAAACAAACACCTTCTTCACGATGCCCTAACTTCCTTCATCGAGGGCAGAACCCATGTGCTAACACACACATCTATTTTCCCCAGAAAAATGATACATTTTGAATTTATAAACCATTTTTTGGGGAAAAAAAAAAGGAAAGCCTCCTTACTCTATAATCACACCTCTTGCATGAACATTTCTCACACCGTACATAGAAGGACACACACAGTGAAGCAAGACACTGTCAGATTGCCCTTTTTTGTTATATGAGCAAAAGCACCTTTGGGAGAAAAAAAATACTACACGCAGCTATTCTTTCCTTGCAGAGTATCTGTGGCCTCCCTCGGTAAATGGGCCCCACGGGAATCCGTGCACATCCCACCAGGCATGGCGACGCAGGTTGTGTATGTGTTTGGCCATTGGCATGGGTGACGCATCATCTGCGTCTGCAGCTCTGAATACCACCTAAGCATCTGCATGTAGGGTTTGCCCTGCCTTGGCAGACGCTAAAGGATAACTGACATTCTGTGTGTGTGTGTGTGTGTGTGTGTGTGTGTGTGTGTACAAAAGATCTCTGTTCCTAAACAAGAAGGCCCCTCAATCCTCCTGAGAAGGCACTTGGAGAGTGTCCAGGGCTGACACTTGACCCTCACTCCTTGGAGGTGAAAGGCAGCACGCACCATGTCACCTGGCCCCTGACACCCGTCCCTCTACACTTAATCAGCCTGGGTTCTGATAAATGAGCTTGCCTGGAGGAATGCGAAGGGCCGCCGCTGCATCTGCTCCTGCCCTGCACATCACATCTTTCCAGACTAAATAGCCAGGCTGGTGCAGATCCAGGCTGCCACCACCGGGACGGTTTGGACCAGCTCAGGGGCTCTGCTCTCTGCAGTGACCTCTGCTGATGGCGGTGCCATGCTCCCTGCACACCTGCTTCTTCCGCGGGAAGGTCCCCCAGGCACGGCTTGTGTCCAGGGCACAGACTCAACAGAGCCCCCCGTGATAACCTTGGCCGGCCGGCTTCAAAGAGCGTCTCTCTATCTGAAGGGCAGGAGATACCACCAGACGCCAAAAGGAAAACAACTACAGTTGTACAGAAATTATGGGTCCGAAGTTTTTATAAACACACACACCAACACTGAAACTAAAGGATTTGACTTTTAGCCCCAAACAGAACAGTTGAGTTGCCTGGTCGCAAACCCACTCTAGTGTTTTGAGAAGCTGATAACATCCACTGTTTATTAGCAAGGATCAGGGGATTTGTGTTCTCTGTCTTATACACTGACAGTGGGCGCGCAGCCTGCTTTCAGAAATGTGCCCTGTAGAATGTACCCTTGTATGTGTTCCCCAAGATATGTGCTGAACAATGTCTTTTGCAACTTTGTATGAAGTGGCCAAATATTGCCAACAGCTAGATATCCATTAACAAGGGGCTTCTGAAATAAAGTACAATGTATCATTTAAGACTTGGAGCTATGTGCTGACAAAAAGGTGCCAAGGTACACTATGATGTAAAAAGCAAAAACTTACAAAACAATACATTTGGATAACATGATTCTACTATGTAACAAGCAACCAACCAACCAAGCAACAAAAAACCAATGTGTTTATGAAATCACACACAGGTCCAGTAACTAGAAGAATAAACCAAAGCGGTTCTGAAGAGATTACCTGTGAAACAGACCCATAAATACAGAGAACAAACTGATGGTTGCCAGAGAGAAGGGTGGTGGAGGGATGGGCAGAAGGGATGAAAGTGGCACCTGGGTGGCTCAGTTGTTAAGCATCTGCCTTCGGCTCAGGTCATGATTGCAGGGTCCCGGGATCGAGCCCTGCATCAGGCTCCCTGCCCAGCGGGAAGCCTGCTTCTCCCTCTCCCACTCCCTCTGCTTGTGTTCCCTCTCTCACCGTGTCTCTCTGTCTCTCAAATAAATAAAATCTTAAAAACGAAAGGAGGAGTGAAGGGGGCAGTGGGCGGTACGGGCTTGGAGTTAGAGAATGAATAAATCACAGGCATGAAAGGCATGGCATAGGGAAGGCCATCAATGGAACTGTAATAGCGTTGCCTGGTGACAGATGAGAGCCACACTTGTGGCAAGCACAGCATAACGTATAGACTTGTCATGTCGCACACCTGAAACTAATGTAACACTGTGTGTCAACTAGACTTCAATTTAAAAAGACACCCAGAGAGAGATTACCTGGCGGCAGTGGAGTGGGATTAGGAGATGGGAAGGAACACTTTCAACTTGAATTCAATATATTTCTGTATCGTTTGAATTTGTATAATTAGCTATGATCATGGACCGACTTCACTTTAAAAAAATACAGACGTGTCTGCCCCCTCTCACACGTATTTGAAGATCAGTGAGACAAGACATACAAAGCAACAGGGACAAAGCAAAGGGATCATGACACCGTTAACGTCCACACCTCCACAGACAGGCAGCAGTTTGATGTGTCTCGTGGATGCTTTGAGAATGGGAAACTTACTCTTCTCTGATCCCCAAAGTCAGGCAAGAATTCCATGGAGATGGATCTGGAAGAATGAGGAGTTTGCTGATTGAGGAGAGAAGCACACTCAGGCAGGGGACAGGGGAGTGCGTCAGGCACCATATTAACGGAGGTTACAATATGCCCCTTTTGGGGTTTGCAGGAAAGGGGCAGGCCAGAATCTGCTGGGGAGTCCAGCCCAGACCTGGGGCTCCCTTACCACGAAGCTCACTGAGACGGCAGAGGCATCTTAAATGGTTGGAATATAAAAGTGTATGAGGTCAGGGCAGGTGAGGAATAGAGAGCTGGCTTGTGATTCTATCTCAAGGAGGGGCTATTTTTCTGCCAAAGAGGTAGAAGCACTTGAAAGTTTGGACTTGCAAGTGAAAAGAGCAAATATGATTTGTATTTATGTCTTCCAATACGTGTTATTATTCATAAGACGCCCTGTATCTGGTCCGGGGCAGAAGCTGCACAGTTGTACTGAGCTCCTGAGCCTAAGACATCTCCATGCCTTCTTGTGTTCTTAGATACCACTCTAAATCCTTTACATGGAATATTCTTACACAATACACGGTCTTTCAGAACTTGCGTTCAGTGATTTTCTATACTTCGAATCCATTTTACTATTTTTTGAGGTTATTTATTTTTTAATTTTTTAAAAGATTTTGTTTATTTATTTGAGAGCGAGAGAGCATGCATGAGCAGGAGTGGGATGGAGGGGCAGAGGAGAGGGAGAAACAGACTCCCCGCCGAGCAGGGAGCCCGACTAGAGACTCGATCCCGCGATCCTGGGATCATGACCTGAGCTGAAAGCAGATGCTTAACCAACTGAGCCACCCAGGTGACCCTTTCTGGTTATTTAAATTCAGTTTTCCTTAGATCCCAATTTCCCATGTGTCACCAAAAGCTTTTCTTTCATCCCTGAGTCCTCTAAAACTCCTCTCCTCCTTAGGGGCACTGAATTGCTAACATGTCTAAACCTTGTTTCCTTTTGTTTTGCTCTGTTGCGCATTGCAGATATTGCATTCTTTACAAATTGAAGCCATGGGGCAGGCCCACATCCAGCAAGGCTGTTGGTGCCATTCTTCCAACAGCATTTGCTATGAGTCTCTGTGTCACGTTTGGTAATTTTGGCAATATTTCAAACTTTTTCACCATTACTATATTTGTTACGGTGATCTGTGATCAGTGATTATGACTCACCAAAGCTCAGATGATGGCTAGCATTTTTTAGTAATAAAGTAAAATTAATTAAGGTATGCACATTTTTTAGACATAACGCTATTATTGAACACCTAATCAACTACATTATAGTATAAACATCTTTTATATGCACTGGGAAACCAAAACATTCATTTGACTCACTTTTTTGTGATACTTTATTGCAGTGGTCTGGAACTGAGTCCACATTATCTCCGAGTGATGCCTGTACTTTTTACAAAATATTGTTT
Source organism: Eumetopias jubatus (assembly GCF_037043125.1). NCBI lineage: Eukaryota > Metazoa > Chordata > Mammalia > Carnivora > Otariidae > Eumetopias > Eumetopias jubatus. Next base: position 12,173,840 of record NW_028274820.1, read on the forward strand.
TTATATTGGGCATCATCATTTTCTAGGCAAATGTCTGGGTAAGACCAATGGTGTGCTAAAAAATGTTTAGCAGGTGATTCTCCAGGAAAAAAAAAAAGAAAAAGTTTAATGTGTAGCATCTGCCTACTTCTGTGGTGTAAATACTCCCACAATGGCCTGGTTTAAGTTACCAGCTTGAGGTCAACGAATGCAGAGTTGGAAAGACATGCATATAGTCATATAGTCAGCTCTCCCCTAAGCTGCCATGTGAGCCAATTCCAAGCGCTACTGGAAGACCTTCATCAGCATTTGGACTAAACCAATGGTTTATGCAAGAGAGTTGCAATCACTCCAACTTCATTCAAGTGTTAATTCCTGGGGTATTTACTGAGTGATGCACTCTTGCTCCAAGCACTTGAATGCACCAACACTGTTCTAGGAAGGAAGCATTTAGCAGTAAAGTAGATGAAGTTGCCTTCATGGAACTTATATTCTAGTGGGGGAAGACAGACAACAAAAAAATAAATAAATAGCTTGTAAGTCATTTGGTTATAAATGCCATGGAGAAATATAAAGAATAGTAAGAGGGATAAAGAGTCTAAGGGGAGCGAGGCAGGGGGGTAGGCTTTACTTTTCACAGAGAGTTAGAAGATCCTCATGAATACAAGACAGAAAAATAAGAAAGTCAGACAGAAATTTGGGCAAGAGTTTTTCCAGGCCACAGAAACAGCATATGCAAAGGTCCTGAGGCAACAACATGCTTGGCATGGTGGAGGAACAACAAGGAAACCAGTGGAACTCAAGCAAAGAGGTCTACAAACCTCGCAGCTTAGAAATTCATTGACACTTCCTCTACAAATTTGTTCTTCATTTCCCTTTTGCCTTTCGAAGGATGTCAAAAATGTTTCTACTTAAAAAAACAGCTGAAGTTATTACTTTTCATTTTCCTTAGAAAGGAAATGAAGTATATAGAGATTAAATCAGAGGCCTAATTACAGATCCAAAATTATGATTGGTCTCTGTTTTATATACACTGTAACAAAACCCATGCCAGGCAAGTTCCTGCCTGACCTCTCCCTGGGTCCAATAACCATATGTTGGCTGCCTCACTGTTTCCCTCCCCGTCTGCAGCTCTCTAGAAACGAAAATGCTCTTCTGCAGCCATCATTAGATGGTTCTTGAAATCGTGTGATGTGGTTTCCATTAAAAAGTCATTTCTTCTGTAGTGAAATTATAATATCATTCATTTATTTTTCAGTTCGGCCAACAAATATTTATTGGACCAAACCTATGCTCTCAAAACCCGTGCAAGGAACTAAAGATACAGCAGCGGAAGACAGAGCACGTTTGCTCCCTCCCCCAGTGGTGATTAAAGTTTAGTGGAAGAAGCAAACATTCGACCAATATTTAGATCGCGAAGTCCAGAAATCTTATTGTGATAAGCGTTATAGTGATTGGCATTAGAACAGAAGTGTTACAAATATACCAGAAATCTCAGACAAATGATGATTTTGATATTGAAAAAGTACCTTGGGAGACAAAACAGAAGGAATTGAGTTATTACCCCGGGGTGGTGTGCAGAGGGCATGAAGCTGAGCGAGTGTTCTGAATGTCCCAGGGAAGGTGGAGACAGGAACTCAGCTGGGGAGAGTGACAACCTCAGAATCTGAATAAAAGGGAAATTTAGGGCTGCAAACCGGTTAGAAGATGGGGTGGCTAGAAACTGCATTCACAGGATATGGAGGACCATGTCATTTGCTTATATTAAAATGCTGGGGTGTTGGGAGAGAAGCCCCCCAGGCCAGGGAGAACTTTCTTTCTGAGGGGGGTGGGCACACTGCAAAATGCCCATGGTGGCCTCCCAGGGGCACTGGATTTCTTGAGAGGAAAGAGTAACCCCTCTCAGGAAAGCATCGGGGGGGGGGGAAGCCTCCCAAATTAGATGAAACCTGGCCTTTCTGCACCCTTCCCTGCCCCTGGAAAATGACTGTGGATGAGAAATTAAGAGCTTTGTCATGGTTTGGGGCTCGGGCCTAGGAGGGTGTGGAGGCCATGTGGTTGACCTCTTTCTAAAGCTTGAATTTTTTTTCCCATCAAGAAAACACTGAGAAACAACCCTGCTCTTTTATCTGTGTCAAGTCCTAGATGACAGGACCTCTCTCTGACCATCCCATACTGTCCCTCCTGCGGCCTAGGCCAGCCCCTGAGCCTCCTGGAAGAGTGCCTTGAGTCTGAAGGTCACCAGATGCACTTTGCCAGGGTCCCCGAGCCACCTTTGCCCAAGGGGCAAAACCCTGCGCCCCCACGCTGCCTGAGCTGAAGATGGGGAGAGCTTCCATGGTGCCGGCTCTGGCTCAGTGGGCAGGATCCTTCCAATGGGCACAACCCTGACCGAAAGCCGTCCCACCCCTATGGTGGCAGCAGGGGAGGGATGAAGCGAAGGGTGTTCAGCAACTGGCAGCCTTGGACTGACGGGATAGATGCATCTCCAACTATATAGAGGATCCCCGGTCACGTAAGGGGATCACCTGGAGAGAAATAGCAAACCCCTTAAGTCTGTCTCCAATGCATTAGGAAGTTTTCTTTTTAAACAGCTAATTTTGGGGTGACCAAGGTATACTGTTCCATCTTTCCATAGTCATCATGATTTCTCACGAAACTGAATGAAAAGAAAAGCAAGGGAAAGAAACAGAGCAGGAAGACTGCAAGGATGCAGTGTGAGCCTCATGTAATCGGAAGTGTGGGATGTAAAAAGACTTCCTTGCCAAAAAAGAAATGCTGGCGAAATGATACAGGGTGAATAAACCACAGGCCCCCAATTAACAGCAGTGTGGGACACTGGCGGGCCACACACACAGAAGGCGGGCTCCGCCGGCAAGCCTGGAGGAAGCTGGGACTCGGAAATTCTCAGAAAATAGATAGACAGGAGTGAGGGTGGGGGTGGGATTTTGAGAAAGGACATTTCAAATCATCTTAACTCGGCTGAAGCAGATGGGATAGTCTTAATTCTCCAACACAGGCGCTTGAGACGGAGGGCATGCCTGCACCACAACAAACATTTTGGTAGAGAATAAACTAGGGCACATGCCTGGAAGTGGTGTCCACGGCGGCTGCGAGCTCTCATTCAGCATTCCGGATGCTCTCCCTTCAGTCCTCCCCATGCTCGGTGGACCAATTCAGTGATGCTGCTCAGAACGTTCTGGGGATTTTTTACATGAGGCTGACCGACTGCCCCAGGAGGGGATAGTAGGGTGATCTCGTAAAACGGGACGATCGGTGATAAAACCAGGAACACCCAGGCACACGGGGTCATCTGGGGATCCCAGTTTAGACTCACTGGTTTGGGGCAGCCTTTGGAGACCCCCACCCTTGTTTCGCCTAGCAGATGGTGTCTGTTCCCCAGGCCAGTGACAGGAACTTGGCCTGAGCCCCACGGAGAGAAGCTCTGGACAGAGCCTGAGGGAGACTGTTTTATACCAACGGCTGGAGGTGACTAATTAAGAGTCAAGGGGACACGGTGAGGCTCAGCGAGAAAAACACAGATTCTTTTTGTTTGGCCTTTATGAGTCTGTAGCTTTGTGAGCCCTGGGAGCCAACACCAAGGACCACAGTCTCATCCGCAGGGCCGGGGGCTTCAAGAACAGAGCGAGGGACTGCCCTCGTGTGGCTTCGTGGACACTGAGCATTGCCGATGGGACCCAGTGGAAAATGTCAGGGGTTTGTTGGTGAGTGTATGTGAGAGGTGCCCAAGAATCCTTGTGGCCACTGGGAGTCTGGGACGGGGAGAGAGAAAAGGATGTGGGACGGGAGCTTGAAAGGAGGAACGGAGGACATGGAAGCATAAGCCTGCAAGATTTCATAATTATGGTTCACAAGACCTTATCAACAGTTATAAACTGCAGAATCCAAAGAAATCTGGGCTGCCTATGGGTCTGAGAGAGAGCTGAGCGATATGGTTATTGAGGAAAGTGTATTAATTATCTTCTGGTGGGTTACAGTGTGTCAGAGGCCATGCGAGGGTTATGTGAACAAGATTTTATTTGAAACTTAAAGCAATTTTACAAAATACGTGCTATTACTATCCATTCCTGTTTCAAAACAAGGCACCGAGAGGTTTAGCGACTTGCCCAAGAGCACACAGATCGTCCAGCTTCTCTCTTTGTGGTTTCAGTGAGAGGCAAAGAGGTGTTGCAAAGAGGTGAAGCCATGGGGCCTGGAGCCAGGCTTCCCAGATAGGAACCCTGGATTCCTTCAGTTCCCACTTGCTTATTGTGCTAAGTTAATACAATCAACTCAGAATAGGGCCTGGCACATAGTAAGTGAGGGATAAATGTTGGCTATGGACTAGATGTTGATTTATTATATCGATCACCAAAAGCCTCACAAGGAGAAGCTGGGGTTTGAAACAGTCTGACTCCATTGTCTGAGCTCTTGACTTCGGCTGTTGGTTGAGCCGTAATGGTGGGAGCCTGTGTCCCTGCTGTCTCGGCCACCAGCTCCTCAAGCACAGGGTTTTCTGCTGAACCAGTGATGTTATCAGCAGCTGGTACATTTCCTTCCTGCCTTTTTCTCTAGGAACTGTGTACACACACACACACACACACACACACACACACACACACCTGAAATGGTTAAGTGGTGATTGCAGGTATATACAATGGCTGGATAGTTCGGCTGTTTTTCAACATTTTAGGGCACTTTTCTGGGCTCGTGGCTTCCTGTTAACATTTTGAAATAGAAGTGTGTCCTGGCTCATTTCTTCAAGCATCCTTATCCTAGGAAGGCTCCCTGGAAGTAGCCCTCCCTGGGCTTCTACTTCTCCATGCAGAGAAGTCTTCACCTTGTCTAGTCAGCTAGACATTTCCTAACATTTGACATGTAATCTACTTAAATATAAAGAGGCTGCTTTTCTGGCATCCCAATTAATCTGCAAGAATGGAATCTTCAGTTCTTTAGCATTTGACACAACACCATATGCCTTTTCCAGAATTTCCTAGCATTCAACTGCTGTTCAGTTGCTGTCTTTCCCACGAGCTAAGTGTTAAGCTTGAAATAATAGATTTGCTAACAATTCTGCTTCTTTTATCTCTTATAAAAACAGTGTCATTTTGCAATAATTTTCCTGTACTTGTGGGGATCTGAGCTGAAAATGCAAGAATGTGATTTTTGTTTTCTGGGCAAAGCGGATACTAGTGATATCCAGCAGCTGACTTGCCCGTTCCTGCCCTCTCTCAAAAAAACACACCTATCCCAACAGCGGCTGTTTAAAGAAAAATTGGTTTTGGCCATCAGGAATTCAAAGACCTTTCTGAAGTACTTGATGTTTGTCATATACTTATATTTTCAGAGCTTTACTCCTCAGTTTATTGGTTACTACCAACTTCTAAAGATCTCTTTCTTTTAACTGATATTCATTTTAGACACATGTAATTAACCAAATTCATCTTTCATTTCCTTCACTTTAGACAACTTCTTTTATTATACAGTTTCTAGACATGGCCAAGGCTGAAAACATATATTTAAATTCGCTTAAGATAATTTTATTTTTCTTGCATGCAATCCTTTAATTTCAATATTTTTCTTATAGGTCCTAATGATGTTGCCAGGAGGAATGGTCCCTTTAATAATGAACATATTATGCAAAATTGCAGGTTTTATTGGGGTAGGCTCCTATACACTTTGCAATTTCAGTGATGTTTCCTGCTGACTTTATTCAAGTAAGGCCTTCACTACCTACAACAAGCCAACAAAAATTGAGTCATTTCTGAGTGTCAGCTTGTAAGGCACTTCCAGATGGAAATCTCTCCTGCTCAAGCACCTTTTTACAAGAATGAGATCGCTCAGATTTTGCTTATGTTCCCATTGATATACCAGAATAATATGATGAATTTTGGTTAGATTCATATACCTCTTGCACATTTGGAATTAGTTGTGAGTGATTGAAACATCCCATAAAATGAAATAAATACGGCAGATGTCAGAGAAACCCCGCCCACTGGCCCAGAGACGCAAGGAGTCTTCTCTTTGCCATGGATGACATTGCTTGCATGAGTGTTATTGTGGGTGAATCACGCTCCCCCTGGAAGGATATGTTGAGGTCCTAACCCGAGGCACCTGTGAACGTGGACCTATTTAGAAATAGTGGCCTTGCAGATGTAATCAAGGAAAGATGAAGTCATGCTGAATGAAGATGGACCCTAAATCCAGTGGGTGGTGTCCTTGATGTAACACATTCAAGAACCTTTCTAATACCACTTCCACCCTATACCAGACACACACACACACTCACACACACAGAAGATCTGTTCATTAACAAAATATCACAAACTCCACAAGGAAGCCGTCATCCATGAGCAAAAGTCTATAGGAAGATCAGAATCCCCAGAATTCGAGATCAAGAAGAGAGCACAGAAGAAGTCAGTTTTTGAAATTACTTAGAAATATGAAGAAAAATATGACACTATGAGAAAAGAACAGGCAGTTTTAGAAAAAAAAGGTAATTTTTAGACTCTAAGATGAAATAAAGTAAAATAAAAATTCCAGGGACTAACATGAAAAACTTAGTGGACAGGTTAAATGACAAATTAAATGCAGTTGAAGACAGATATAGATCTGAGTAAAATATAAGAGGGACTAATCATAGCGTTTAAAAAATATTTACTTCTATATCTTTGCAAGGGATCTTAAATATTCTCTACAGTTTTATACAGTAATGAAGAAATGAACGTCACCTCTATTCACTTGGCTACCACCATAATTTTAAGTGGAAGGGATTCTTAGACAAAATTCCCGTGAATTTTTCTATTGTGGTTGAAACGGATTGATTCTGAACGAGAAACTCCCCTCCTCAGACACCGACTTGCAGTTCTTCCTTCCCCTGTTGTGTAGGCAACAGGAGTTTAAAGGCAACACAGAAGACCCAACACCAAACCATTCTTTCTTTCTTTCTTTTTTAAGATTTTATTTATTTATTTGACACAAGACAGCGAGAAAGGGAACACAAGCAGGGGGAGTGGGAAAGGGAGAAGCAGAATTCCCGCCGAGCAGGAAGCCCGATGTGGGGCTCGATCCCGGGACCCCCGAGATCATGACCCGAGCCAAAGGCAGTCGCTCAACCAACTGAGCCACCCAGGTGCCCCAAACCATTCTTTCTTTCAGCATTAATATGAAGCTAACGTATAAAAGCAGAAAGTCTCAACATTCAGTAACATCTGAGGCAATAAATTACTGATCAAACATTGAACACACTACGAGAAGCGCTGTGAAGAATAGCTTATGGCCAGGTCTGGCTTCAGCGGCTCTAAGCTGAGAGCAGTCGAAGTTAGAGATGACTGCATTAGGAGCTCGCCCTGGGCTCAAGGACAGCTCGTCCACAGTGATGAGTCATGATGAGATGTGCTAGAAAGAAGTAAGCAAAAGAAACTGAGTCGGGGGGGGGGGCCTGGGTGGCTCCGTAGGTTAAGCGTCTGCCCTCGGCTCAGGTCATGGTCCCAGTGGGGCAGGTCATGGTCCCAGTGTGCTGGGATCGAGTCCCGCATCGGGCTCCCTGCTCAGTGGTGAGTCTGCGTCTCCCTCTCCCTCCACCCCTCTCCCCCTGCCCATGCTCCCCCCCAATAAACAAAATATTTAAAAAAACAAAACAGAGGCGCCTGGGTGGCTCAGTCATTAAGCGTCTGCCTTCGGCTCAGGTCATGGTCCCAGGGTCCTGGGATCGAGCCCCGCATTGGGGGCCTTGCTAGGCAGGAGGCCCGCTTCTCCCTCTCCCACTCCCCCTGCTTGTGTTCCCTCTCTTGCTGTGTCTCTCTCTGTCAATAAAATCTTTAAAAAAAAAAAAAGAAACTGAGTTTGTCACCAGTAGGAAGAGCAGCTTCCGGGAGACCTGGCTAAGCCCTCCTACCCAGGTTCTTTGCCCTCACCCCCACTCCCTTCTTCTTCCTCTCTTAGCTTACTCATTCGTTTACATGGATTATGGAGATATTAACTAAGTAACACTTCATAGATATGGTAACCAGAAAGAAGGTAATTTAACGACTGAAGTTTGAAAAAATACTGGTTTAATGATACCCTGTAATATTTACAAACAGAATACCATTGCAGTTCTAGGAAAATAGTGGACACTTTCTTTGTAAGTATATACATTCTGTTTGTAAGTCTATACATGGATTGAATTTAAAGTTAAACTCTAATAATAATGAGGCAAAAATAATTCTGTTGCCAGTTTTTATAGAATAAAGTGGTGAGATTTTCCTTGGAAGTATTATAATTGATTAACATAGCATATATGCATGGCTATGATCTTAGTATAAATTATAGGAAGGATTCCCAATCACTGAAAAAGAGATGAATAATTTAATAATCATGGGTAAAATGGGTAATTTTTGGAAGAAATAGGCACAAGATTATTCTCTTACACATTAAGCTGAAATATATCTTGGATAGATTAAAGGTTAATTTAACAACAACAACAACAACAAAAACCCTAAAAGAACATAGAGATTAATATGAAAAATTCCATTTTTGGTCATTAACACAGCATTTTGAATACAGTTTCTGTGAGGAATAGATATCAGGGGTATTGGAATAAAGAAAAGAGTGCTGTTCTTTTTGACAAAAAGCAAGTAAGGATAAAAGAATTTAGTAAAAGGCTAACTATGCAATACCACAAATTTAATATTTATTTATGTCCCATTTGATTCCAAAATTAGACTAAGATGTTTACAAAGTTATATATGATAGAGCAACATAAAATAACCTAAAAATAAATAAAAGAGTGAAGAAAAACTAATTATAATTGTATTATATAGAACAGTGAATTATATAGTATTATATGTTCCAATTCATGTTTTAAATTTAGATATACTTTCTAAAGGTATCATTATGGCTATAAGGTTCCCAGAAGCAAGTAGGAAGGTTGAACATGGCCATCCATGAAATTTCCATAAAATCACACCATTATCTTCAAATCTAGAATTTTCATAGAGATTAGAAATGACTAATTACAGGATATAATAGCCAGAGTTTGAATGGTAGTCACAATTGTGACTGTAATGAAAATTTTCAAGCTAGCAATGTTATTTTTTCTAAATAATCATAATATTCAACTACTGTACAATGAAGACTCAATAAATGGATATTAAATTATCAATTGGTACCTACATTCTGGAATATATTTTGGCAGCACATTAAGAACTTTAAATAAGATCATATTCTGTCAGGGCGCCTCGGTGGCTCAGTTGGTGAAGTGTCTGCCTTTGGCTCAGGTCACGATCCCAGAGTCCTGGAATCGAGCTCCATGTCAGGCTTCCTGCTCAGCGGGGAGTCTGTTTCTCCCTCTCCCCCTGCCCCTACCCACTTCTGTTCTCTCTCTTGCTCACTCTCTCTCTCAAACAAATAAATAAATTCTTAAAAATATCACATTCTGTCCCAGAATTCCACTTCAACGAAGATGTCATAAAAAATAATTGTAGATGCAAATAAAGACTTATGTTCAAGGTAAATTACAGGATTATTTATACTGGTAAGAAATTGGGAGCAAATCACTCATTCAACAAAGGAAGAATTGTTATGTTACACCCATCTAATAGACTATTTTGCGGGCATTAAAATAATGTTATAGTTTTTCAAAGATATAATGTTATGTTTAAAAGTCATTAAATATAGTATGATCTCAGTAAAATAACGACACAGACAAAATAATAGGTACTTGGGTATGAATTCAGTGATTCTTTTTTCTTCTTTAAGTTTTCTGATTTTTTTTTCCATTTTGTGTTCTATGGATGTACAGGTCTTTTTGAGCCAGCAAATACTTTCTTCTGTTTTGAAGAACCTTTCTGTGAATGGGAGAGAAGGCAAACTTCACCAGAGATGGGTTTTTGTTTGGGGTCTTGCATTGCAAGCCCTTGTGTGTTTTTTTTTAAAGATTTTATTTATTTATTTGACAGAAAGAAAGAGCACACAAGCAGGGGAACAGCAGAGGGAGAGGGAGAAGCAGGCTCCTCGATGAGCAGGGAGCCTGATGCCAGACTCAATCCCAGGACCTTGGGATCATGACCTGAGCTGAAGGCAGACGCTCAACCGACTGAACCACCAGGCACCCCTATGCTTGTGTTTTAGATGGGAAAGACTGAAGTTTGTGCTAATAGAGCAAAGCAATCTAAAAGCATGTCAAATGGGATTAATCAGAAGAGCAGTGCTGGAACGGTCACAGATTAGGCTCAGGCTAGCGGGATTACCCTTGAGGAGGGAATAGTCACAGCCACAAAAACATTTAAGTAAAGGAACAATCTCTTAGGGTACACCTGTGGGCCCAGAATTCCTCGGGGAAGCCAGTGAGGATATCAGAAGAACTGAGGGAGGCAGGAGGGTTGAGCAGAAGGCCTTGAGGCTAGGGATTGATGTTTTGGAGAGGTTCATTTGTCAGGGGATTCCCGCAAACTGCCTTGTGATCAGTGAGTCAGGTGGCTTGGAGGCCGTGCTATAAGACATCTTAGAGCATCATAGGGCACAGAAGACTTCCATGACTCCTAGTACAGTACTCCTGAGACTTGAAAAGCAAGCGTGGGGAGGTGAGCCTCCGCTCAGAATTTTCGGACTTACAGGTGAGGACCTCAGAGGCAGCAAGTCCCTGATGGTGGCACGTGGGGACACGATTTTTGTGTCCCCTCATTGAGGAGGAGCGTGTGTGAGCGTCGTGGGGATCAGAACACTAAGGAACTCTGTGGTTTGGTTTTTGGGAGTCCTCCATGTAGTTTATCGACAAAAATGTTCTATGTTTTAAGCAGCATTTCCCCAGCTCGCATTCCACGGAGCAAGGTTCTGCAGTTACAAGAAATACTGAGGAACAACAAGGACGAGAAAGTGTTCCATGGTTCAGGGAAATGCTGGTTTCTAAAAAAGCAGGAAGAGCTGCTTATTATGTATTTTCCAGAAGCTTTTATATGCCATTGTGTTTTACGAACATCCAATGAGGAGACTGCAGCATGGTTCTCAAGTGCATTTAACTGGAGGAAACTTTTTTTTTCTAAAAAAGGATTTTAATATCTCTTGAACTAAAACTTCTGCAAGGAGAGGAAGGGGAAAGTAGCAAGCGGAGAGAAAAGAGAAGTAGCAGAATGCGGATTCGTGACCGCACACTGGCCAAGGTGAGGCCCCCCTGAGTCCTATTTTTCTGGTCTTCTGCCTCCACAGACACTGCCCATTTCTGCACAGTGAAGACACTCCATGTGGGTTCTCAGCAGCTGGAAATGCCCATCAACTTCTCTGTTCATCTTATAGATTGTTCCAGAACTTAATGGAATCATCCAAAGCTTTCTTACTTTTCACTAGTGGTTTTAGTATATTCCTCTTTTCAACTTTTTTTTTTTTCAAATGTTAAACACATACTGACCTTCAGCAAATGCTTTTGGCCATTTATTAAAGCAAAGATTTTCCCTTTCATCTGTGAATTACAGTCATTGATATCTACGATTGGACCTTCTTGGCATTCCTGGGTAAACTCTAGATGGTAATGAAGGATTACTTATGATTTAAAAAAAATATGCCAATAGGTAGGTGTGGCTAATTTTTCATTTAGAAGTTTTTCATCCGTGCTCACAAGACCGACTTGTATATTTACTTTCTTATGCTATTTTTGTCCGATTTGTTATGAGAGTCGTGCTAACCATATGAAGTTGACTAGAGTGGTTTCCTATCATCATCTATGCCCTGGAATTTAAAAAATATATATCATATGGGAATTATGCATCAGTCAAATTTGGTGTAGCTTATGCAAAACTATCTGAGGCTGCTGCTTTTTGATAAAATTTTACTTTTTTCTATTTCTATTTAATCTATCTTTTTTATTTCTAGTATTGAGACCTAGCACATCAACTTCGACAAATCTGTAAATTTTACTTTCCTAGAAAACTATTTATTCCAACGTATTTCCAAATGTGTTGAAATGAAGTTGTACATTATTTTAAAAATTTCAAAAATGGTTGTTCTTTTAAAAAGTAAAATATGCACTTGGTAAAATCAAATCGTTAAAAGGGGCATATATGTGAAGCAATGTCTCCCTCTGACCCCCCATTTACAGTTCCTACTTTCCCCCCTGCAACTTACAGGCTATCAGTTGTACAAGTTTTTTGTTGAATCCGCATGCAGAGTTAGTTTATGCATATACGTGTATGTGTTTATATACAGACACACTCGTGGACATGTTCCTTTTAAAATGACAGATGTTAACTTATTACATACACTGCTCTGCACCTTAATTTTTTCATTTATTTTTTGAAGATAGTTACATATCAGTACTTACAGAAGTGTACTTTTTAACGGAAACAAAATACAGCAACTAACATACCATGATTTATTATCTTTGTCTTATTTCCAGTCTTCAGTTCTGTAATTAATATCGGAATCTCTTATTCTCCATTTATATAAACTAAGGGGGTTGTTACAAAATAAGAATAAATAAGATTGATCTATTTTATATGCTAATGAGGAACCATACATCCCCCAAAGGTGTCACCTAGAACAATGGAGTAACATGGGCGCAGGGCAGAAATTGGCCACAGAGGGTCACTGGCATATCCTACATACAGTAGCAATGAAAGTACTATACTTACAGAATGAATGGCCTGACAAAAGAGACAATCAGCTGATACCATGTTGGATAGAGAGAATTTAATAAGTCATACGACACCACCTTCTGACTATATTCAAGGAGCTCACCAGTCTCGTTGCTCATGCCAGGTCCATCCAGCATGTACTTCCTGAGTGCCAGGCATGGTACTGCACACCACGAATGTTCTAGCAAAGAACAAAAACTCTACTCCTGTACACTTTGAGTTTCAAGGTCCTGATGTTCCTTTGGATCAGTCTGTATGCTCTACTGTAGTTCCTAGCAATAAAGGAGGAGAAAGAAAAAGAAAGAAAGAAAGAAAGAAAGAAAGAAAGAAAGAAAGAAAGAAAGAAAGAAAGAAAGAAAGAAAGAAAGAAGAGAGAGAGAGAGAGAGAGGGAGGGAGGGAGGGAGAAGGAAGTAAGGAAGGAAGGAAGGATGGGTAGTGTGAAATTATCTGTGATGGAATTTATAATGTTGAGAGTAAGAAGCTTGTGGAGAATGATACTTTTCAGCGATTGAAAATCAATGCTGTAATGAACACAAAGTTGATAGAATTGTCATTTGTCATTCAACATTGTTTATAGTTTTACTGGAAGATTAGTGTGAATTCTTGATGTTTTAGTGGTGCACATGTGTGCACTTGAATCGCGTGTGTGCAGAGTATTACAGCAGAGTAGACTTTCCAGGTGCTAGTGAACCCAGAAGTGAAAACAATTCACCCAAACAGTGTCGAGGTTCTTGAAGGTGTGTAATTAAACCATAGAGGATGGGTATTTCCCGCTATTTTATTTTAGATGCATCTGGATCACTGTACTTTATATTTTGGGAAAGATTCATATTGTGAATCATTCCATAGATTATTACATAGGTTGACTTACACCAAGTTTAGAATTTAGAATTTTTTTGAACATGATAAATTATTATGTTGTTCAGTTAAATAAAATGTGTATTTCTTTGGACAAATTCTACCATAATTTAAAAATTCACAATTCGTCATATGCTTCTGATTCATTTCCACCTCAATCATCAAAATATAATCATGTAATTGACATTTGATCTCAGGATACTCTTTAAAGTTTAAAGTCTTTTAGAAGCAGTAAACATCATTTTGTCAGTGGCAACGAAGCTAAAACAGCAAAGAATTCAGATTTGATTCTGAAACTTGAATCGCAGCTAAAATAGTCCAACAAGTTCTTCCATCCGTTCTCGAAGCATGCTCACTGCCCTTCTAACTAAGTGAGGTTTTCCATTATTTTTAATTGAACACTGCCCTAGTAATGTTTCCAATCCCACAATGAGTAAACGAAAAGAACGAGGTGGACTCCACCCTTCAAGAGAATGGTTTTGCTTCATACCACAAACATGGCAAACTTGAAGACCTTAGAACAACATCTGTTTAGGAACCGCAGGTTGCTGACAAATAAAATAGTTAAGATCCAATCACTTTGTTATCTCCACAGAACCAGTAATAGGTACGTCAAGTCTCTCTCCTTCAACTGTGGCTCAGTCTAGACTCCTGAGCAAACCTCTATTGCCCTAGAGATTAAGGGAACATAGAAATGGCAAATAACAATGTCACTAAATATATAACATTTCATTCCAAGCATGATAGGCAACTGGAACAATTTTTGTACTCTAAAATCTTCCAGTGGACCCAAAACACAAAGGAAATTTTTGGTCATTAAATGCCGTAATTTTGCATTATCTCTAAATACAAGTGGAGACTCTGGAGGGAGGGAGGCAGAAAGAGAGAGAAGGGGAGAGAGAGAGAGAGAGAAATGAAATGACTACATCACACTTCGCTAAGAATCCAGATGATGGGACAATGGTACAATCAAACCATGTTTAATATCCAGAAGCCAGTGTCACTGAAAATCTTCAAGTACAATTCCTAGAATCTAATACTTCCCCAAATTAAAACAAACATAAACTGGCCTCCTTTCAGTAAGCCAATTATAGGAAGTCCCCTGGAAGCGAGGGAGGTCTGGATTCTGTGCTCTATACAGCTGTTGCCAAGTGTCTCTTGGTTCTCAGGGCTCCATTTTGTCTTTAAGAAGTGTAAGAGGGGTCTGTTCGCAAGGAAATATTTCCCAAGTTCTCACAGTAGATGTGGCTCTCCAGAGATGCTTGACAGTTACTGTTCTCTGTTAGCATCTCTGTTCTCAAATTTAATTTGGAAGTCATATGCATGCATTTAATTAATTCTATGAATAGTTTTTAAAGTCAGAGAGAGCAATTGCAAAGCATGGAAGAGATGAGGTGAAGCTTTCTCTAAGGATTTTCCTTAAATCAGTCAGTTCTACAAGCAATTGTCTCACCTATTTTTCCTCCTAGTCCTCTCTAAACAATTCCTCTTTGTGGCCCATGATTCCATGCCTCAAGATGCTTTTAGCACCCTAAATACCTTGGGTCAAGTAAATTTACTTTCTTAGCCTATGGATAACTGGTTTGCAACTGGGTGCAGGTTGCGCACTAAGCCTCTTTTCTCTGAGGCAAGGGAGGGCTGGAATTGGCCCTGACATCCAACAGAAGCTCTCAGTCCATCAGATAGCATCTTAAAGCCTAAAGAGAGCACTGTGGTATGCCCATGAGCTTATGGGATTTACTTCCTACAGAAACAGTCAATCAGCAGGGCCTACAGTTTCTAGACTCCTCCAAATTTCACGCTATAGATGTTATTTTCAATCTTGGGCCTTACTGCTGATTGTGTTTTTGCTACTTCGAACCACCATGGGCTAAAGGGCTTCTATTTTCTTTTCTCTCCTATTCCTTCCCCCACCCTCAACCTTTCTGGCGATATTTAAAACTTGATTGATTTATGGTGCCTTTTTTTTTATTGTTTGTGTAGTTTGGTTGAGGTATAGATAGTTGTCCTCTTTTATTAGTTTATTTAATTGGTTGTTCCCATGGTAACCTTTTTAGTACACGTTTTTCAGAAGGTTGAAGGATGCTTTGGGGCTTTTGTGTGGTGGTCTGTTAATCTTCAACAGACCCTAACAGGATTCCTTTGTGCCTTTTCCTCCTAGTTGTGAGTGACTTCACTTCTTTAACCCTTCAGAGGCTAACTAAGTACCATTGTGTCTATGGGTCACATCTTCAGACGGTGGTTGTCTGAGAGGAGCTACGGGGCGGTGGCCAGTCATGGTCATGAGGGATTCAGAACAGAGGCTATAAAGAGGCATCTAAAGCCTTCATACTGTAATTATGAAGTGTCTACAATACAATGTGGCTGTTTATTTTATATTTGGTTGTCAATAAAAGGCAGTGCAGTTTTCTTATTTATTCTTCTGTAGCTTTTTTTTTTTTTTTTGACCTAATTCCTGCTGAGTGGCTATTCTTGGCGAGCCGCTTTCTGAGAGAGTTCGTTGTGTCTTGTGTGTTTAAAGGAAGTTGTGAGATGGAAGACATGAAGGAATTTATGAAACACATGTAGATGTCTGTTTGCTTAAACATGCCCACTCAGCAAAGGACGCATCTGAAATCTGGCAGTTGGTATAATGATTTTTGAAAATACAAGTATCCCAGGAGAGTCACTTTGGAAGACAACTTGGCAGTTTCCTACAAAGCAGAGAAAACTCTTACCATACAATCCAGCAAATGTGCCCCTTGGTATTACCTAAAGGAGCTGAAAACTTTTGTCCACACAAAAACCTGCACATGGATAACCGTTCTGTCCTGCACATGGGAACAACCAATTAATAGCAGCTTTATTCATAAAACGTGGAAGCCGATAAGATGTCTATCAGTAGGTGAGGGGATAGATAAACCATGGTCCATCCAGGCAATGGAAACTGATTCGGGGCCAAAAGGAAATGAGCGATCAAGTCATGAGAAGATGTGGAGGAGCCTTAAATGCATATCACTAAGTGAAAAATACAGCCTGAAAAGGCTATGTACTGTATGATTCCAACCGCACAACACTCTGGAAAAGGCAAAACTCTGAAGAAAATAGAGATCAGTCATTGTCAGTTGGGGTTGGAGGAGAGATGACTGGAGAGATCACAGAGGATCTTTAGGGCAGTGAAAATACTCTGTATGATATTATGATGAGGGCTACATGTCATTGCACATTTGTCCAAACATGTAGAAAACACAACACCAAAAGTGAGCCCGGAGTTAAACTATGGACTTCGGGAGATTCTGATGTGCCGGTGTAGGTTCATGCTTGGTAAAAAAAAGTACCATTCTGGTGAGTGTTGTTGGTGAAGGGGTGGGGGCCAGTGCGTATGTGAGGACATCGGGTATATGGAAAATCTCAATTTTGTTGTAAGTCTAACACTGCTCTAAAAAAACCAAAATCTTGGGGCGCCTGGGTGGCTCAGTTGTTAAGCGTCTGCCTTCGGCTCGGGTCCTGATCCCGGGGTCCAGGGATCGAGTCCCGCATCGGGCTCCCTGCTCGGCGGGAGGCCTGCTTCTCCCTCTCCCACTCCCCCTGCTTGTGTTCCCTCTCCTTGTCTCTCTCTGTCAAATGGATAAATAAAACCTTAAAAAAAAAAAAAAGATTCAAATCTGGCAATCATGTGGCAGGTTCTAGCTCTGCTTTCTTTCTCCTTGAGAAAGAAAAGAACTGTAGTGACGAAAGGAACTGTAAAATACTGACCCAACAAGAAGGGTACCTATAGTACTGTTTATATTTAATATTAATATACACTCTCATGTCATGAAATGTAAAATATGCTAAAACTATTATCAAAATTATATTTCCTTATGTATCATTAAACAATCTAAACATACAAACAAAAGGATGCTTTTTAAAAAAAGATTTTATTTATTTATTTGAGAGAGAGCAAGCAAGCAGAGTGGGGAGGGGTAGGAGAGGGGTAGGGTAGAGGGAGAGGGAGAAGCAGGTCTCCCCCTTGAGTAGGGAGCCCTATGCAGGGCTGGATCCCAGGACCCTGAGGTCATGACCTGAGCCAAAGGCAGACATTTAATGGACTGAACCACCCAGATGCCCCAAAAGGAGACATTTTAAATTAGGTAATGCCCATTATAATGGATTATATATAGGATCTCCAAATGGTTTTATAGCAAGAGCATTTTATCATGATAATTATATGGCCAGAAATCATTCATCAAACTTACAGGATGTGGGAATGAAATGGAGCTGATACCCGGGCTTGTATAATTATTTTTAAGAAGTTAATAGAGATAAAATGTGAGAAGAGAAGAACTTGTCCCTTCTCCTTCTTTACGTTCCTTAAGCACGAACATTCCATCTAGTGGGGTGAGTGCTGTGGGGGGGGTGGCCTGAGTGAAGCATTGTGCATGCATTGATGCTTTTGAGACAGCCAAGAGCCAGCACAAGGACTGAGAGCTTGGAAGATGGATTCAGATAGCACTGAGGTTGAATCTTGCTCCTGCTAATTACTATCTGTGCCCAACTGGGCAAGTTATCTGATTTCTGTGGACCTCAATTTCCTCATCTGTGCAATGGGGACAATAATAGTGTCTACCTCTTTGGGCTCTTGAGAAGATTAAAGGAGATCAGGATGACTTGAGGTTAGTAGTGTTTAACCTTCTTCTGGTGGAAGCAATTAGTATTTCTGAGCCTCATGGTGGCAAGGAGAAATAAAGGACAGAATGACAATGCAAATGGTATACAAGAAGGTGCTTTCTTTATGAAAAAGTGCTTTTATGGATGGGGACCAGAGGAATGCTTTATTACTTAAGTTATAAAATTAAATAATTATAATAAAATTTAGGAAGAAAATCACTGGGACCCAAAATACAAGTTTGCCGTAGAAAACTTTACTTCACAGAGCACATGCCACTTGGGATTTTGCCTGGTTACTAATTTACTGGTCATACTAAGACTCCTATATGGTATGGAGGTCCTAAGACATGTTCATAATGCCAGAGGTTAAATCCTGTACTATTATAAGGAGGACTATTAACTCGAGGGTAGTTCTTTTTTTTTTTAATTTTTTATTGTTATGTTAATCACCATATATTACATAATTTGTTTTGGTGTAGTGTTCCATGATTCATTGTTTGTTCATAACACCCAGTGCTCCACGCAGAACGTGCCCTCTTTAATACCCATCACCAGGCTAACCCATCCCCCCCACCCCCTCCCCTCTAGAACCCTCAGTTTGTTTTTCAGAGTCCATCATCTCTCCTGGTTCGTCTCCCCCTCTGACTTACTCCCCTTCATTCTTCCTCTCCTGCTATCTTCTTCTTTTTCTTTTTTCTTAAAATATGTTGCGTTATTTGTTTCAGAGGTACAGATCTGTGATTCAACAGTCTTACACAATTCACAGCGCTCACCATAGCACATATCTTCCCCAATGTCTATCACCCAGCCACCCCATCCCTCCCACCCCACACCACTCCAGCACCCTCAGTTTGTTACCTGAGATTAAGAATTCCTCATATCAGTGAGGTCATATCATACATGTCTTTCTCTGATTGACTTATTTTCGAGGGTAGTTCTAATAGATGCTGCCATCTGATGATACGGCTTTGTGTTGTTTTCTTGAATCACAGAAAAATAGACTTATTAGCATGTAGTTCATCCTCAGCAGAAGTTAGGGAAGGTGAAAGGTTAGCATTTGGTATAGAGATTTGGGCAAGCTTATACAATCAGAAGGTGTTTGTGTATTGAACTCAGAAAAATGCACACATGGCCTACATTAAAATAAAATCTCTTTTTGTCATTTGCTTTTTAACATCAACACTTAACACTGTAAATGTTTTTCGTATAAAAATATACTACAAAAGCATATTGCAGGCACATTATAGGAAATTTTTAAAATATATACTGTAAAAAAATAAAATTATCCTGAGTGCCTTAATCTTAGTTCCTGTTTATTTTAGACCTTGTGTAGGCTCAATATAGATAGCATCATGTGGTAATTCTCTTATAAAATTGACATTTTACACTCTATATACTACAAACTTTCTGTGTCGTTATATGTTCTCCTAGAACCATATTATAAGTAGTTGCATTTAATTACTTTTTATGAAACACTTTGCTTCACTGATTCAATACCTTAACTATTTATATTGGGTGAGTTCTCTTTTGTTGTAAATATTTCACCAGTAGAAACAAACTCTGACAGCCAAATCTTTATACTAATGAATCCTTACTCGCTTTGCATAAATTTTTGCAAGGTAAATTGGCAAGTTACAGGGTATGGAGATTTCCTTGACTTCCACTATCTGGTGTTATATACGCAATTATTTAAGTACAAACAATTCATAACTTGAGAACTCATTTTTCCCCTTGGTACTACCATTAATGTTTTGCTTGTAAGTTTTGGTTGGCATAAAATATCCATAGGGGAAAAAAACCCTACTCATTATCTTTTCAACCCCATAGTGTGGTATCTTCTGAATGGCAAAAGGGCTCAATACTAGATGCCCAAGAGCAATGGTTTTAACAAATAACATTCTCCACATGATCAACTCTTCCCGAACTGGACTTTTCTCAGTCGTTAAGGAAATAATGCGGAGACCCCAACAGTCTGCATGATATTCCTTTCTGCCCTCCAGTGCCTCCTGCAGACAATTGTAGTGTCTAGATGAACGGAGTCAGGCTGAGTTTAGAATGTATATTCGGGAAGTCTCTAAGAAGAACACTGGACCCGCTGCATGTGACAGCATGTCCTAGGAAGGCTCGGGGAATAGGAGCGAGGGCCACATGACGTGTAATTTGTGCACTGTGAATTGTGTGGGATGAGGGGATTGTAAATAGACTTTGAAGAGTATTGCTTATTTTGGCAGAAAGATTGCTAACGAAAAGGGTCATAAGATCGTGAACTTTTCTGATCGTGGCAAGACATTACATTTAACTACCTGGGGTCTGAGTTTTTGAGCACGAGTGTGCACATGTCCTCGTTGAGAAAAAAATTGATGTGTGTGAGCTGAAGTTCTAACTAGACCCTATCCCTTGGGGTTAAAAATCATCCACTCCCAGCAAAATTCAACTTTCTGTTTTGCTTTTTTTTTTTTTTTTCCTTTTGCAAGTTAGGGACAGAGCAGGAGGAAAAGGGAAGGGAGACCAGCTTTAAATGACTTATAAAAAGGACTCAGGAAAAAAACTTTCTGGACATCAAAAAGCTCTTACAAAACAGACTTTTAATGATTTAAGTGTAAATGAATCAAAAGCATATGGATAGCATTTTCTTTTAAAATACCCTTGGGTTTAAAAAATTCAGGGGAAAAGTAAATGGAAGAGAATGTTTTCGATTTGGTGGAGCAAAAAAACATTTTAGAAAATAGCTTGAGGAGTTTGAGACCCAGTAATATTTGGGGGGTTGCTCGTGCACGCTGGAGGAAGAACATTACAATGACTTTAGTCCCTATATCCAGGAGCCCTGCTCAGCACCTACCTGGGCACGTGAGGCGTGATGGGTGGAACCACCTTCCACAATCAGCGTTTTGACATTGAATCTGGGGAAGCATGTCAGGGGCTGATACTGAGGGAATTTGGTTGCATTTTCAGGCCCTCGGCTATTGAGAAATCCAACATCCAACTGCAAATTGCTTCTGGGGTGAAAGTAGATGTGCTATAATCCACCTGGGAAGGAATGAGGCCTGTGTGAGGTCTTGTCACATAAGCAAGAACCAGTTTCCATTTTCCTTTTAGTTTGCAAGCTCGTACATCTTGGATGTAAAGTAATAAGACTTTATCGAAATCAGTTTTATTAAAGTATAATTGACAAATAAAATTGTAATATATTTAAATATAAATATATAGTATATATAGTATATATATTAAATACAAATATATATTAAATATAAATAAATATAGTTAAAGTTACAACACTATGATTTGATATATGTGTAATTAGCACGTGTATCATTTTTTTTGGTGGGAAAACTGAAGATGGACTTCTCTTAGTAAATTTTAAGTAAACAATGCAGTATTATTAACTATAGTCATCATGTTGAACATTAGATGCTCAAACTTATTTATTTCATAACTGAACGTTTGTTCCATTTTACCAACCTCCCTCTCGCATTTCCCCCACCCCCAGCCCCTGACGACTACCATTCTACCCTCTGTTCCTATGAATTCAGCTTTTTTAGATTCCACATATAAGTGAGACCAGACAATATTTGTCTTTTTCTTCTGGCTTATATTATTCGGCATAATGTCCTCCAGTTTCACCCATGTTGTCACAAATAGCAAGCAATCCTTCCTGTTTAAGGCTGAATAATATTCCATTGTTTCTATGTACCAGATTTTCTTTATCAATTCATCCCCTGAGACAGACACTTGGGTAGTTTCTATACCTTGGCTATTGTGAATAATGTTGCAATGAATATGGGAGTACACATATCTCTTCAAGATAGGGATCTCATTTCCTTTGGATAGATACCCAAAACTGGAATTGTCGGGTCATATTGTACTTCTACTTTTAATTTCTTGAGGATCTTCCATACTGTTTTCCATAGTGGGTATACGAATTTACATCCTCACCAACAAGAGTGTTAGAGGGTTTTCGTTCTCCACATCCCTACTAACATTTGTTATCTCTTGTCTTTTTGATAATAGACAGCGAACAGGTGTGAGGTGATATGTTATTGTGGTTTTGATTTACATTTTCCTGATGATTAGTGATGTGCAGCACTTTTCATAGACATATCGGCAATTTGTATGTCTTCTTTGGAAAAAAATGTCTAATCCATTCCTTTGCCCATTTTTTAATTGGGTTATTTGGGTCTTTTTTAATTTGTTTGTTTTTGTTGTTGAGTTGTAAGAGTTCCTTATGTATTTTGAATATTAAGCCCTTAGCTGATATGGGGTTTGCAAATATTTTCTCTCATTCCATGGTTGCCTTTTCATTTTGTTCATTATTTCCCTTGCTCTCCACAGAGAGTTTTTAGTTTAGTGCAATCCCACTTGTTTATTTTTGCTTTTGTTGCTTTTGCTTTTGGTGTCAGATCTAAAAACATCATGTCAAAGACCAATGTCAAGGAGATTTTCCCCTATGTTTTCTTATAGGAGTTTTACATTTTCAGATCTTACTTTTAAGTTTTAATCCATGTTGAGTTGATTTTTGTGTATGGTATATGATGAGACAATTTCATTTCTTTTATGAGGATATCCAGTTTTCCCAATACCATTTATTGAAGAGAGTATCACTGCCCCATTGCGTATCCTTAGCACCATTTTGGAATCAGTTGACCATATATGTGTGGGTTTATTCCTGGGCTTTCTATTCTGTTCCACTGATCTATGTGTCTGTTTTTATGAAACAGATTGCTTTGAATCTATAGAACACTATGGGTATTTTAACAATATTAATTCTTCCCATCCATTACGATGGGATAGTTTTCCACTTATTTATGTCTTCTTAGATTTTTTTCATCTAGGGTTTTAGTTTTCAGTTTACAGATTTTTTACCTCCTTGGATAAATTTATTCTTAAGTATTTTATTCTTTCTGATGCTATTGTAAATGGCATTGCTTTCTTAATTTCTTTTTCAGATAACTTGTTGTTAGTGTATAGAAATGCAACTGATTTTTGTACATTGATTTTGTCTCCTACAACTTCACTGAATTTGTTTTATCAGTTCTAACAGTTTGTTTGGTTTTTTTTTATGGATTTTTCAGGGTTTTCTATATATATTATCATGTCATCTGCAAAAACAGGCAATTTTACTTTTTCCTTTCTATTTGCTGGGGCTAGACCTTCCAGTACTATGTTGTATACAAGTGGTGAGTGTGCACATTTTTGTCTTGTTTTTGATCTTAGAGGAAAAGCTTTCAGTGTCTCAGCATTGAGCCTGATGTAATCTGTGTGCTTGTCACCCATGGATTTTGTTCCATTGAGTTAACATTCCAACTATACCTAATTTATTGAAAGTTTTTGTCATGAAAAGATGGCTATTTTCATCAAATGTTTTTTTTCATTTATTGAGATGATCATATGAGTTTTATCCTTCATTTTGTTAATGGGGTGTATCACATTTGATGATTTGTGGATGTTGAACTATCTTTGCATCCCTGTAGTAAATCTCGCTTGATCATGGTGTATGATCTTTTTGCTATGCTGTTGAATTCAGTTTGCTGGTATTTCGTTGAAAAATTTTCAAATGCATGCTCATCAGAGATACTGTCCTGCAATTATCTCTTGTAGTGTCCTTGTCTGGTGCTGGTTACCAAAGTAATATTCAGCTCATAAAATGATTTTGGAAGTGTTTTCTCCTCTTCAGATTTTTGGAAGAGTTTGAAAATGATTGGTATTAATTCTTCCTTAAATGTTTGGTAGAATTCACCATTGAAACAATCTGGTTCCAGACTTTTCTTCATTGGGACATTTTTGATTACTGATCCAATCTTCTCACTCATTAACAGTCTGTTCGGATTTTCTATGTCTTCTTGAGTCAGTCTTGGTAGGTTGTTTGACTTTAGGAGTTTATCCATTTCCTCTAGGTTACCCAATTTGTTGGCATTTAATTGTTCATAGTAGTCTCTTATGATCCTTTCTCATTTCTGCAGAATCAGCTGTAAAATCTCCTCTTTCATTTCTGATTTTATTTATTTGAATCTTCTCTTTTTTGGCCTTAGTTCATCTAGTTAAATGTTTGTCAATTTTGTTTATCTTTTGATAGAACTGACTCAGTTTTATTGATATTCTCTATTGTCTTTATGTTCTATTTTATTTATTTCTGCTCTTTGTTATTCCCTTCCTTCCACTAACTTAAAGTTTAGTTCTTTTTCTAGTTTCCTGAGATGTAAAGTTAAATTGTTTGTTTGAGAACTTTATTTTTTCTTAATGTAGGCGGATCTCACCATTAGAACTCTTAAAACTGCTTTTGCTTCATTCCATAATTTTCGTATGTTGCATCTCAAGATATTTTTGGACTTCCCTTTAAATTTCTTCTTTGATCCATTGGTGGTTCAGAAAAATATTAATGTCACATATTTGTGAATTTTCTAGTTTTTCTCCTATTGCTGATATCTGGTTTTATACCATGGTGGTCAGAAAAGAAACTTGGTATTATTTCAGTCTTCTTAAATTTGTTAAGACTTTGTGCCCTAACATGTGATTCTGTTCTAGAGAATGTTCCAGGCACACTTGAGAAGAAGGTGTATTCTGCTACTCTTGGATGGAATGGTCTGTATATATCTGTTAGGTCCATTTGGTCTGTAGTATAATTCAAATCCAACCCTTCCTAATTTTCGGTCTGGATGATCTGCACGTTATTGAAAGTGAGGTAGTGAAGTCCTTATTTTAATTGTATTGTTATCTATTTCTCTATTCAGATTTACTAGTATTTGCTTAATATACACAAGTACTCTGATGTACATATACTTAACATTGCCATGCCCTCTTGATGAATCGACCCCTTTATCATTATACAATGACTTTGTCTCTTGTCACATTTTTGACTTACAGTCTATTTTATGTGGTATGCATATAGCTTAGCTACTCCTGCTCTTTTTTGGTTTCCATTCTCATGGAATAAGTTTTTCTATTCCTTCACTTTTAGCCTATGTGTTTCCTTAAACCTGAGTAACTCTCTTATAGGGAGCATATAGTTGGCTCTTGTTTTATTATCCATTCAGCCACACCATGTCTTTTAATTAAAAATTTAATCCATTTACATGTAAATTAATTATTAATAGGTAAGGACTTTCTAATGCTATTTTATTAATTGTTGTCAGGATGTTTGGTAGTTCCCCTGTTCTTTTCTTCCTCTCTTGCTGTCTTCCTTTGTGCACTGATGATTTTCCGAGGTGGCATGCTTTGATTCCTTTCTTGTCTGCTGTGGGTTTTTGCTTTGTGATTTCCATGAGGCTTATGTAAAACATCTGTGAATGTTAAGCTGATAACCACTTCATCTCAATTGCATACAAAACCCCTATTCTTTTATTGCCCCTCTCATGTTTTGTTTTTGATCTCACAAGTTACGTCTTTTTATATTGTGTACCCATTAACAAATTATTGGAGTTATAGTTATTTTTCATGCCTTTTTCCTTTAACCCTGGTACTAGAGTTAAGGATTCACACACCACTATGTCACAGCATTAGAGTATTCTGGATTTGACTGTATACTTACCTTACCAGAGTATTTTATATTTTCCTATGTTCTCATGTTACTAAAGTGTCCTCTCATTTTGGCTTACACAGTTCTTTTCAACATTTCTCACATAAGGTGGGTTTAGTTGTGATAAATTCCTCGGCTTCTGTTCATGTGGGAATCTTTAGCTCTCCATTTCTGAAAAGAAATGGCAGTTTTGTCAGGTAAATTCTTCTTGGTTGGCAGTTGTTTTTTTCCTTTCAGCATCTTGAACGTATCAGTCCCTCTCCTCTAGCTTGCAAGGTTTCTGCTGAGAAATATGCTGACAGCCTTATGGGGGTTCCCTTGCATGTGAGGATTTTTTTTCCTGCTGCTTTTAAAATTCCCTCTTTGTCTTTGATTTTAGACAATTTTATCTTAATGTGTCTTGGAAAAGATGTCTGGGTTGAATCTGTTTGGGGACCTATGATCTTAATAGAACATTGATGTCCAAATCTCACCCAAGATTTGCAAAGTTCTCAGCCATTATTTCTTTTAATAAGCTTTCTGTTCCTTTCTTCCTCTGATCTCCTTCTGGGTTTCCAAAAATGCATAAATTGTTTGTCTTAATAGTATCCTATAATTCACCTCAACTTTCTTCACTTTTTGTCATTCTTTTTCCTTTGTTCTCTGACAGGGTGATTTGAAATCATCTCATTCAAGTTCACAGATTCTTTTTTCTGCTTGATCAAGTCTGCTGGTGATGAGGCTCTTGATGGCATTTTTCATTCCATTTGCTTTATTCTGCAGCAACAGAATTTCTGTTTGGTTCTCTTTTTTGTGATTTCTCTCTCTCTGTTAAACTTCTCATTTTGTTCACGTAGTTATTTTCCTGAATTTATTGAATTGTCCTTTTGTGTTTTCTTGCAGCTCACTGAGCTTCCTCAAGACAACTACTTTGAATTCTTTCTGGGTAAATTGCAGATCCCCTTTTCTTTGGGGTTGGTTACTGGAAAATTATTGTGTTCATTTGGCAGTATCCTGTCTCCTTGATTTTTTCACATTCCTTGAAGTCCTGTGTTGTTGTCTTTGTATGTGAAGAAGCAGTCACACCCTCCATTCTTTACTGACTGACTCTGGGGAGAAAATACCTTCTGTCATCCCAGCTAGGGATTCTGAGGATTTCTCAGCCCTTTTCTATGGATATGCCTGCTGCACACTTTTTATTCCCTCTTGGGGGGGGGCACTTCTTAATGTTTCATGCCTTCAGTTCATTCTACAAAGACAGGCCATGTGCGACATCCTCCCATTTTCTTTCCCTAGGGTGATACTGAGAGCTCAAGTCCGTGTGCTTTCTCCCAATCCTGCAGAGCCAGGCTGGCTTTCTGTGCATGCTCACAAGCTAGCTGCAAAAGCTGGCACTCGTCATTGGTGGGGGAGGATGCAGGGAGCTAGCCATGAAGTGGGGGTAATGGGGGAGGTTCCAGAGCATTGGGGTTACCTGTAGGCCAATTGAGGAGATCTATAAGCAAAGCATCCTCCAGCAGCTCATGGCAGGCTTCCTGATGGAGTCTGTGGAGTCATCTATAGGATCCACCTCTCTTTGCTATGTTTGAGTCCTGGTTGCTACTTTTGCAGTTCCTCCACACCCCTCAGTCGTACAGCTCACCTTGGTATTCTGGATGGGTCTCCTTGGCAGCATCCTGCACAGCTAGGGAAGTGGGGCACTCACTCCCACACTCTCCTGTTCCCCCATAGGAGAAATCATGGCACTGATTTCTGCCACCCTGGGGGAGGGATGATGTCAGTATAGTGAAACTGTTTCTCTTACCCTCTTCAATGGATCTAATTTTGGATGTTTTCATTCCAACCATGTGCAGAAACTTCTCTGCTGGACTCCTGGACTTCCACAGAGGTATACTCTTTTCTTTGAACAGTTGTCAAAATCAGTGTTTGTTAAGGGGGAAAAAATGGTAAAAACTTTTCTGTCATCTTGCTCAGTAATTTCTTGTTTACTTTCTTTCCACAGTGTACAAAATAGCAACAGAGTTAAATGTACCCTCTAAAGTATGAGAAATTAACAAATGATAAATATACATTGATGTGTATTTACTATCTTCACAAAAAATTAAAATCCTAAAGTCTAGAAAACTGTAAAATAAAGCCAAAAGGGCTTACCATCATCCTTGTACCATGTTGTCCCGTTGTGCAGAAGATTTGAGCTACAGCAGCAAGCTGGTATCATCGTCAAGGGTTCAAGAACTCCTGCCCCTTAGGATGATCAATCCCTTAAATGTGTGGTCCTAATTGATTATGAAAATTTCATCCACAGACTATGAGCACCTATAAAAAGGAATCTTTCTCCAAAGTTTTATTTTGATAAAATTATCTTTTCTTACTAGAGGGACTCACGTGCACATTTGGGGCATCCTGCATCCTTACTGGTCATGTCTTTTCATGATTAGAAGGACAGTGGATTAAACAAATTCGCTTTAGAAGCAGTCTTTAGCTAGCATAGTTTATATCTAAAAATTTACCACTTGCCACCAGCACTAGATAATGTATATATCTGAATAATCAGCACAACCTTTTATTCATTCAGGAGATGTCTTTGGTCTTTGGTGGGTTCCCTACTCAACTGACTTAGTTTAAGCAATATTTATGGAAACACATGAAATATTAGAAATAGAATGTCTGTTTTCATTCTCAGGCACATCATAAATATCTGATGTTCTTTTCCTCCTGCTATCCTGTTCCCTGTCTCATAGAGAACCTCAGTCAGTGTATTTCTCTTTTCTCATTGACTGTCCACTGCAGTATCCCTTCTGTGCTGATCCATCCCAGGTGAAATGGTGACACCCAGGACTATTGTTTTACTCCCCCGTTTAACTTCACCCTCTCCCCCACCTCTTGTTCCTTCCAACGCCTTCCCACTTCCTGTTATATCGTCCAGGAAAAATTTCAGACCCATGTTTCATCTCCTCTTTCCTATTGCTGAATTACTGCATTGTGTTGAAGAGAACCACGTAATAGAGAAGACTGTCCCCTCACCTCACCGATAGTCTTCAGCTTCATCTGGAACACCTTCAAGTTCATCCACCAGTCCTTGAATCTGGCCTGAGCTGGTTCCCATTCTTGTTGTCCCAGGGCCTCTTTCTCAGCCTCACCATTCCTGAGTCTTTAATTTGACCCAACAGCCTTTTCCTGAACACCTGATCTTATCTTCTACTTTCATGTCATCAGGTGTGAACTACCTCAACCTCCTGCCCCTCCTTGACATGTAGAAATCTTCATCTGCCCTTTCCCTGCCTTTTTGTTTCCATGGTTGGAGAATGGGATGCCCTGTCTCTTGTTCAATGCCAGTATCTTCAGTGTTGCCCTTGATCTCATCTGTTTTCCTTCAAGACCATGATCAATCAAATGTAGTATTTACTGTTTATCTTCAACCGTCCCTTCTGTTTTGGCTTCTTTCCCTTGACCTAAATAAATGTTTAAATCTTTGCTCACTTGAAAAACAAAACAACCACAGCAGAAAAAACCTCCCTGGAATCATGTGAGCTCTGTGAGTGGTCCCTCTGGCATCCTACCCTGTGCAGTGAGACTTCTTGTAAAACTCATGCAAGACTCTTCCTCCATGGGCTCACCTTTTCCCTCTACAACCCCTCAAATAGGCTCATTCTTCAGCCCTTACTGCTTTTGGAAATGTCCCCAAAGATCTTCTTTCTAAATGTGATGATACCACATCAGGGCTTTTCTTGCTGGGCCTCCTGGTCACCATTGATACTATGGTGCATTCATTCCAAATGGAATTACTTGCCAGTGTTCAGTAACCTCCCTGGGTCTCAGTGACTGCTCCTTCTCTGTCCCCATTCTTGGAACTCTCCTACCTTGCCATGTGGATGGTGGCCTACTCTTTTGTCTAGATTTCCTGTTTTCCACCAGATTTTCTCTAGTGCTCCTGGCACTACCATCCTTTTGGATTTAACTATCATCTGTTTGCCAACAACATCCAATTCCATATTTGCCGACCCATCCCCACCATTAATCTCACACATCCACACTACTGCTTACTTTTCTGTCTCTTCTCACGCTATTCCCCCTTCTCCTGTTTCAATTTTAATCATCCTTCAGTTTGGAATCTTGCATCCTCGCTCCCAGGAAGCTTTCCTTGACACACCAGATTGCCAGTGGAAGTTGCCACAAGGAAGTTCGTCATAGAGAACTTCCTGTCTTGTGTCCCCTAGTCTCTCCACTATTCATGTTCTTGAAGGACACATATGCTGAGCTTGGTACCTCATAGACATTCAATAGTTTTGGTTTTTTGGGTTTTTTTTTTTTTGAGAAAATAGCACTTTATTTCCTTAATTGATAAGGATTTGTGTCCCATATAATTTTTATAAACACAGGAAAGTAAAATATGAGAGAATAAATAGCTTAAATTTGTCTTTTTGACTGTATTATCTGTCTAAACTACATACATATGACACAAATATTATATATTATAATATATATTACATATTCTTTATCTTATCCTTATATATAATATAAAATATATGTAAACAGGCACTCTTGTAAGAACTTTTTAATCTCAAAAACATGTGCTCTAACACTCTGATTTGGGACTTATTTCCCTTTTTATTTCTTCCTTCTCCTCTTCTGAAATGTTATTTCTTCAGAGAACCCTTCATGACTTCACATATTCCCAGCATGTTCATCCCCTAACGCTTTCCCTAACCTTACGCTTAAATGTCTACACTTAATATTATACATTAATTTACAAAACAGTTAGCTTTTTATATAGATTTCTACATAGTTCTTATGAATATCTGAACTTGTAATTTTTATTTTTTTAAAGGACGGGTGTGGTTTTTGCTCTTCCCTACCTCATAAGGTAAGTACTTACCTGTTTTGTTCTTCACCCTCTCCTTAATGCCTGTCATTATGCCTGGCCCATAAAAGGGCTCAACAAATATTTGTGGAATTAGTAAAATGAATGAATGAGTGAAGGGAGGGGAAGTTAGTGCGGGACTAAGATTATCCAGAGGTAAAAGGGAAGCATCCTGAAAGAAGGTCAGGAAGTCACTAGGCTTGGAAATTAACCTTACTGTAAAAAAGAAAAACAAAACACTTCCACGCAGATGTGCTCCTGGGTCAGCAAAGAGCTTAACCAGGCTTTGTGTTGTTTATAAGAAACAGAGCCAAAATGAATCTAGTCATTTTTTTTCCTTTTTCCGAACTTTCTCTTTTTTATTTGGAAAAATATAGCCCCACTGCACATGTCTGTCCCCAAAGGGTGTCTAAAGCAAGAAAACCCAGAGCCTTCCATATACCAATGTTATGAAAATTCAGGGGGGCTCTCAGGCATGGTGCCTTTCCCAAGGATTTGGCCCTTTCTTCATTTTGCTGACTGTATCCTGCACTTTGCTACGCAATGTGAAACAGCTAAATCTCAACAGATCAAGCTGGCTGGAAGTTTCACGAAGGAATCATACAACTGCGGAAACAGGTCAAAGCCACGGTGAGGAAGGTTTCAATGCCAGGCTGCGATGTTTCGATTTTATCTTTAAGGAGATAATATTTTCTTAATGCTAAAATTATATTTAAATCTCTGTATTAGAAAAAAAAATGGCTGTGATTCTAATCGAGTTAGAATTTTTCCGAGATTAAGGATACATAAACCTGTTCAGAGACTGGAGCTCTAAACGTAGTTTTGTAATAAAGATTAGAATTGCTCCATTTATCTTCATCACGGATTATAAAATGCAAAAAATAAATAAAGTTTAATGGAAAAAAGGGAGCAAATAATCAGAATCAGGAAGCAGTGTTAGAGAAATCACATGGGTGAAAAAGATACAGTAGTTAGGCATAAGTATAATTCCTACAAGGTAATTATAATTCAGCCATAAATTTGCTTGGAGCTTCCTGGAAGCCAAAGTAAAACAGGAAACGTAATCACTTACATAATTTATCTTGTAACATACAGCAATAATAGCTAATATTTATTGTGTTCCAACTTTGTGCCAGACACTGTTTATATATATATATATATATATATATATCTTTTACTTATAACCAGTCCTATGTCTATTTGAAGATCTCACGTACTTCAGAGATAACTCTAATAACTAAGTCAGCTGATAAAAAGATCTACAATGAGGAAGTGAAAATTTATGCTCAAAAGCATCTTCTTTTTTTTCTTTAGAGAATAATCAACCTAAATTAAACTTTTAAATTCTTGATTTAAGGCAGCCAGCCTGTTTCCACAAAGTTGCCAAATATTCTTAACCGAAAGGCAGCATTGCAAGATATGACAAACAGGAAAGCTAAACAAAAGTCAACAGTGTTGCAAATCATACATTTATGGGAGGAAACGCTCCAGCCCTGCAGCCAAGCCTGGAACTTAAACCTGCAAGACAGACCACGCTCTAGCATCAACAGGGTGGTGTGCGGTGCAAGATCTGGACTCCCGTGTCAGCAGGACGTGGGCCTGGGGGTGCACGGGGACCGTGGGTACATTCACCTGCAGGGTATTGGAGAAGAATGGTCACGGGCACACATGGAACTCAAAGGATGCCCTGTCCTGTTCCAAATGTGGCCCCTGGACGCTTAGCTATAAGGTCACAACATCCTCAACATCTTTGGAACAAATCAGTGGGGATTTTTCATAGCTCTTTCTTATAGCACACCTCCTTGTATCTGTTGATGACCCTTGTTCCAAGTGGTAAACCTAGACTGTCCAGGAGGTCACCAGTTCCAGCACCTGAGGGGCCAAACAAGTAAAAAAAATGAAGTGTGTATTGCAATTTAGGAATGTGGGCCCGATGCCAGGGCATCTTTCCATTTCTAAAAAAGAAATGGGAGATCCAGACTTTTCCATGAAATCTCCCAATTTTTAAATATTAGTAACTAATTCAAATATATTTAATACCCTCCTCAGGCCAAAGCAATTGTCTATGAACTAAAACCCCCAGTTTAAAAGTCTCCATAGGAAGGTAAATCTCTATGAATTAATTTCTTTAACAGAACTTCTAATAAAAGTTGGGTAGCAAACCAGTGTACGGTTGTCTGGCAAAGACTGATGACAGACCCGTGATCACTTGAGCTGACAACAGATGTGGAATCCTTTTGTGAAAATTGAAGTGGTCCCAGGATTTACCTGAACCAAAATCAGCTGTCTTCAAATGAGGCTAAGCTGAAAGAGTACCTGGCAATCAGGCTGGGGTTTTCTTTCAGCTCACACCAGGTCTGCCCGATCACATAAAGGGAAGAAGAATCACGGTCAGAGTTATGCAATAAGGAATTTTTACTGGAAATGGATCTTAGCTAACTGTGTGAGGAGTTGAGAAAAGAAGATCTAGGAGAAGCAGTTGGGCAATCATAAAGGAAGTCCCGACCAGCCCACCAGAAGCACCGGCATGGGGAGACAGTTTGGACCTTACAGAGAAATCTGAGAAGCCAAGTAGATCTCTTCATGAAGGGACTACCTGCTGCAAGGTCTAGGGAGCTATGATCCCCGTGTAACCTCCACTCAGGGAGTCCAAGGCAAGCATCAAACATGGTCACAGCCTCTGCTTGTCAGCATGAAGTCTGGAGGGGTCCTGTCAAGGGTATAGAGAACAAAGTCAAGCTGGATCTGGCCTTCCGCCATCCCCAGGCATCTCTGGGTATCTCTTTACCATATCCAACCATAAAAAGTCCTTCAGCATGTAATGGCCCCTGCTTCACCCCTGCCTCCCAAATTTCACACAAGCTTCTCTTCTGGTCAGCCCTAGCTGAGAGCAATAGAAAGAAGGGCATTTGGGAAGAGTATTTATTGCCTAGCTCAACGTGGTCAACAGTAGAACAAGCCAGCATAGTGAGTGAGGAAGACTTCAATTTCCACAAAATGGGCCATGATCATTTCGGCCAGAACATTTCTAAAAGCATTTGATTCTGTGTTGTAGAGAAAGTCTGTCAGAAAGAAAAGAGGGGTGGCCAGGCAGTTGGATAGCTTTGCGTTTGAACCTTATCACTTTCTCTCTTTAGGACCTTAGGAAAGACACTCAACCTCTTTGATTCAGTTCTTCCATCTCTAAGGTGGGGCTTATAATCTCAATATTGACGTTTTGTCTTAAGGATTAAGACAGTGTTGGGACGGTACAAAGCGTGTTCCACGAGGACAGAGACTCTGTTTAGCTTATTTATCCTTGAAGTCTGTGGAACCACACAAGGTGTCTGACAACGAGTAAGCAAGAAATATGTTTAAATCACTATCGTTATTGCTTATAATAATAAGAGGGCCTCTTGAACACACAGACGTGTAAGAGGTCGGACGGATTGCGCAGCCCGTAAAGTTTTTCCTGATCTTTTTGGAGGTTGATGCAAATGAGTTCTTCAAAGGTTTGTTGTGGACAGGACACATTGGGAAGGGATTGATTATTATTCTCATAATTAAAAAGACTGGGAAGGGGGCGACACAACAGATTCTGTATGTAAGCCATCTTTCATCCTTCGTCCAGAAAGCACCCAGTCCTGTAATCTCCCTCAAGGTATGCCATCATCTTCATCAGCATTTAGCATCCTGTCTCTGAGCAGAGTCCAGCTTACATCCCGTAAGTGGAAGACAAGCACGCTGACCACACACACTGCATCCTTCTCCTTGAACACATACACACGCTGGCCTTTGGTAAGAGGCAGGGCATGAATAGGAAAAAACAGAGATGCATTCCAAAAAGACATTAGCTAAACAAAAGTCAAGTCCACCAGGCGAAGCCATCAGGAAATTGGTTAACATATTTTCCCCCCATTCAACAAAAGATAGCAGGCACTTGTCTCAATATCTCCTTTCATCCCTGAAAGCTTTAAAATTGATTCATGGTTTCATAACTACAACAAAGTAACCTTGGATAGATTAAAATCAAGGCTTTTTTAAATTTGGATATCCACAGCAAGAATCCCACCCAGGTCTTGCTAAAAACGACTTTGGCTGACGTTATGAAATGCTTCCTCAAGCTCTTCTTCAGCCAAATGAGAAGTCGTCTGGAAAGGATTCATCCTTTTAGTGTACACAGAAGATCTTCTTCTTGGATCTATAAACTAAGTCTTTAAATTCCACTGTAATTACTCCAAAGACATAAATAGAGCCGATACTATTTCTGGCATCCCAGCTGGTCCTTTCGACAAGGTACACAGCATTTTCAAATAAAGCTTCCACAAAGTGTGTAGGTATTCTAGCAACAGACAGATGCCTGGAAATTCTAAATCGTAGTGTGTAAAAGAATGGCTTCCAAAAATTCTAGTGTGTAAGACAGGCCCCTTTTTTCATTTTAATTCTTGTATACCAGTTGTTAGGATTGGGTTTCTTAGTAAGGACTGGAACCTATTCTGTTTTCAACCACTCACTTGGCTCTCTTTGAAAGTTCTGTATACTGAAACAATTCATTAAAATACTCATACTTAAAGTTTTATTAAGGGGATATGTTATTGCTCTCAGACTCACCCTGTAGTTATTAACTGGCGCAATTTAAAAGTTTCATTTCAAAACGCAGAGTGAGCCTCACAAAACCATCTCAGGGTTTGTGTTAATGCCAAGATCGTACCCGTTTTCAGTGTGAACACCGTCTATATCTGGAGTACTTCTCGGATTCAATAGGAACATTTTACTCTTGTTCTTTGTGAATGCTTTGGGCTTTCTTTTAAGAACAGACTTTTAGAGTCCCAAATCATCCCATGCATCTTCTCTTCATTGCTTCTGATCACATTTATTTGCCTTCTGAAACTCACTAAAATTTGATTACAGGTTACAGACACTTGCTACAAAAAAAAAAAAAAAAAACTGGATTAATTTCCAGAGCCTATGGTAGTTTTGAAATCTTGATTTAATAACAATGACAAAAAAAGAACTGAGAATTAACACTTTGTTTTTCTCTTATTATTTACCTCTGTCTTAGTTTCTTTATCTGTAAAATAATGGGTTGGGGCAGTCATTGTCTAAAATCTCTCAACTTGGTAGACAGAGAATCTGAGTAAACACATCATTAGTCATTAGTGCACAAAATATTCCCAGCTTGCTACCTGTAGGCTCAGGATAACATACTGGACCCGTTGTGGTTGCGTGGGGTCAAGCGACTGCTTTTGATTAAGGAGTCAAGAGCATAAAAGTCATGTTGTCTCCTCTCTGCTAACAGCTTATAGCTAGTGGAGACGTTCTGAAGTTCTCTCTCCCTCTGCCCTGGTGGCAAGCAGTATTCCAGAGAGTTTGGAGAAACTTGGAGTAAGAATGCAAGGATGAGGAGCAGAGCCCCTGTTGACTCTTAAGGAACGTAATGTGTGAGCAAGAATTAAGCCCTTGGCTGCAAGCCATTGAGCATTTGGAGCTGATACCACATTATGTCCTGGTCTATCCTGACTGATACAATTCATAATGCTTCCCTAATGAAGCCAAACATTTTTTTTTTCTTTTTTAAGAGAAGGATGGGTCATGGGAGCTGGATGAATGTTAAAACTTTATAATAACTTATGTTGGCACATTTCTATTTGGAAATAGAAAACTTGAGGAGAGATTTCAGTCATAGGCTATGATCTTCAATTAATAAGGGTGATGTTTTTCATACTTCACAAGCACATGATAAAAATTCATTTTGCATCATGACTACAAAAGTTCACTGCTTTTTCACATCCTCCCCATAGGTCCTTTGTGAGTAAAGATCTCTCTGAGTATGACACTTGCAGCTTCAGAATGTTATGATGTGAGCTTTTCCATAGAGGTTTAGCCCATCTTCAGTTAACTTGACACAGTGCTATACTGAATACAAGAAGTCTTCAAAGTTACCCAGACCTGGTTCAAATCAGAGCTCTTAAGTGACCAGTATCTTCTTCCATAATTTATTTAACATATCTGAGTACCAACAACCTATTCTGTAAAAAAGAAATACCATATTTTAAGGTCTGGCACATGGGGTGGGTTGTTCTTATTGACTCCCGCATGGTCACTGGCTATACCTGTTCACAAATTAAGCCTTGGCTCCTAAGGAAAGTCAAACACAGGGCACAGAGAAAAGTAGGCATGCTGTGGCAGAGAGACCCTATGGTGCGCCCCCCACCCTGCCACCCCCATTGTTCCCATCCCCTGGTTTTTACCTTTGTTTACTTCCCTCTTCTTGAGTGTAGGAAGGACCTGCAACTTGCTTCCATCAAAAAGAATATGGCAAAAGTGATGAGATATCACTCATATGGTTAGGTTATATTCTTACGAGAATTTGACTTAAGAGACTGCACCTAGA
The DNA here is from genome assembly GCF_037043125.1 of Eumetopias jubatus. Lineage (NCBI taxonomy): Eukaryota > Metazoa > Chordata > Mammalia > Carnivora > Otariidae > Eumetopias > Eumetopias jubatus. Next base: position 12,210,638 of record NW_028274820.1, read on the forward strand.
CTTTCTTGTAGGCTTCATGAAGCGAGAGGCCAGGTTGAAGAAAAGTATGTGGCTAGGGGCTGCAAGAAGCAGCTAGGAACTGAGGGTAACCTGTAGCCAACAACCTGCAAAAAGCCAGGGCCCCCTGTCCTCCAGACACAAGGAAATAAATTCTACCGACAACCTGCATGTGCTTGGGTATGAATTCTTCCCCAAGTGAACTTCCAGAAGAGAATGCAGTGTAGTCCGTGTCTTGACTGTAGTCTTATTAAGCCCTGAGCAACGGACCCAGCTGAGCCATGTCAGATAACTGACCCATGTCACTTCTGAGATAATAAACACAATGTTGTTTTAAGCTCCTAAATTTGTGGTAATTTGTTATACAGCAATAGAAAATTGATACACATGGTAAGCTGGAAGATGTGGCTATTTTTCCTGTAAAGAAGGCCATTTGAATTTTTTTACTGTGTTATTAAATTTTCTTCTTTTTGTTATCTCTCCCTTGCCAAATCAAATAAAATATTTGAGATTTCAGAATTTTCACCTACAAACATATGGTCATACATATGACCCTTTAAGTTTAGTTTGGATATTGTTTATCAGGCTTTTGTTTATCGGTTTTTTGATACTTGATCAAGTAAAGAAACTGGCTTAAAGAATTATTAACTTTAAAAATAAAATAGCCAGTTATTTTATCACAAATGAATTGATGTGGGAGTAGCAAAGAAATGGCAAATTGAGACATGTGCTCTATGGAAAACCATAAGTAAGTCCAGATGGTAAACCATAGGTAAATCTCCAAAGGAGAGGAACATTACCTTATAGAGAAAAGGAGGAAGGTGGGAGGAGCTTCTTTGAACCAAAGTCTATTGGAGGAAAGGAAGAGTTCGGTGTGGTAATGGTTTCTCATTGGCTGAGTTGCAGCAGTTTCTCATTGGCTGAGTTGCAGCAGTTTCTCATTGGCTGGGCTGTTGCTGGGCAAGGAGAAAATCTTCCTTCTTCCTGCTGAGATGGTAAACTAAATGTCTTCCTGCCCCCGAGTGAAATAAGACAGAAAGTTTCTTCATGACTGCTTCCCAGTTAGGGCTTCCCAGCTCCATTTTAAATGTTTTTCATTTTCACAGTAAACTTTTTCTTTTTAAAATATTTCTGCAATAAAATGTTATAATCCAAAATCATTTATTATGAAAAAACTTGAGAATTTTCTGCTATGAAGGGAAGTAAAGAAATAGTCATTTATGGGGTGCCTGGGTGGCTCAGTCAGTTGAGCATCTGCCTTCGGCTCAGGTCATGATCCTAGGGTCCTGGGATCGAGCCCCGCATCAGGCTCCCTGCTCTGCGGGAAGCCTGCTTCTCCCTCTCCCACTCCCCCTGCTTGTGTTCCCTCTGTTGCTGTGTCTTTCTCTGTCAAATAAATATATTTAAAAAAAAAAGAAATAGTCATTTATTCACTGGCCCAGGCTTGCTCATCTTTAAAGATCCCACATAGTGTCATTTACTTGTGAATGCACTTCTTGTGTTTCTCCTAGACAAAATTGACCCTTTTCTTTGAGATCACAAACAGTTTAATTACAAAACAGCTTACCCTGTGGTATAATTCCTATAGGCTATCTCTATCACTAGTCCAGGAGTTAGTGAACTATAATTTATGGGCCAAATCCTGCATTCTGCCTATTTTTATAAATACAGTTTTATTGGAACAAGCCATGACTTTGTTTGCACCTTATCGTATAGTAGTTTTCACAGTGCAGAGTTGAGTAATTGCAACAAAGAGCTTATGCTCATAAATCTTAACTATTCACTATTTAGTCCATTACAAAAATGTTTGCTGACCCCTGCACTAGATCATGAACTTCATGAGGTGATAGACTGTGTCTTGTTCATTGCCAAAGCCTCAGAAGCTAGCCCATCACAGACCCTAAATTCATAATTGGGTATATACAAAGGTGCATCAAACACCTGAAATTCAAACCAACATTAGAATTTATCTTCCCACTAAATTAGACTTTTTTTAGAGAGACCTAGAGATTCGTGTTAAGACTGACTGTCATAGGGAAATAGTTTGTCCTCATACTTTGTGTTACCATAAAAGCTGAAAACAAAATGAATAGAGCTGGCTATTAGAGGACATTCCTACCCTTCATTAGAAGGCTGTATTTAGACTAAATTGCCATTTATTAAACAATTTTCACATTAGTTACCAAGCTCATGTGCCTTTCAGGGGATAGTTACTCTGTTTTCAGATTCACTTAGGATGGATTTCCAAAAGACTGCTGGTGTATTTGCTGTCCAAGAAACCTTTTAATTTTCATTTGTAAACCTTTTTTGATGTTACTCCCTTGTCAAAAACAGGAAGCCATTATCTTCCAGCAGTAAACAAGTTCAAAATCAAGATAGCCACTCAACTCCCCAAATCAAGACTGTGTATTGTATATATGAAAAAAATCAGCTTTCTCATCTTCACCTAATATATCAAAATTCTCAAGGGAAAGCCAAGTGCCTTAAAATTTTGTGGGAATCAAAGAATTTGAAGATTCTCCCCCCCAACCCCATCCCTTGCCAGATGTGGTACTTCTTCAAACCCAGTGAAACTTTTCAAATCTCTTGTTCCTCATTCAAATCTCTCATTCCTTCACTATTTCTGTCCCACGAGAGTAGTCTGAATGCCTTTTCCTTCATTCATTCACCCACCACCTTAACTCCCATATGGGATGTATACAGTAACACTAGCCACCAAGAACAAAGCAGAACAAGATGTTTGCAGTGGATATCAAGTATCAAAAGAGACAATTAAATTGATACAAATCATCATTGCTTCCTGAATCACCATAGACTGCTGTATTTTAGAATGCTACGGAAATTACTACAAAGCATTACCTAAAGGTTTTGTAAATAAGAGTATTAAACTCATATGAGAAGTTTAATGAGTAGGAAAGTGTTTCCTGGTTTCATTATGATGTTTAGAAAACTCTTCCAACTCACCTGATGAGTGCCTCAAGGAGAAAGAGACTCCAGTCTCCCACTTGGATCAATAAACAATGCCTCCGACCCTTTCCTGGCTCTTGACAAGGTGCCCTGGGATTAGGTTCCCGCCCTCAACACCACCATCACCTTCTAATCTCCCACTCATCCTCAGCTAGGAAGCTTTTCTGCTACACTGCAGCCAACTGAGCCAAAAATAGAATTAGCACATAGGAGTTTTGCCTATATTTACCTATATACTTACACATGCCCTTTCATTAAAGTAAACTTTTCTACTTATTTTGGTGTGGATGTTAAAGTATCCTTTATTTAAGAAGATATTCATGTCATAGATTATAATTTTTTAAATGTCTTAACCTGTTAAAAGATAGAGTTGTCATTCCTGTATCAGTTCTCCCAATTAAAAAAAAAAAAAAGGCTGATTCACAAAACCATAAAGGGCCTGAGGAGTTCAAACGCTGAAGAGTCATTGAATTTGAGAGGACAGGAAGAGGTTAAGTGAGTATTTATGGCTCACACAGGTCAATGACTTATCCAAAGTCACTCAGCTGATAAGAGGCAGTGAATTACAACCCACGTCACAGGCTACTGGCCAACGAGCCTCTTAATCCTCCAGGCTGGTCGCTCCAGAACTACTGTGGTAACTCCTTTAGGAGTGAGGTCAAACCTCGTCTGTTGTTAAACATTTCACACTAGCCCTATCCTTTATTATCTCTTTATTTTATATCTTTGACAAATTTGCCTACGTGGGTAACCTCACAATTCTTTGAAAATTGCTTTGAAATTAATTGCATCTTGCTCTATAATTGTGTCAGCATGTGAACCACTTCTGAGAGCAGAGTCAGTAACAGAAGCCATGAAAAAGAAGGCAGAGTACACTGTGGAAAGCTCAGGGGATCACCCAAAACCAGGCTGGCAAGGGGACAGGATGGGGGTGAGGGGGTGAAGGCGGCTGTGGTAAGGTCATCTAGAAGATGAAGAATGGACAGTGTGAACCGAAAGCAGAGGGAGGCCAGAGACAAGAGGGCATCCTTAGAGGCATGGCAGAATACCAGCAGAAGAGAGAAGGTCAGAAAAGAAAGGGTCTTTTCACGAAGCACTTGGGAAACCTCATGAGATCCAATATTACCAAAGGCGATTCTAAAGCACAGGAATCCCGTGAAACATTCGAGAAAAAAAGAGGGGGGGCTGGAGATCACAGAGGTTTGGGATAGAGTTTATATCGACACAAGGAAATCAGCTCAGGCCCTCGGGGACGCTCCCCTCATCCACCGCAGTACTGATGTTAATATTCATTGTAAGCCCTTGAGAATAAGGACTAAAGATAGCTTCCTGAGGGCTAAATAATTGCCATAATGAGTAGATATTTATAAGTACCAGACAGGTGTCCCTGCCACCCGGAGACGCTACGACCAGCCCACAGGGAGCAGTCTCAGGCACACGTACCCTCCTGAGTCTGACTTTTCTCTCCATTACCTGTGGATTCTGCGCTGGTCTTTGCCCCCTTGGCCCCCGGCACTTCCCGACCGCCTCGGCAACAGACACACCATTCCCTTGGCCCCAGTGCCTCTCCTCTCCTCCTGTGCCCAACTGTTCCTTTTTGGTTCCCTGTCTCAGATTGGGCACCAATCCTTGCCCTCGTGGAGCTGCATTTATCTTCTCCCTTATTTCGTGGCTCACAGTCATGGCCAGTCTGCGCAAAGCCCTCTCTGGTTTACTTGATTACTTTTCCTCTTTATTCTTCAGCCATGCCATTCCCCTACTCCCAGCCCCCGCTCAGGCACCCTCTTTTCTTTTCATGAATGTATGATTAATGTGCCGAAGAGGTATTGTGTATAAACCTAAATCGGGGTGCCCGGTGGCTCAGTCCATTAAACATCTGCCTTTGGCTCAGGTCATGATCCCGGGGTTCTGGGATCGAGCCCCACATCGGGCTCCCTGCTCAGCTGGGAGTCTGCTTCTTCCTCTCCCTCTGTCCCTAACCCTGCTCATGCTCTCTCGAGCTCATTCTCTCAGATAAATAAAAAAAATCTTAAAACACACACACACACACACACACAAAACCTAACTCTGTTTGGTACTTTTTTGCTAATAGTGAGGTTTGCAAGCTTATTCCTCAGTGCTGTGTGTAGATTTCATCCTCTCCTGCTGCTTTGCCTTAGGACACCACATCTAGTTGCTTGTTCCCTAGGGACGGTGTAACTGTAAACTTTTCTCTAAGTCATGTGGGTTTCAGGCTTGAGTTTCTCCAATCCTAATTGGTCGAAAAAGGAAGGACAGCTAATTAGATATGAAATAGACTTTTTAATTAATATGTATCACAACTGATATACCTTCTTAATATCTGAACCATGAGTGAAATTACCCAGAAAGTGGGGACCTGTTTGTGATATCAAGCGGCCAGGATGAGAGATAATAGAGTGTGTCTAAAGGCAAAGATGAGACAGAAATACAGCTGTTTCCTGATGGTACCCTACCAAGTTTAGCCTACTTGGTAACCTAATTATAGGTCTGGTGGTCTATAAGTATGCACCATGGCCAATAACATATCTTTTATTTATTGCTCTGACATTACGATGTATCTTAATATCTGGTGGGATGTAACATAGACCTTATCCTTTCACATAAAATTTAAAATGAGCTTGTCAAACCCTCTCTCTATCCCCCCAATATCCTGCAAGAATTGTGCTTAGAATGTCACTGAATTTATGGATTAATTTGGTGGTTTTCAATTGAATCTTTCCAATGGTAAGGCTTCCTATTCATAAATATTTATCAGGGTTTTCTTTTAGATCTGCTAATAGACTTATGGAAATTTCTCCACAAAGGACTTCAGTAAATCTCGGTAGATTAATTCCTAGATGTTTTATAGCTATTGATCTCATTTTAAATGATGCAGTATTTTCTGTTATATACTCTAGTTACTATGCTTGCATCTCTACCTCTTCTTCCCCTAGACCTCCCCTACTTCCCACTTACCTAAATCCATTACAGCAGTGATCACATCGGCTGAAACATGCTTCCCATTTAAGTTGTCGACTTAACCAACTGAACTGTGAACTCTTTGAGGGCAGGAATGGTCTCTTGTTCACTTTTGTATCCCTAGCAACAAACACAAATATATACTCATTTTTCAGTGCTTTTTGAATGTACATACAACCATGATGTTACCGTGATGTGACCCAAAATACTTGGGAATGTGATAAAGAAGGCAACCACTTTGAAGGCTCAAGTGTGCTGTTGGGTTCAACTGTTGGGAACACAGTTCTGAGGTAGGCATTCTTATAGTCCATCTCTCCTTGTTTCTTTCTTCCTTTATGCTGTTTGAAGGATTCTGTCAGGACAGTTCTCCCTATTGCCTGGGTTTCTGTCCTACTTGATGGCGGAAAATTAATCTCCACTCTCTCTTTTTCTTTCTCACCCTCCACCCCTGCACCATTACTAGATGACACGGTGTGATTCCAGAGACAGCTTCTTTATGATGGATAAATAAAATGCATCTTGTTATAGAAATGGCCGAAAATGTCTTCCAGTTCTAAGGAATAACATGAAAAGTCATAATTCTCTATTCTCTGCTTCTCTGACTCCCCCCGATATAGTCTCTTAGTAGTCTAAATCCAAGTAGAATTATTTTCCCACCAGCAAACCCAAATCAAGAAGTCAGTGTTATAGGAAGTCATTGGTAAAAAAGAAAGAAAGAAAGAAAGAAAAGAACCCATTTTGCAGATTTTAACTGATGTTGCTAATTGCACAGTCATTGGGTCATCTGTTTCTCATTACATCCTAGCTTTGTATATCCTAACTTCAAATCTGATGATGGTCCAGGATTCTGTATGTAATTAATTGGAATTTAGAGAATGAGGTCTCAGGAAACCAAGGAGCAAAGGGGAGGTAAGAGAGGACATAATGGTAACTGAGGAGGTCAAGCCTCTGATTTAATAACATTTAGCTTCAGATCTCAGGTCTCCTAGGGATACTCCCAGCTGTTATAAGTCTTAGCTCACCACCACCCCGTAGGAGACACCAGACTGAGACCTTCAGTAAAAGATCTAAAAAAACATAACAAGGAAACAAACAACAACAATGGAACATTCCCTTGGGAACAGTCATCGGCAGTAAGAATAGATGGAAACTGCCCCTGTCTACTCACTCCCCTCCACCGAGAGGAGCCTCCCATCATTACCTCTCCCTTTGGCCACTGCCTCTGATCCTTCTGCCCCGGGTAGGGAAACATGCAAATAGAAAAGAATTCAGACATCTGGAAATGTTTTAGTTATCACAAGTTTTAGTAACTTTTCAAAGAGAAACATAAAATTGAGTGAAAACTCAAACAAAGATTTTGGTTCACTAGAGGGGTAAGAAACTTCCTCCTCTGACCTGGTTCATCACTCATTCGATGGGATTACCCAGGAAATATATTGCTATTTTGATTTTAAATTGCTCTAAAATACGTGATTGCATAAATGCAATCCAGACTGAATCTTTGCAGGAAAAATGTTGGTAAGGATGACTATTTTATTGCATTTATTCCATTCTCTTTTTGTTCCTTGTATATGTCATGGAAATCCATCAATCTGTATTATCATTTTGGGAAACCATCCCTGACAATGCTATTTGAAGTATCCAGTAAGCCTTGGGTAAATCTGGCTGTCAGATGTGGGCTAACAAACCAAGTTCTAATGTCATCCACCAGGCCAATTTTTGCTAAAATTACTCAAATAGATAGAGGAGTGTTCACACTCTGTTCCCTGTTCTTGAAACTTCATATGTATGGTACAATTTTCTAGATCTACGCCAATTCTCCTAGCCACCAACAAGCCTTGTATACAGAAGCTTCTCACACATTCAGACTTCTGGGTCCATTTTACCCCTAACCGGATGACTGACCCTGAACCTTCATTTTCTTTTCTCCAAAAACATTGGTAACGAAAGAAATAATGATACTGAACTCCTAGGTTTATTATGAACAGGAAATGAGACAAAACATAAGAAGCAATTAGCCCAGGTCCTAGCATCTGCCATAACAACAGTTGATAGAACTGAAAGAGATTTTCAAGAGCGTCTAGTCAAAAGACTACAGTATGTATTTAGGTAGAGAGTCTACATACTTAAGAACCATCTGTCAACCTTCTTATGGACTTCTCTACACACTCAGTTTATTTACTAAACTGGAAGCCTGGGCCTAGAGAGAAAAACAGCGTAGCTCCTTAGTGGTGGAATAAGAGCTAGGGGTCAAGTTTCCCAGGGCTATGACTGATACTGTATTTTATTATTGTAATTGTTAAAAAAAAAAAAAAGAATAAATGGGAAAATAAGGTGAGTGAAGAGCATTAGTGAGCACCCACAGGGAGTAACACAACGTAAATGACCCCAGCTCAAGGATCCTTTTCACTAATTTCAGTAAGAGACATAGAAGGAAAACATTAAAAAATCCTAAATAGTAAAAGTCATCATCCCATATTGAAATTATCTGTAATCGATCCTGGTGAATCCATCACTGGCTCCACAAAAGGGGTGAAGCAAAGTCCCCACTTCCCTCTCCTGTTCAGGTAGCACGAATACAAGTCAGACAGCAGGAGAATTGCTCTCACAGAGGCAAAGAGAGCAAAGGGGAAGTAGGAGAGGGTGACATTCATTCCTATTGCGGAGGTGGGGTTTATTTACTGGGGTTGCTTGGGAAAGAGAGAGAAGCATCTTTCAGTGCACCATCTTGATCCCTGGATCATTTATGATGCGTTCTTTCCAGTGCTGTCAAAGTGTCCAATTTAGGGAAAGGGGAAAAAATCTCAGAGTGTAATAATGTCCTCATTGTCTGGCCAGCTCTTCCCAGGTGATCTTCCCTATTAGCATAGAAAACAATTAGCACTGATGTAGGCTTGCGTGTGGTCTCAGCTTCTCTGTCAATTCCTGTTGGCTTTGCAGTTACTTTTCAAAGAAGTCTGCACACATTGACCATTATATCTTTTTCACGTCCTAAACTTTTTTCATGTAAAGGGTCTTTGAGGAATGTTCCAGTGCATGTTGTGTTATAAGATAAAAGGGTTGAGATTATGATCATTCAGTTTGACCATGAAAAAGTGTAACAATAAATGTCCTCTAAGATTACATTTATGCCCAAGGTAATTAAATCACAGTAAATATAGGAAAGCACTGAGGAAAGAGACATCATAAGCAAATGACACACCTAGTGGCCATGAGCTTGTCTGAACTTCTCAGAGTGTGGGCAAACAGCACCTGTTATCCCATCTCCCAGCAGACAGACCTGGCTGCATCTTCAAACAACAGTGGCGTAGATAAACCCCAAGGAAGGTGGGAGATCTAAACAGAGATACCTGTTAATTACCCTCTGCCACATTTTAAACTACAGTGTCTGATTATTATGTAGATGCTTTAATAACTTTTCTAGTAATAAAATTGATTAAATGACTTCTGGCAGAGACTTTATAGAGTTTTTCCATCCCAAAACCACAGACTGAAAAGCCCAGTTCTCTACAAAGATGTCTTCATAGATCTCTTGACCTTTTCCAAAATACAGATAAGCAGTCTTTCTTTCAACTCTAAGAACTAATGCAGATCTTCCTGGTGTGCTGGCCAGAAGCTGGAAGTCGGGGTCCCCGGTGCCATGCTTCTCCCGCCTGACCCTGTATCTGCCAGAGGATGGGCTGCCTCTGCTGGATCTCTGCTGCTCATCTCTCTAACCAAGAGTAGAAGACAGAGTTTCTCCCAGCACTAAGACACCATGATTCACTAGATGTTTCCCTAATAATTAATGGACCATCTCTTTTCATTTTTTTTTGTAAGTTTCATTGAGTTGTCTCTAGAGAGTTTTGTTGCTATGTGAAAACCAGGTGTGGTAAGCAGAAAAATGGCCCTCCAAAATGTTCACGTCTTAATCATGGGAACCTGTGAATCTGTTACCTTATCTGGCAAAAGAGACTTTGCAGATGTGATTAAGTTAAGGATTTGAGTTGAGATTATCCTGGATTACCCAGGTGGGCCCAGGGTAGTCACAAGGGCTCTTATAAGGGAAAGAGGGAGGCAGAAGAGCCTTTCAGAGAAGGAGATGTGATGACAGAAGCAGAGGTCAGTGATGTGATTGCTGGCCGGGGGCCATGAGCCAAGGAATGTAACCGCTTCTAGAAGCTGGAAAACAAGGATTCACTTACATATTCTTCTGTTTGCTTTTTTTAAGTGTGATATTCAAAATCTTTTGTGAACACTTTTTGGCAAAAGCAGCGTCCTCAGGAAGGAATATATTCCTGAAATGCACTACCCCCAAAATAGTGTATGTGTGTGTGTGTGTATGTGTGTGTGTGTGTGTAATAACCTTAGCAAACCAGTTTTCTTACCTTACCTGTAAAATGAGAATACTACTTTAGGTTTTGCTCAGGACATGGCCAATGAATGGCTCAAACCATAGACATTGTGAATAATGACAAGGATGTGGATGAAGACAGTGATGTAGGAGGTGAGGAAGTGGGTCACCACACTGGAGAAACAGAAATCCCCCCACTCTCCTCCCTCATCTTTTCCCCTTGAGGAAAAAGCAAAACCTTCGAGCTTTCTCCCAAAGAGAACCCATGTGTGGCTGTGAGCAAAGTTCTGGCATCGGCTAGGACACACCAATATTTTCAGAGATGGACAAGGCACATTGTTCCATTGTTTTTCCTGGTTCCCATTTCAAGATGATACCCTCAGGTGGGTTCTGTGTCCTCCTGTGTCTTTACCTCTGTGAAGAAAGACCTAGGCCTGAAAATCTCTTAAAGAAAGAGAGAAAGAGAAAGAGAACCTTAGGCTCTTGAAGAATGATTATTTATATGGCCCCCCTTCTTTGCCCCCTCATCATGCCAGGCAAGACCACACTGATCATAAACATTTTGTAATGAAAATTTGTTAAAAGGACTGAAAGTGATCTGTCATTTCATCTGCCCTAACACTTGGTAATATGTGAATGAGCTTTGCTTACACTGAAGACGGTATTGTGCTTTCTCTCTCTGTTTCAAAAGGGTGTTAAGCCCTTAGAACAGTGCCAGCCATCAGTGGGTTTGCAAAGAACAGAAATGTGCCTAATAGCTGTCTTCCAATATGGCTGATGCTCACGTGAATATCCCTAGTGACTCTAACCAGCAAAGCAGAGATCGTTGTTTGTTTTCCTTTACCGCTGTTGTTGCAGAAAGCAGGCTACAAATTGAGACCAGCTATAAAATAGGAATAAGTAATAAAAACAATTGTAAAACACATTGCAAACATGAAGTGCCATACAAATAATTTAAGTAGTGAGTACCCACTGGCTAGTCTACAGCATGGTTCATAAATCCATTGGTAAGACACAGCTGCTGGGGAAGATTGCAGAATGTAAGTAACAGACAGACCTGGGTTCAAATCCTGACTAATCCTGACTGATTAGCCATTTAACCTTGAATGCATTGCTTAACCTCTCTGAAACCTCTCTTAGTTTTCTTGTGTGTAAAGTGGTGCTAAGCCATATCTGTCCTGTAGGGTTACTGTGAATCTCAAAGTAACTAGTTGTGTTCTCGGTACTTGGCATATAGGCAGGTAAGTTGGAGGTGCCCTTAAATGCATGTCTCCTCTACCACAAGGCTAGATGATAAATATGATTGTCTAAGAACTCTTGAAAAAGAAATTAAGGGGGAAAAAAAGTCAAAGGAAAAGCAGGAAGAATGGGGGAAATAAATAAATTGATATAAAGACGGTGATCACACTTGGACACTAAGAGGTAAGATGGTTCTTAAGACCTTGAGTTCACCCAAAGGCACATTTAGGCTGGAAAATTGACTTTCTTTTCTTGTGTATATGTTCTAAGATATACTCTCTTGCCACTAGCCCAAATGTACCTTCTTTCTTTTTGTTTCAAAATTTTTGTTAAAAAGCATTAAAAATCTCTGAGGTTCTATTCCATCCCCACCTAACCCATTGTCCTTCCCCCACTCAAAGAACTTTCTTTCTCTATGTTTTTTAAAATGTTATTCCACAGTCTCTGCTCAGACGTAATATATAACAATGCAATCGAAAACTATCTATATTAATGGTATATTATGAGTAGCCTATCACAGATTTTTGTTCACGTAACTTATTTTCAAGATTTATTCAAGTGGTGAGCGCTGGGTGTTATATGCATGAATCATTGAACACTACATCAAAAACTAATGAGGTACTATATGTTGGCTAATAGAACTTAATAAAAAAAGAAAAAAGATTTATTCAGGTTGATAGATGTAGATTAAGCTTTTTATTTTGAATGCTATCCAACAGCTTTCTTAATAATCACAATTTATTTTCCTCACGCCTCTATGGGTGATGATTATTTGTTTCTTATTTTTCCTATTGTATATGTTATATAAGATTGTCCTTGGATATGCCCCTTTTGGATGGGTGCCAGAATATCCCAGGTAGTGGAATTGCTGAGTAGTATGATCTGCACGTCTGTAACTTGACCAGATAATGCTGAGTGACCATCTGAAAAGGTTCAAGCAACTCAGATTTCCACTAGCTGTGTACCTGAGTTTCCTTGCCCTATGTTGTCATCCACACTTAGTAATACCAGACTTCTAGATGTTCAACAGTCGGGTGGGTTGAGCATTGATAGATCGGTTTTGTTTTATTTTGCAGGTATCTGAGTATTAGTGATGTTAAGGATCACTTCATATGTTTGGGGACATTTGGATTTCCTCCTCTATAAAATGTCTGCTCATCTACTTTGTCAGTTGTTCTTATTCTTTTTTTTAAGATTTTATTTATTTATTTGAGAGAGAGAATGAGATAGAGAGCACGAGAGGGGGGGAGGGTCAGAGGGAGAAGCAGACTCCCCACTGAGCAGGGAGCCCGATGTGGGACTCGATCCCGGGACTCCAGGATCATGACCTGAACTGAAGGCAGTCGCTTAACCAACTGAGCCACCCAGATGCCCAGTTGTTCTTATTCTTTAAATAACCTGGAGACCAATCATAAAATACTTTTTATGTTTGTGTCATTTATTTTAACTTAGCTCATGGTGTTTTTCCTAATATAGTTGTTTTCTATGTTTTTAGTCAAATTTATCAATATTTCTGCTACGGTTTGTGTTTTGTTTCTTGTTTAAGAAATATGTGCAGGCACCCCAGTGGCTCTGTTGGTGAAGTGTCTGCCTTCAGCTCAGGTCATGATCCCGGGGTCCTGAGATCAAGTCCCGCATCAGGCACCCTGCTCAGTGGGGAGTTTGCTTCTCCCTCTACCCTTCCCTCCCTGCTTGTGATCACTTACTCTCTCAAATAAACAAAATTAAAAAATATATATATTTGCAACCAGAAGTAATAAACATATTCTCCTGCATGTTTTTTTCCTAAAATTTTAAAGTTTTTTATTATTTAGTCTTTAAACCGTTGGAATTCATTGTTTGTATATGATATAATTTCCTTTTCTCCATATGGATTGCTAATTTTCCCAGTATCGTTTACTGAATCTTTTACTACTCCCACAGTACTTTGTGATGTTACTTCTCTCCAAAACAAGTTTCTATATATAAGGAGGCTTATTTTCTGGCTTTCTATTCTTTCCATTGGTAGGTTTGTCTCAAGCTTTAGAAAAATCTTAATTCTGCATGGTGAATCCCCTATAATTATTATCATTATTGGTATTATTATTATATTAAAAATTATCTTGGCTATCCTTGCCTACACTTTAATATAAATTTGAGATTGAGCTGGTCAAATTTGTTTTAAACTCCTACCAAAATTTTTATTAGAATTGAGTCTGTTATCCATTATAGGGAAATTTATGATACTGAGTTGTCTTACTCATGAACATGGTATATTATTAAATTTAGTTTCTTCTGTTAGTTCCATAACAAAGTCTTATATTCATATTTTCCCTATAGTCTTACACATCTCTTGTTTAGTATTCTTTAGTTAGTATTTTGATATTTAGTTAGGTATTGCTACATACCTTATATGTTTTACATTATTTGCAAATTACAGTATTTATAAATTATTTGCAAATTACAACATTTATAAATTACCATTTCTAGTTGGTTGTTACTGGTATCTGTGAAAACGATTGACATTATGCTCCAAAAGTATACTGAAATCTTATTAGTATTAATAGCATATTTATAGATTTTTAATTTTTTTCTGCTAATCCAAATATTCCAAATAACATTAAGTAATTACAAAATTAACTTACCATGCAGTTACAGAACACAGAATGCAGAGGGCTACAGGACAGGAAAAGGCTTGGAGCTTAACAGTCAGACAGACCCGGATTCAAATTCTGGCTAATTCTGCCTCTGATTAACCATGTATCTTTCAATGCATTGCTTAAACTCTCTTAGCCTCAGTTTTCTTATGCGTAAAATGGGGTAAACTACCTGATAGGGTTTCTTTGAATCTTAAATTAACTAGCAATAATAATTGTTAACATTAAGAACACCTAAAATGCATACCCTGTGCCAAGTTCACCAAATACTTAGCATAGAGGCTGGAACATTGAAGGTAACTTAATATCTTCTTTTCTTTCTCTGTCTCTCTGGCTCCCTCCCTTCAAGATTTCTAATCCTCTCTTAGCCTTGTCTGGCTTTACAGTGTGGATCTCTGAAAATTCCATGAAATGCTCAACAAATCCTTAACCAATCCCCACCTCCAGCTCACCAAAAGCAGTCTCTTGAGACGCTCTTTTGTTCTTGGAGGAGCTGTTAGATCATCATGCCCAATGTGAACCTAACTGAACTTGACCTCACCACGGAAACTCTCTGGATAGAAAATGAAAACAATTCAATGGAACCACGAGGAGTCCCAGCATTGACTCAAGCAGCTTTCAATTCAACTGTGGAGGGAATCCAAACTTTCACATGATTATTGATGAATGCAGAGTTATGAAGAAAGATAGAAGAGGGACTGAAAAGGGAAAACATATCTGTATTCCAAAAAGGATGTCAAAAATCTAAGTTTGGCGGGCGCCTGAGTGGCTCAGATGGTTAAGTGTCTGCCTTCGGCTCAGGTCATGATCCCAGGGTCCTGGGATCGAGTCCCGCATTGGGCTCCCTGCTCCTTGGGAGCCTGCTTCTCCCTCTGCCTCTCTCTCTCTCTCTCTGTCTGTCTCTCATGAATAAATAAATTAAAAAAAATCTTTAAAAAAAAATCTAAGTTTGGGAAAGGACAGGTAGTCAACAAAATGCCTGTAATGTATTTAGAGTATATGTACAGGACTAGTGGCCATGCAGAAAGTAAAAGTGAACAACTCTTGACTCCCATGTGGGTGCTTGTTGCAGGACCAACCCGAGTCATTAATCTCCCCAGAGTCAGATAACCCTGATCTTGACAGTTGGGTGGGTGAGAATTGATAGATCCTTTTTGTTTTATTTTGCAGGTATCTGAGCATTAGTGGTGTTAAGCATCACTTCATATGTCTGGGGACAAAAGGGGGTTCTTCCTCCTTACTCTGCCCCTCCCACCTGGGAAGACTTTAGTCTGGGTTGGGAGGTAGAACTCCTAACTGGGATGACCCTGGCCACAGAGGATGTTACGGTGGGCACGTGACTACTTTGACTGCCTCAGTGCAAGGCTCTGAACTTCAGTGGAAACCCCAGAGGAGTCTCTGTCCCTCAGCTCAGTTGTGACAATGTGAGCCTGGGGCGGCTGCAGCCACATCTATTCTCTCGGTTTCCTGTGGTTGCTATAACAAATCACCACAAACTTCGTGATAGAAAATGACAGGAATCTATTTTCCCACAGTTCTGGAGACTGAATCAAGGTGTCAGCAGGGCTGTGTTCCCACCAGGAATTCTAAGGGAGGATCTTCTCTTGCCTCTTCTGGCTTCTTCTTGGCTTGGGGCTCCATCACTCCAATCTCTGCTGCCATCTTCACATGGCCTTCTCCTCTCTCTGTATCTTTTCCTCTTCTGACTCTTATAAGAAAACTTATCATTGGATTTAGGGCCTACTTGGGAGATTCAGGATGATTCCATCTCAAGATCCTTAATTATATCTGCAAAGAACCCTTTTCCAAATAAGGTGCCATGTGTGGGTTCCAGGGATTTTGATGTGACATATATTTTTGGGTGCCACCATTAAACTCACTACTGCCACCATGAATGGAGTCTGTTCTGAGAATGCAGCCAAGTCAGCAGAAGTTGGGCCAAGAGAGGGAGAAAGCAATCTCGGGGCTGGTCACCCACACGAGGACCTGCATCACACTGTGCCTGAAGTCAACCCTACCCCTGCTGTATGAGTTGTGGGATTCAATTATTTTTTCCTTAAGCTGGTTTCAATTGTTTTGTTTTGTTTTGTTTTTGTTGTTGTTCACATTCTAAAAAGTCCTCACAAAACAGCAGAGTTAAGAGAATATTTCCCATCAGGAGACCTATTTTTGCTCTTTCAAACAGAAGGAATAACTGTGGGATTCTACGTAATTGAGGAAGATTCAGAAAGTTTCCCTTCTATGACACACTCTGAATGTGCTCCTTCATTCCCTCATATGCTGGCTGTGTGGATGTGCAAACCCCCGAAACAAGCTCTTCACTCTCCTACTGCTTGGGGGTGCAAAGTTACATTTGGGCCTTGAAAAAAGAGAGATGTTCTTCTCTCAAAAAGGCAGAGTGGGAGAGAGAGAAGCCAAAGATTTGGGGATCAAAAAAGAAAAAAACACAAAAAAACACCCTGAACTGAAATCCAGTTCTGCTGGCTGCGGGTGGCTGGCTGGGCTGGGTGACAAAGTATGCTTGAGCCTGATTCCAAAAGCCTAAAATGAGGGGCATTCTTAATAGCATCACATGGTGATCCCAAGGATGAGCAGAGGAACACAAGTATAAGAAGAAGAAAGGGTGTCTCATGGATTCTCCTCTCCTCTTCCCCGCTGACCCAGCGTGTCCTGGAGGGAGGGGCAGTGGAGGTCAAGGTTGGGGAGCAGGTGCTGTGTGGGGACTAAGTTCTCCTGAGTGTCTCTGAGGTGCCAGGCTGTGGGGTTTCCACTCTACTAATGTGCTGCTGGTGGAGGTAATCTGCATTGTGGAGATGAAAACCCCAAAGCACCGAGTGTTACATAACATTCCCAGTTCACACAGGTAGTACATGGCCAAGCTGGAATTTGAACTCAGGTTGGTCTGACTTCAAAGTTCACGCTGTTTACATTACCCCACGCTCTCTCCTGATACCTAAAGAGGAGACAGCAAGGGCAGCGAAAATACTAGCATCGAGCAGAGAAACAAAACCAACACTTACATAAGCTTACTACAAGCCAGGAGCGCTGCTAAATGCTTTTTTAAATTTGAATATTTATAAAAATAGCTAATGTTTATTGAATGCATGCTATATGTCAGGCTGTGCTGTGAGAGCTTTAAATGCAGTATTGTATTTAAACCTCATAACAGCCCTTCGAAAAAGGCACTGTTGTTACTGTTGTTATCCTTAGTTCCATGTTCCAGATAAAGAAAGGGGGTCTATTGGGATGCCTGGGGGGCTCGGTCCTTGAAGCATCTGCCTTTGGCTCAGGTCATGATCCCAGGGTCCTGGGGCCGAGTCCCACATCGGGCTCCTAGCTCAATGGGAGCCTGCTTCTCCCTTGCCCTCTGCTTGACGCTCCCCCTGCTTGTGCTCTCTCTCTCTCTCTCTCTCTCTGTCTCTGACAAATAAAGAAATAAAATCTTTGAAAAGAGAGAGAGGAAAGGTGGCCCAGAGAGGTTGGGGAAATGGCACATGCTAGGAAGGAGCAGGGCTGGGACCCAGCAGTAGCCTGCAGAGCTGTTTCCTGTAGGTGCAGGACACTGTGCCCAGGGGCCCAGGACTCCACGGATCGTTGCCATTTCCATCCTACGGGACAAGCAGCTTGCACAGGCTGTGCATTAGAAAGGCCATACCACCCTTCCCCAACCTGCCCCCCATGGCACCCACATTCAGCCCTGCCAAGAAGCCCTGCACCAGCTGCCTCCACCCTCAGAGGGCCTGGCGCACCCACACACCCTGGGCCCTGGGTGGGGGGCCCTGCAGAGCCTCTATCTGTGGCTTGTTGAGTGGGATTGGAAGTCTCTGCTCCCAAAGAGTTAAGAACAGAAGGGAGGAGGTGAAAAGCCTCATCTGCACAGGGCTGGGGGATTTTTGTTGTTGTCGTTCTAACATTGGAACGTACAAAATGTTCAGCCAGTGAGTCCATTTCAGAACGCAGGGGTCCTGTGTGAGTTTTAGAAGAAAGCCTGTTAACACCTTCGAAGTTTCTAGGTTCAGGTTTCCAGGCCTGAGCCACACTATACTTCTGAATATTATTAGGGAAATCCTTGGCCCAATAAATGAGACTTGCTTCTACTCTTAGCTTTATTATGGATACCTACACCATGATCCTAGTTTTGAGATTAGAACAAACCATGCACGGGATAAAATGTTGTCCCAGCGTGAGGGCTGATCTTGTTTATTTTTCTCGCTGAGGCCAGGCCTTATCTGTGCACACTGGCCATCATGCAGTGATGACAGATGAAAATCGGGGCAGACATTAGGGATGAGGCCCACCCCACATGGCCCTAGGACCCATGTATCATACGGTTTGCTGGGGGGTGGGATTTGCACTGTGTCCCTGATAGGCAGCTTTAAGCTCGGTCTCTGATGCTATTGGATTTTTTAAAAAATCACACTTTAGGGGGCCTGGGTGGCTCAATCGTTAAGTATCTGCCTTCAGCTCAGGTCATGGTCCCAGTGTCCTGGGATCGAGCCCCGCATTGGGCTCCCTGCTCCACAGGAAGCCTGCTTCTCCCTCTCCCACTCCCCCTGCTTGTGTTCCCTCTCTTGCTGTGTCTCTCTCTGTTAAATAAATAAAATCTTTAATAAATAAATAAATAAATAAATAAATAAATAAATAAATAAATATCACACTTTACAGGGATCTTTCTTGGAGAGTCCTAGAAAAATCTTCAAATTAAAGTCATTTCACTTATTTTATATTAAGTAAAACTACAAGATAATATGGGCATGCTCATTATAACAAAATGAATATGAATAATGCCTGTAGGATCAGAATGTGTCTCATTTGATGTAAAGAGTTGGGATTTAATGGATCAAAGACCCAAATGTGAGGCTGGAAACCATAAAAATTCTAGAAGAGAGCACAGGCAGTAATTTCTCAGACATCAGCCATAGCAACATTTTTCCAGGTATGTTTCCTGAGGCAAGGAAAACAAAGGCAAAATAAACTATTGGGACTACATCAAAATTAGAAGCTTCTGCACAGTGAAGGAAACAATCAACAAAACAAAAAGGCAAATGACAGAATGGGAGAAGATATTTGCAAATGACATTACAGATAAAGGGTTAGGATCCAAACTATACAAAGAACGTATACAACTCAACACCAGAAAAACCCAAATAATCCAATTAAAAATGGGCAGAAGACATGAACAGACATTTCTCCAAAGAAGACATCCAGATGGCCAACAGTCACATGAAAAGACACTCAACATCACTCATCATCAGGGAAATAAAATCAAAACCATGATGAGACACCACCTCATACCTGTCAGAATGGCTAAAATGAAAAACAAGAAACAGGTGTTGGTGAGGATATGGAGAAAGGGGAGCCCTCGTACACTGTTGGTGGGAATGCAAACTGGTGCAGCCACTGTGGAAAACAGTATGGAGGTTCCTCAGAAATTAAAAATAAAATTACCAATAGGATCCAGTAATTCCACTATTGGGTATTTACCAAAAAAAAAAAAAGATAGGAAAACACTAATTTGAAAAGATATATACACTCCTATGTTTATTGCAGAATTATTTACAATAGCCAAATTATGGAAGCAACACACGTGTCCCTTGACAGATGAATGGATAAAGAAGAAAGTTGGCCTACACACACACACACACACACAATGGAACATTACTCAGTCATAAAAAAAAGGAATGAAATCTTGCCATTTTTAGCAACATGGATGGATCTAGAGGGCATAATGCTATGTGAAATAAGTCAGTCAGAGAGAGACAAATACCAAACAATTCCATTCATGTGTGGAATTTAAGAAACAAATGAACAAACATAAAAAGAGATGAACAAATAAAAAGACTCAAATATAAAGAACAAGCTGATGGTTACCAGAGAGGAGGTGGGTAGGGGGATGGGAGAAATAGGTGAAGGGAATTAAGAGTACACTTACTGTGATGAGCACTGAGTAATGTATAGAATTGTTGAATCACTATATTGTATACCTGAAACTAATACAACACTGTACATTAATTATACTGGAATTAAAGAAAAATTAAACTAGAAAAAGAGTTGGTATTTTAAGTTTTATATACCATTTCTACCTTGTTTAAATATAGTATAATTTTATAAAAGAAAAATAACAGATATCATAAAAAGTTTAAAATTATCGTCAAACTCTGATTCTTAATGTGCAAATGTTGACCATGGTTTTCAGAAGCCATGTAAGTATTTTGGTCAACATGGAATATATGTGGTGAATGATTGGCTAACAATCAAAGGATTTGTTTAGTGTATGTTGAGAAACACAAATATTAGAGATAATCTGGATCAAACTAACGGTTTCAGTTTTTAAAATGATTAGTAGTTGTGAGCGAGGATTCAAGGTCTGTTTGTAAAATGACCTAAGACAGGCATCCTGTAGGACTGAGGATAGAGCCAGTACCAGAGCTGGGAATTTATTCTGTAAGCCTCGATGAGTTTCTGCACCAATCCAACCTCAGGGCCTGGGAGTCGGCATCACTCAGGAGAACCAACGATGTCAACTTTTAGGATCTGAATTGATCCTTCATATGCTTTCTTGGAATGTCTTAGCTCTAATCAATATTAACCTAAAAGCAGATATGAACGAGAGGAAGTCATTTCTTGATTTCTGCCCCCATTGTGTCACTGTGGACTTTTTACCATCCTCTCATTCAGAACTGTTATTTTGTGAATTTAAAGGATGAGTCCTTTTTTGTGGGGAGAGGGGCTCATCATCCTTCTTTTCTAAAAAATCCCTGTGGGACAGTGTGATAAACCTTGTGATAAACCTTACCTGCAAAACTGCTGTTCTCTTACAAAAACAGCCATCTCCTCATGAATATATATGCTTCCCAAAGCTCCCCCTCAGGTCCCAGTGCATCACGTGGATGCCTCTTGAAAGCCCTAATAGATCACCATTTCTTGTTCAAAATGGTTCTTTTAAATTTCCAATTTAGTCTTGCCTTATAGTCCCTTTTATGATTATTTTTAGATTGGGTGAGTCAGAGTTCCATGATGGGTCACTGGAAAACTCTCTGGGTCTTCCTAGAAGGAAACATTTCTAAAATGGGAAGGGAGAAGTATGGTAGAGGAGCCCTTAAGCATCAGTATCATTTATTCAAAAGACCAGTTTGGAACACATTGGTTAAGGTGATAAATAGAGCTTGTCACTGAGAGTCAAGGAACACAGATGGTGTTCCAAAGTGATGGTCAAGGAAATACACGGAGAAAATTGATCAAGTCTATGTAATTCATGTGCTGCCAGGGAGGAGGGGTTGTCCAAAACTGGGGGACAGATGGAAGCAACTCCACAGAGCAATACTTTTAGATCAAATTCAGAGGCTTTAGTTAAAAAGGCAGAATGTTTCTGGTGGAGTATATATTCTTTCATCAACCAAAAGTTACACTATTTTTTATTGTCTTGTATCCACTCAATGTACACCACACATTTAAGTCTCCTGCCTGGCCCCATTAGGATTTGAGTTAGCAAATCCTGTGAGTTTGACTGATTTCTGAAATCAGGTAAGAAAATGATCTTATAAAATAATTGTACAAAATGATTCTACTTATTCTCTTATTTTTAACCACAGAATATTACTCAGGTGAAAAGAAAGAGAAATAGCTGCATGAAGAACTAGTCTCATGAATTATGGTAAGCCTTACAGGCTGTCCCAAGGTTACAGCTCAGAATCCATAGAAAGTTCTGGAAACACCAAAGAGAACAATATTGAACTGTGTCTCTCTGTTGTCCTATGGGCCCTAGAGGTTGAGGACTTGTGAATGGCTTCAGTGATCAAGTTGGTCCCAGGGAGAAGTGATCAGGGGGGCTGCAAGGCTGTTTGAAATGTTCTCTCCACAGAGAACCGGTGGTGGAGGCCCAGGGATGACGCTGACCCCCTCAGGGTTCCTCCAAGAACTCCCAGGGTGGGAAAAGGTTACAAAGCGTTGTTTGATCTGGCACGGCGCATCATGTCATCATTATAGGTTGGGCTCGCCAAGACTGTTACAGGCTCTGCTTTGAAATACTGGCTTATACATAAAGTGTGACTGGCTGGGTTTGTGCTGTTCTGGATCCCAGCCCTTTCCATGAAAAACTATTTGCAAGTTCACCTTGTTGCACAGCATGGTGAGCTAGAAAGATGTGCTGGGAATAACAGCAGAAGTCATTCAAGGTAACACCACCAGATACAATGCAGGTCTTTTTGCCCAGCTACCCTACATGGCCTTTTGATTTTCTCAGATACTATAATTCATGGCAATCGATTTTTCTAAGTCAGAATACACCCTGCAAGACAATGGAACAAGCAGGGGTCAAGGCACCCAAGGTGGGGGTGACTTCCATGGGCTGTGCTATGCCAACTACTTCATGATCTGGTTCCTAGCCTACTGCACACCCTCTTCTCTTACTGCTCTCTGCTTTACATTTTAGGTTCTAGCCATGCCATGATGTGAGAGGTCCCCATGTGAGCCACGTTACTCCTTGACCCCCGACCTTTGCTCATGCCCTCTGCTTGGAACACTTGGCTTGCTTCCTCTTCAAGTCTTACTAATCCCATAGGACCAACCACAGGTCCCACCTCTTGCAGGAAGACTTCCTGATCTCCCCCTATCAGGGGCTGAGTTATACATGCCTTATCTCTGCCCTATACCCTTTGCTCCTTTCTTTCTTTATTTTTTTAATTTTATTTTAGCGTTATGTTAATCACCATACATTACATCATTAGTTTTTGATGTAGTGTTCCATGATACATTGTTTGTGTACAACACCCAGTGATCCATTCAATACATGCCCTCTTTAATACCCATCATTGGGCTAACCCATGCCCCCACTCCCTCCCCACTAGAACCCTCAGTTTGTTTCTCAGAGTCCATACTCTCATGGTTCGTCTCCCACTTCGATTTCCCCCCCTTCATTTTTCCCTTTCTACTATCTTCTTCTTCTTCTTCTTCCTCTTCTTCTTCTTCCCCTTCTTCTTCTTCTTCTTCTTCTTCTTCTTCTTCTTCTTCTTCTTCTTCTTCTTCTTCTTCTCCTTCTCCTTCTTCTTCTTCTTCTCCTTCTCCTTCCCCTTCCCCTTCCCCTTCTCCTCCTCCTCCTCCTCCTCCTCCTCCTCCTCCTCCTTCTTCTTCTTCTTCTTCTTCTTCTTCTTTTTTTACATATGATGTATTATTTGTTTCAGAGGTACAGGTCTGTGATTCATCAGTCTTACACAATTCCCAGCACTCACCATAGCACATACCCTCCCCAATGTCTATCACCCGGTCACCCGATCCCTCCCACCCCCCCGCACCACTCCAGCAACCCTCAGTTTTTTTCCTGAGATTAAGAATTCCTCATATCAGTGAGATCATATGATATATAACTTTCTCTGATTGACTTATGTCGCTTAGCATAATACCCTCTAGTTCCGTCCACGTCATTGCAAATGGCAAGATTTCACTTTTTTTTTTTTTGGATGGATACATAATATTCCATTGTATACATATACACCACATCTTCTTTATCCATTCATCTATTGAGGGACATCTTGGCTCTTTCCATAGTTTGGCTATTGTGGACATTGCTGCTATAAACATTGGTGTGCACATACCCCTTTGGATCCCTACATTTGTATCTTTGGGGTAAATACCCAGTAGTGCAATTGCTGGATCATATGGTAGCTCTATTTTCAACTTTTTGAGGAACGTCCATAATGTCTTCCACAGTGGCTTCACCAGCTTGCATTCCCACCAACAGTGTAGGAGGGTTCCCCTTTATCCACATCCTCACCAACATCTGTCATTTCCTGACTTGTTAATTTTAGGCATTCTGACTGGTGTGAGTGGTATCTCATTGAGGTTTTGATTTGGATTTCCCTGATGCTGAGCAATGTTGAGCACTTTTTCATGTGTCTGTTGGCCATTTGGATGTCTTCTTTGGAAAAATGTCTGTTCATGTCTTCTGCCCATTTCTTGATTGGATTATCTGTTCTTTGGGTGTTGAGTTTGATAAGTTCTTTATAGATTTTGGAACTAGCCCTTTATCTGATATGTCATCTGTCCATTCTGTCAGTTGTCTTTTGGTTTTGTTGACTGTTTCCTTGGCTGTGTAAAAGCTTTTCATCTTGATGAAGTCCCAATAGTTCATTTTTGCCCTTGCCTTTGGTGATGTTTCTAGGAAGAAGTTGCTGCAGCTGAGGTCGAAGGGGTCATTGCCTGTGTTCTCCTCTAGGATTCTGAGGGACTCCTGTCTCACATTTAGGTCTTTCATCCATTTTGAGTCTATTTTTGTGTGTGGTGTAAGGAAATGTCCAGTTTCATTCTTCTGCATGTGGCTGTCCAATTTTCCCAACACCATTTGTTGAAGAGACTGTCTTTTTGCCATTGGACATTCTTTCCTGCTTTGTCAAAGATTAGTTGACCATAGGGTTAAGGCCCCATTTCTGGGCTCTCTATACTGTTCCATTGATCTATGTGTCTGTTTTTGTGCCAGTACCATACTGTCTTGATGATGATAGCTTTGTAATAGAGCTGGAAGGCTGGAATTGTGATGCCACCAGCTCTGCTTTTCTTTTTCAACATTCCTGTGGCTATTCGGGGTCTTTTCTGGTTCCATACAAATTTTAGGATTATTTGTTCCATTTCTTTGAAAAAAGTGGATGGTATTTTGATGGGGATTGCATTAAATGTGTAGATTGCTCTAGGTGGCATTGACATCTTCACAATATTTGTTCTTCCAATCCATTAGCATGGAACGTTTTTCCATTTCTTTGTGTCTTCCTCAATTTCTTTCATGAGTATTTTATAGTTTTCTGAGTACAGATCTTTTGCCTCTTTGGTTAGATTTATTCCTAGGTATCTTATGGTTTTGGATGCAATTGTAAATGGGATTGACTCCTTAATTTCTCTTTCTCTGTCTTGTTGTTGGTGTATAGGAATGCCACTGATTTCTGTGCATTGATTTTATATCCTCCCATTTTACTGAATTCCTGTATGAGTTCTAGCAGTTTTGGGGTGCAGTCTTTTGGGTTTTCCACATATAGTATCATCTCATCTGCAAACAGTGAGAGATTGACTTCTTCTTTGCTGATTTGGATGCCTTTGATTTCTTTTTGTTGTCTGATTGCTGTGGCTAGGACTGCTAATACTATGTTGAATAGCAGCGGTGATAGTGGACATCCCTGCCATGTTCCTGACCTTAGGGGGAAAGCTCTCCGTTTTTCCCCATTGAAAATGATATTCACTGTGGGTTTTTTCATACATGGGTTTTATGATATTGACGTAAGTACCCTCTATCCCTACACTCTGAAGAGGTTTAATCAAGAAAGGATGCTGTACTTTGTCAAATGCTTTTTCTGCATCTATTGAGAGGATCATATGGTTCTTGTTCTTTCTTTTCTTAATGTATTGTATCACATTGATTGATTAGTGGATGTTGAACCAACCTTGCAGCCCAGGAATAAATCCCCCTTGGTCGTGGTGAATAATCCTTTTAATGTACTGTTGGATCCTACTGGGTAGTATTTTGGTAGGAATTTTTGCATCCATGTACATCAAGGATATTGGTCTGTAATTCTCCTTTTCAATGGGGTCTCTGTCTGATTTTGGGATCAAGGTAATGGTGGTCTCATAAAAGGAGTTTGGAAGTTTTCCTTCCATTTCTATTTTTTCAAAGAGTTTCAGAAGAATAGGTATTAATTCTTCTTGAAATGTTTGGTAGAATTCCCCTGGGAAGCCATCTGGCCCTGGCCTTTTTTTTTGTGGGGAGACTTTTAATTACTGCTTCAATTTCGTAGTGGTTATGGGTCTGGTCAAGTTTTCTGTTTCTTCCCAGTTCAGTTTTGATAGTTTATACATCTCTAGGAATGCATCCATTTCTTCCAGGTTATCTAATTTGCTGGCATAGAGTTGCTCATAATCTGTTCTTATAATTGTTTGTAGTTCTTTGGTGTTGGTTGTGATCTCTTTCATTCATGATTTTATTTATTTGGGTCATTTATCTTTTATTTTTGATAAGTCTGGCAGGGGTTTATCAATCTTATTAATTCTTTCAAAGAACCAGCTCCTAATTTCGTTGATCTCTTCTACTGTTCTTTTGGTTTCTATTTCATTGATTTCTGCTCTGATCTTTATTATTTCTCTTCTCCTGCTGGGTTTAGGCTTCATTTGCTGTTCTTTCTCCAGCTCCTTTAGGTGTAGGGTTAGGTTGTGTATTTGAGACCTTTTTTGTTTCTTGAGAAACGCTTGTATTGCTATATACTTTCCTCTCAGGACTGCCTTTGCTGTATCCCAAAGATTTATCCCAAAGATTTGTGTTTTCATTTTCATTTGTTTCCATGAATTTTTTTAATTCTTCTTTAATTTCCTGGTTGACCCATTCATTCTTTAGTAGGATGCTCTTTAGCCTCCAGGTATTTGAGTTCTTTCCGACTTTCCTCTTGTGATTGAGATCTAGTTTCAAAGCACTGTGGTCTGAAAATATGCAGGGAATGATCCCAGTCTTTTGGTACTGGTTGAGACCTGATTTGTGACCTAGGATGTGATCTATTCTGGAGAATGTTCCATGGGCACTAGAGAAGAATGCGTATTCTGTTGCTTTGGGATGGAATGTTCTGAATATATCTGTGAAGTCCATTTGGTCCAGAGTGTCATTTAAAGTCTTTATTTCTTTGTTGATCTTTTGCTTAGATGATCTGTCCATTTCAGTGAGGGGGTTGTTAAAGTCCCTCACTATTATTGTATTGTTGTTGATGTGTTTCTTTGTTTTTGTTATTAATTGGCTTATATAATTGGCTGCTCTTGTTAGATCTTCTTGTTGGATAGACCCTTTAGGTATGATATAGTGTCCTTCCTCATCTCTTATTACAGTCTTTGGTTTAAAATCTAATTTGTCTGATATAAGGATTACCACCCCAGCTTTCTTTTGGTGTCCATTAGCATGGTAAATGGTTTTCCACCCCCTCACTTTCAATCTGGAGGTGTCTTTGGGTCTAAAATGAGTCTCTTGCAGACAGCATATCGATGTTTTTTGTTTTTTTTTTTTATCCATTCTGATAGCCTGTGTCTTTTGATTGGGGCATTTAGCCCATTTACATTCAGGGTAACTATTGAAAGATATGAATTTAGTGCCATTATATTGCCTGTAAGGTGACTGTTACTATATATGGTCTCTGTTCCTTTCTGGTCTATGTTACTTTTAGACTCTCTCTTTGCTTAGAGGACCCCTTTCAATATTTCTTATAGGGCTGGTTTTGTGTTTACAAATTCTTTTAATTTTTGTTTTTCCAAGAAGCTTTTTATTTCTCCTTCTAGTTTCAATGACAGCCTAGCTGGATATAGTATTCTTGGCTGCATATTTTTCTCATTTAGTGCTGTGAATATATCACGCCTGTCCTTTCTGGCCTGACGGGTCTCTGTGAATAGGTCTGTTTCCAATCTAATGTTTCTACCATTGTAGGTTACAGAGCTCTTGTCCCAAGCTGCTTTCAGGATTTTCTCTGTCTCTGAGACTTGTAAGTTTTACTATTAGATGTTGGGGTGTTGACCTATTTTTACTGATTTTGAGGGGGGTTCTCTGTCCCTTTTGGATTTTGATGCCTGTTTCCTTCCCCAAATTAGGGAAGTTTTCTGCTATAATTTGCTCCAATGTACCTTCTGCCTGTCTGTCTCTTTCTTCTTCTGGGATCTCAATTATTCTAATATTGTTTCATCTTATGGTATCACTTATCTCTCGAATTCTGCCCTCCTTATCCAGTAGTTATCTCTCTTTTTCTCAGCTTCTTTATTTTCCACCTTTTGGTCTTCCATATCGCTAATTCTCTCTTCTTCCTCATTTATCCTAGCAGTTAGAGCCTCCATTTTTTATTGTACCTCATTAATAGCCTTTTTGATTTCGGCTTGGTTAGATTTTAGTTCTTTTATTTCTCCAGAAAGGGTTTCTCTAGTATCTTCTATGTTTTTTTCAAGCCCAGCTAGTATCTTTATAATCGTCATTCTGAACTCTAGTTCTGACATCTTACTAATGTCTGTTTTGATTAGGTCCCTGATAGTCGGTACTGCCTCTTGTTCTCTTTTTTGAGGTGAGTTTTTCTGTCTTGTCATTTTGTCCAGAGGAGAATAATTGAATGAGAGAACAAAATGCTAACAGGGTAACAATGACCCCAGAAAAATATACACTAAACAAATCAGAAGAGACCTGATACCAGGGGAAAAGAAAAGGAAATAAAGAAAAAAGAAAAAAAGAATTTAATCAACTATGATCAGGCTGGTGCATAGATCAGTGCCAGATACTAGATTTGGGGTGTATTTTGGTCTGTTAGAAGAAAGTGCCTCCCAAAATTTTAAAGAAAGAAAAACTTATATATGTACAAAAATAAGGGTAAATATGATGAATGGATGGAATATGACTGTAAAGATGAAAATTATAAAAGATTTTATAAAAGGAATTATAAGATAAGAAGTTGGTTGAAAAAAGAATGAAGAGAAATTTTTTAAAAAAAGGGGGGGAGAGAATGTGATCAGGCAGGAGACTAGAACAAAACCATAGATCAGAGATTTAGGGTATATTTAGGTTTGTTAGAAGAAACTGTATCCCAAAATTTTAAAGCGAGAACAACTTATATATATACACCAAAAATAAGGTTAACTACAATGAAGGGATAGAATACGACTAAAAATGAAAAATAAAAGATTAAAAAAAAGGAATTGATAAGATGTTGGTTGAAAAAGGGGAAAAGAAAAATGAAAAAGAAATAGAAAAGGAAAAAAAGAAAATTAAAAAAATTAACTTTGAAAGACTAAAGAATCATGGGGAAAAAGCCATGAATTCTATGTGCAGTATTCCCGTAGTGCTGGAGTTCTGCCATTCTCATTGATGGGTAAACTTGGTCTTGGTTGGTGGTTCTTGCTGATCTTCTGGGGGAGGGGCCTGTTGCCGTGGTTCCCAAATGTCTTTGCCGGAGGCGGAATTGCCCCGCCCTTGCCGGTCCGGGCTAAGTAATCTGCTCGGGTTTGCTCTCAGCAGCTTTTGTTCCCTGCAAGCTTTCCGTACAGCTTTGGAGGACGAGATTGGAAATAGCGGCCTCCCAATCTCCGCCCCAGAGGAACCAAGAACTTGAGGCCCTGCTCCTCAGTGCACCCCCAGAGAAAAGCAGTCACTCCTATCTCCCTGGTCTCCGGCCGCACTCCGTGCTCACCCGGCCTGTGACCGAGCATTTGTATCTCTGGCACCCGACCCCGTGTGGAGTCTCCAAACCCAGCAGATCCCTGTGGTGCGCTCTCGCGCCGCTCCTCCCGGGGGAGGAAGGGGAGTCTCCCTGGATCTGCCGCTTCTTGGGTCCCCGCTGGAGGAGCAGTGGCCCAACTGTGCCACGGATCATGGTTTATGGCCACCCCGAGCTGAGAGCCCGCGCCTCGGCTCCGTCTCTGCAGCCAGCTTCCCCGCTCCGATCCCTGGGAGCTCTGCCGCACTCAGGCACCCCCGGTCTTTCTGTGACCCCGAGGGTCCTGAGACCACACTGTCCCGCGAGGGTTCCACCCCCCGCTTAGCCACTGGAGCGACATTCCTCCGTGGAGCCAACTTAAAAGGTCCGATTTTGTGCTCGCGGCTCTATCACTTGCCAGAAGCGGCCAACGGAGGCCCCCTCCCCCGCCGTCTATCCTCCCGAATATCGCCTCGGATTCACTTCTCCGCACGTCCCACCTTCCAGTAAGTGGTCGCTTCTCTGTTCAGAGAGTTGTTGCTATTCTTTTCTTCCATCTCCCGTTGAGTTCGTAGGTGTTCAGAATGGTTTGATCCCCATTCAGCTGAATTCCTGGGACCAGACGAAATCCAGGTCTCCTACTCCTTCGCCATCTTGCTCCTCCTCCCCCTTTGCTTATTTCTATCACTTCTACTTTCCATTCTACATTATAGGTACCAGTATATGGCTATCCTTCTCAAAATTATGATCTCACTCACGACAGGCATTGTGTCTTCTTCATCTTTGTACCTCAATGCCTGGCGTAGGGCACACAGTTAGCATGAAATTGGTGATTGCAGAGAGAATGAGCGATTTGAGAACCAACATGCAGCCATCATCTACTATGAGCAAGATACTGTGTCATATGTGTTATGTTATTTAATCTTCACAAAAAAATATGCCAAGTGGGCATAATTATCCAAACTCATCAAATGAAGAAAATGAGGCTAAGAGAAGAGAAATACCTCTCTTTGGGTCCCATAAGTAGTTAGTGACAGTAGCATCTTTTGAATCAAAACCCCCAGGACTTGAAAGTCTGTGCCCTCTTCATGATACCATCACCCACTCCCTGGTGGCCCTGATCTGAAGTGCCCAGGCTGGGTGCACCACAGTCGGGTAGGGGAAGCCAGCATAAGAAGACTCTTTTTGGCCTAGGGCCCTTTGCTTTGGACTACCCATGTCTGACCACTGCATGGATAAGGTTGGGAGAATTAGTGCCTCCAACAGCCAATCTCCTCGGAAGAATTGCCCAGGAGTCAGGTTCCCCTCTTCACCCCTGTGTGACCTCAGGGTTATTGCCTCAAAATTTTTTATAACTTCACTTCCTACAGATAGCATTTAGCTTTTATAAAACCCACCCAATTCGTTATCTGCTCACATTTCTCCAGATGTTTCACCTCCTACTCCTGTCTTTCTTAATGACTCTAGGGGGTTGATTACCATCAGGGTTAAAGCTGTCAAATTATTCTTGGCTCTATTTCACTTTTTTTTTTAAATCCATCTCCAAAGTTCAATTCAAAATCTTCAGCAATGGATCAATAATCTTCTTTTTCTAATTTTAGTCAATTCACAGTACTAGAGCTATACAGTGGAAAATAGTTTCATTTCCCTTTCATTCTACTCATCTTAAAGGTTTTGCTGTTGAATTTGTTTCTGGGCTCACATTCCTCTCCCTGCTGCTCCCATGGAACCAGAGGGCTGGGAAGGAGAGAAGTGGCTGATCTCCTTCAGGGAGGGTCTTCATACGCCAGTCTAGGCTTCTTTGGCAGAGGAAGGGAAAGGATATCCCTGGGATAGTCCAGCAAACTTTTACCTGTTGATCATGTATAAATATGTAAATGAATACCTGGTGATCTTTAGAAAGTGAAGAGTGAAGGCAAATATCTTTATTCATGCAATAGATTTAATAGGGCTGGCAGATTCCCTTTGTTCTAGATGCCACAGTCTATCCACATACCTACACAGAAACATGACAAGTGAAATGCAACTTGAGGTTCACAGAATCATCATGAGAACCTCATTGACTCCAAATCCCGGAGGCTGGCTGCTCACCCTGGCTAGAGCCTACCCACAACTCTTCCTGCCACGGGGACAAGACTAGATAGTTCTGGAATGAATCCTGGTTTTAATCTCAAGACTCACTTTTACTAACAAAATGGACAATGGGAAGCAGAAGATGTGGCTTTCTTTCCATTTGGATTTTATTATCTCCAAGGTTCTGAATCTATTTTAGAGGGGGTGGTTTCTTGGAGTAGCAGGAAGGGGACACTGAAGCAAATCTCAATTTTAAGGCCTCAGGAAAGGGCCCCAATTTTTCCCTTCTTACATACTAATGGAAATTTGCAACTCCCTCCTCCATACAGAGACCCAGAATCTTAGAATAACCTCTAGGATATACCTGACATCACAGCATTATTTAAAATATTTAAAATAATTAAATATTTATATTGCACTTTACATTTTACAAAGCACATTTTCATTTAACATTTCTTTTGTGCAATTGTAAAAACTGCATTGAGTCCAAGCTAGGGCTGCAACATATGATGAAGCTGTATATTGTGCTTTCTTTTGACTATTGTTATATATTTTCATAGACATAAAGTTAGAGGCCACCATATGAATTGTATTCACAGAACAAGAATTAGTTTTGGAAGATGTGACTAAACCTTTTTTTCTTAAAGACCTTGCAACTTCATCTAAAGTGACTCTTTCCATCTATACACTCTACACTAAGACTGAAATTATCCAAATGTTATCAACTGTTTTATTTTTAACCTACAGTAAACAATTATTAATGTTTTTCATGCATGGTAGCTACTTACACACAGACAGACACACATATTACACACACTGTAATAGTATGCTTCTTGTGATTCATTTTCTAAGAATAAAAATGTCCTATCTTGTTGATAAAGGAGATGGGGTGATTGCACACACACACATATTAGATAAGATTTAAAAATAAAAATTTGTTTTCTAGCAAAGGATTGTAATGAAAACTTTCTCAGGACTAATTCATTGTATATAAGACAGCTTTAAAGTCATGTTTTAAAATACACTACAGGGCTTTGGCAGAGCAGCCATGTTTGTCAAAAAGGTATTTTTTATGTCAACAGTGTTTCATAGGCTGATAGGTTTTTATACATTAATTTTTTAATCCAAATATTCAAATCTAAATATTGAATATACTTAATTGGATTTGACTGTATCTGTTTATTTGGCCAGAATGTTATCAGAGTTGATGAAACCAGATAAAACTGTTACTCTAAGGCCACAACTTGTCGTCTCTGATCACTCCTTCTGGTGTTTGTAATAAGCTGGAGCACACAGAATTTCTCATTTAGTTAAGTTAGATGTTTCCTCAATGCCCTTACTCAAATGTCATCCTCACATTTTCAAAAGAAATTTAAAAATCATGTATGTATTAGTTTGCTAGGGCTGCCATAATAAACTACCACAGCCTGGATGATTTAAACAACAGAAAGTAATTTTCTCACAGCTCTGGAGGCTAGAAGTGCCAGATGAAGGTGTTGGCAGTGTTGGTTTCTTCTGAGGCCTCCTTCCTTGGCTTGAAGATGGCTGCCTTCTCCCTGTCTTCACAAGGTCTTCCCTCTATTCACATCTGTGTCCAAATTTCCTCTTCATAGAAGGGTACCAGTCATAGTGGATAAGGGCCCACCTTCATGACCTCATTTCAACTTAATTACCTCTTAAAGATCGTATCTCCAAATACAGTCACATTTCTGAGGTACTGGGGGTTAGGACTTTGTTGAATGAATTTGGAGGGGGTGGGCAGAATTCAGCCCATAACAAGTAGTTCAGGTATCCCTTTGCACAGAGAAGGATTTTAATCCAAATACCTGCACATTATCTAAATACCTAGATCACTAATTACTTTGGCCCAAGGACCCCAATTGAGTAGGAGGCATAAAACTCAGTAGTCACACTTGCTATATGTTGGCATAAAGATCAAACTGTGGGGTCTTGTGCTTTCAACCACAGCACTTCCCAAAGCATTGGCTCCCAGAGGGCAAAGTTTAAGCTCATTTAATTCGTGTCTGCAGCAAAAAGAGACAAACTCGTGGGATAGTCAAGGTGAAGCTGGCCTTTCTTCTTTCAAGGGTGGCCACTTGGCTACCTGCTCCCATCTTGGAAATGAAATCTTGAGATGACCCTCTCTCACCAAATCCAAGAGCTCCCAACAATTTTCTCAGGACTTTAGGGAATGTTTCACAGTGGTAAGATAGCAACTAAATTCTATCCAGAAGTGGAAATAGTTAACCAAAATGGGTAAATCAGTCCTAGCAGGAGGGGTTTGGGGTACTTCTAAATTAATATTTGGAATGTCTCCTTTCAGGCACTAATACTAGCAAAACAACTTACCTATCTGCCTTCCCCCACCACATCACATTTCTGAAGGGTGGGGATTTTTGTCTTGTTTTTTTTTTTGTTTTTATTTTTTTTCCCTTGTTTTCATCTCTGTGCCTGAGGCTCAGTAAGTGTGGACTCCATAATTAAAATCACTCTCTAGTGTTCTTTATACCTACGATCTGTGCTACATATTTAAGAGGATCATTTCTTTTCTAACTTTTATCTTTCCTGCATCTGCCTTAGCTAGAATATAGGTATTGAAGTTTTGGGCATTCTCTTATGTATCTTTAAACTCCAGCATCTGATTCATTCCCCATACACAAGTGCCAGTCTTATTTGTCTATTTGCTCACTGATGCAAAAAAAAAAAAAAAAGTCATACTGCAAATCCAGAGATTTAAAACTCCTTCTTTATGACAGAATGGTGATAATCATTGAAGCTAGGTGATGGACATGTGGGACTCATTATTCCATTGTCTCAATTTGTGTGTATATTTGAAAATTTGTATTATACGAAGCTGAATGTGTAAAAAATACAATAGTAAACTATAGCATTTGGTGCATCCTAATTTGTTTTAATTTTTAAAATATCCAGTTTATGTTGACTATTTCTAATTTCCCCCCAGACCTCATTATGAAATTTCTGAGTGAAATAAGCTCAAATTATTTATTTAGCACCAGCAGACTGTCACAGAATTTTGATAGACTAAGAATGTTAGCGGACATAGGAGGGATAGGCTTCCACAGAGTTGTTGTTCCTTAGAGAACAAATTATTATCCCTGATTCAGAAGAGCCAGTGTAGAAGGGAAAGGTAAATGTGTGAAAGGGACACATATCTGGGTTCCTGTTAAGATATATGCAATACGGGGGTGCCTGGGTGGCTCAGTTGTTGAGCATCTGCCTTTGGCTCAGGTCATGGTCCCAGGGTCCTGGGATTGAGGCCCACATCGGGCTCCCTGCTCTGCGGGAAGCCTGCTTCTCCCTCTCCCACTCCCCTTGCTTGTGTTCCCTCTCTTGCTATGTCTCTATCTGTCAAATAAGTAAATAAAATCTTTTTTAAAAAGATATATGCAGTAGGAAACAAAGGCAGCCTGTAGTAAACATGTGCTATAACTCTCCACCCTTGCCCCATTCCCCAAGGACTGGCAGTCAGGCAGCCAGAGGGAGTAAAATATCTAGATTTGCTCTTGAAGGGATGGGAGAACCCAGCAATGTTTTGAGTGGCCTGGCAAAACATCTTGAATTGCTTCTTAAACCTTTAGGACTTGGCAAAATTCAAAACACGTTTTGCCAGGCACTTTTTCCCTTAATTTTTAAGCCCCTGTGTATTTCAAGGGAAATTTAATCCGTATGCTCCTGATTCATTTACACTTAACTCATCAAAATGCTGTTTTGTAGGAGTTATTTGAAGTCTAAGATGCTGTATGAGCGTTTCATATGTCTTTTTTTTTTTTTTTTTCAAACCATAAAGTTGCTTTTTGCCAGCAGTGAGCAGAACTTCAGCCACTGGAGGCTTAATCTCAATTTTTAAGGAAGGACCCACCAAATACAAATGTCTTTTAAGTTTCCTAAACATTTTCTCTTGCTGCTACATGAGAGTGCTTGGCTTGCCAAAGAGGACTATAACCAGCCACTCAAGAAACACACAAGGAATAAGACAGCTTTCTTTGAAGCAGTGATGTTATTTTCCATTAAAGGACATCTTTTCTGCAAGATCTTTTACAACCTTCTTTCAATGACTCAGTACGACCTTCATATTCTTAGATCTCTTGGTATCAGCCTTGCTGTAGCACTGATTAAACACTTGATTACAAAAAATTCGGCATGAATTTGTCTTGACTGGGTATTTGTTAGGAGTTTTGGTGGCAACTAACATAAATGAACTTCGGCAAAGGAAAATAAAATAGAGAATTTACTGAGGGTATATTAGGTAGCATCAGACGGATAATAAGACAGAGAACTAGGACTAATACGTGGACGACTCCAGGCACTGCCAACTCGAAATGAGTGGTTGTTTCCCATTTTTGTATCATTAGCCTCAAAACTCGCAGAAAAGGCGTTCAGTTGGCTCAGTTTGCTTCATGTTCATGCTCTCTTGATAGATGCGGGGCAGAGCATTTAACTTCCTATCCTGGCCAAAATGCTCGTAGTGGGAGAAGGTGGTTCCCCAAAAGGAAATAGGGAGAGGGAACTGAATCCTATAAGCTTTCCCAGGGCAGGGGCTGTTCATCTTTTTATCCCTAGAGTTTAGGATAGAGCTTGGCGTGTTGTCTCTGCTTTTAGAGTCCAAATTACTCATAAGGAATCATTTCTTAAAATACAGTTTAATACACTTGCATGACTGACAAATACATTAAAATAGAATTGAGGGATTTCTGAGTGGGTAATATGGAGGAAACATACTCCACCCTGTGCACTCCCTATATATAACGCCTAAAACAGCTATCTAAGGATTCTTTTTAAAAAAAATTTATTTATTTATTTTTCAGAGAGAGAGAGCACAAGCAGGGGGAGTGGCAAGCA
Source organism: Eumetopias jubatus (assembly GCF_037043125.1). Taxonomy (NCBI): domain Eukaryota; kingdom Metazoa; phylum Chordata; class Mammalia; order Carnivora; family Otariidae; genus Eumetopias; species Eumetopias jubatus. The sequence continues at coordinate 12,246,901 of NW_028274820.1, forward strand.
GGGGGAGAAGCAGGTTCCCCACTGAGCAATGAGCCTGATGCAGGACTTGATCCCAGGACACTGGGATGATGACCTGAGCCGAAGGTAGCCGCTTAACCGACTGAGCCACCCAGGCGTCCCCTATCTAAGGATTCTTGAAAGTAAAGAGAAGCAGGCAGATTGGAAGAAGACCAGAACTCACAATACCACCAAGCCAATAATAAGTTTACAATTTATATTTCTCCCAGTATCCCCAGATGGCAGCAATATGAGTCTATAGGAGCTAAAACTCCTATGGAAGGAGCACCTTTCTCTCCATCCAGTGGAGCTCTGGTTCCAACACTGTGGAGCCAACCTGTGTTGTCTTTATTCTCTTGTCCTCTTGCCACTTGGCCCCTGAATAAGGGCACAGCAGTAGAAATACACAGTAGAGAAGGGTAACTAAAGCCTTAACTTTCTGACTGCAAGTCCAGAAAGAGAAGCATCAGGGAACCATATGCAATAGTGATACTGCAGAGAAAGAAGAACCAGGGGAAGCAACACTATGAAGGTGTTTGTGAACCCCTGACCTCACCATGGATCTGATCTAATTCATTACACCAGACTCTGAGACCTGAACTAAGACACTACAGTCTACATCCCACCATGCCTGCTGGGTTGCACACATATGAGACAGAACTGGTATAGCAAAGCCTCGGACAACTGAACTGGCATTGGATTCACAGCCCAGAGCGTCTGTGTTGGAATTTGCAGCCTGAGCCTATAACATTCTTCATAGGATAGACAAGACCCAGAGTTCCATAATATTCAAATTGTCTAGAATACACTACAAAAATTATCAGCTTATATAGGAAACCGGAAAAATATCAACTTATGTGGGAAAAAAGACAATCAGCAGTTGCCAATGTCTCAATGGCACAAATATGGGAATTATCTATTGAAGACTTTGAAGCAGCAATTATGCAATATACAAATGGTCCAGACATCAACTGCAAACTTTCTTAAAACCAATGGAAAAATTAAAATCTCACAACAGAAAGAAATATGAAGAACAAACTGCAAAACTTTAGAGCTGGGAAACAAAATAACAAACTTAAAAACTCACTGATTGGGCTCAACTGCAGACAGGAGGTATGGTGAACTTGAAGATAGGTCAATAGAAAATATCCAGTCTGAACTACGGAGAAAAAAAGATTGAAACAAAAAATGTACACAGGGGCGCCTGGGTGGCTCAGTTGGTTAAGTGACTGCCTTCGGCTCAGGTCATGATCCTGGAATCCCGGGATCGAGTCCCACATCGGGCTCCCTGCTCGGCAGAGAGTCTGCTTCTCCCTCTGACCCTCTTCCCTCTCGTGCTATCTCTTGTTTTCTCTGTCTCAAATAAATAAATAAAATCTTTAAAAAAAATGTACACAGCCTCAGGAACCTGTGGATCAATAACTAAAGATGTAACATTTGTATCATTAAGAAGGAAAGGAGAAAAGATGCAGTGATAAAAAAAAATTGAAGAAATAATGGCTGAAAACTCCATATTTGGCAAAGGCAAAAAAGGAAAGAAATGGGAAACAGAACTGAAAACAGAAAGAATAAAAAGAAAACAAATAAGATGATAAAACTAAATCCAAATATATCAATAATTACATTAAATGCAAATGGCCTAAATGCATCAATTAAAAGATAGAGATAGAAAGAATGGATTAAAAAAAAGAAGATGACTATAAGAAACTCATTTCAATCAAATATAGTGACATAGCTAGATTAAAAATAAAAGGATGAGAAAAGATATACCCTGCACTATACTAACTAGTGTTAAATAAAAGTGTAGTGGCTATACTAAATCAGAGTGGACTTCAGAGCAAAGAAAATTGCCAAGGAGAAAGAGGACTGTCACATAATTAGAAAACAGCTCAATTCACTAAGTAGACATAACAGTCATAAACGTCTATGCACTTAACAACAGAGCTTCAAAACAAATGATAAGAAACAGATAAATCCACAATTGCTGTTAGAAATCTTATTTTTTTAATATTTTATTTATTTATTTGAGAGAGGGAAAGTGGGAAAGATGCGCAGAGGGAGAGGGAGAAGCAGGCTCCCCACTGAGCAGAGAGCCCAACTCAGGGCTCAATCCCAGGACCCTGGAGGTCTGACCTGAGCCAAAGACAGACTCTTAACTGACTGAGCCACCCAGGCACCCCATACTGTTAGAAACTTTAATACTCTTCTCTCAGTAATGATTAGATCCCAAGGAAAGTAGAAAGTATTTTAAACTGGGCAAAAATAAAAATACAACATAACAAAATTTATGAGATGCTGTTAGAACAGTGCCTTGAGGAACATTTATAGCAGTAAACGTTTATATTTAAAAAGAAAAAAAGTTTCAAACCAATGATCTAATCTTATACTTTTAAAAAAGTAGTAAAACGGGAGCAAAACATATGGAAAGCAAGCAGAATGAAGAAAGTACTAAAGATAAAAATGGAAATCAATGAAATTGAAAACAGGAGAAGAAAATAGAACATGAATACAATCAAAAGCTGACGCTTTGAAAAGGTCAAAAGAACTGGTAAAGCACCAACAAGAATGGCAAAGGAAAGAGTGAGAAACATAAATTACCAATATCAGAAATGAAAGAAAAGATATCACTACAGACCCCACAGACATTAAAAGGACAAAAAGGGAATCCTTCAAACAATACTATGCACACAAATTTGACCTTAGACCAAATGGGGCAATTCCTTAAAAACCTAAAACTCCCAAATCTAGCCCAATATAAAGTAGATAACATGAATAGGCCTAAGAACTCTACATTCTTGCAAATATATGCAAATAATGAACCTAGATGTATACCTTACACTTTATACAAAAACTAACTCAAAGTAGAAGATAGTGTAAAACCTAAAGCTGAAAAGCTTTTAGAAGAAAATATGGGAGCAAGTCTTTGGGACTTGGAGTCAGGCAAGGAGTTCTTAAGACATGAAACCAAAAGCATGTTTCATAAAAGAAAAAAAAAAATGATAAACTGAACTTTATAAAAATGAGATATTTTTGCTGTCTGAAAGACACCACTAAGAGAAGGAAAAACAAGGTATAGATTGGGGAAAATCATCTGCAAATCAAGTATTTGGCAGACTACCTTTATTTGGCTCTGTTGTTAAAAAACTCAAAATTTAACAGTAAGAAAACAAACACCCAATTAAAAATGGGTAAAAGACTTAGACATTTCACTAGAGATGGCAACAAATAAGTACATGAAAATAAGCTGAGCATCATTAGCCATTATGAGAATTCAGATTAAAACCACGCTGGGATACCCCTAATCACCTATCAGAATATACAACATTGAAAAGACCAAGTGGTGGACCACTGGCAGACAGAAGTGAATGGAGTCATCTGACAGTCTAAGTGTCCTAAAGGAAATGGGATTTTACTTTAACTGATCTCAACAGACTCTCAGTAGGGAAATGAAATGAGTCATTGAGTTGTCCCTCCTTTTGATCCAGCTGAATGCAATACTAACGCTTATTGAAGGGGAGTAGGAATTTAGGAACTACTCATAAGAAAAGTAATCCACTCAAATGCTTAAAGCTTAAAAGCCGACCACATTGTATTTTGGTTAAGGCATGGGTGCCTGCATTCAGGCTGGTGCATTATAATTAGGTTATATCTGTCATTTTCATACATAAAGTCAATGTGTTTCAACTATTTTCATGGATATAAATATGATGGCCTAGTTTCAAAGCAGTGTGTTTGGGAAGGAGAAGTACAGAAAAGGAGGCCATCAGAGAGAACGGACAGACTATTCAGGGATCATCATCAAAGCATCCTTCCATAAAGAAGAACTAAATATGAGCCCTCCTAGATTTTAGCGATGCCCAAGCCTGAGGATAGACAAAGGAATGTTGAACACAGAAAAGCAAATACAATGGCCTGGGGTGTGACTTAGGAAACAAATAAATCAATACTAAAATTAATTTATGTACATGAAAATATTTCATCTACACCAAAGAAGGCAAAATATGCTGGCAGAGACAGACACACAAATCAGCTAACATAAAAGCCACAAACGCTATGGTGAGTGCTGTGAATTGTGCAAGACTGTTGAATCACAGATCTGTACCTCTGAAACAAATAATGCAATATATGTTAAGAAAAGAAGAAGAAGAAGAAGATAGCAGGAGGGGAAGAATGAAGGGGGGGAAATCGGAGGGGGAGACGAACCATGAGAGACAATGGACTCTGAGAAACAAACTGAGGGTTCTAGAGGGGAGGGGGGTGGGTGGATGGGTTAGCCTGGTGATGGGTATTAAAGAGGGCACGTTCTGCGTGGAGCACTGGGTGTTATGCACAAACAATGAATCATGGAACACTACATCAAAAACTAATGATGTAATGTATGGTGATTAACATAACAATAAAAAAAATTTAAAGAAAAGCCACAAACATCCACAGTGCAATGTGGCTAGACAATATGTTATAGAGAACGCATAATAGACACTGCAGTTCATTGTGCCTCAATTTTATCCTGGCTCCAACATCTACTTCCTGTGCCAATTATTTAATCACTCTGAGGATCAATTTCACCATCTGTGAAATGGCATTTTAAAAGTACCTACTGAATTTGTTCATTGGGGGTTAAATGAGAAAATGCACGCAAAGCACTTAAAATAGCTCCTGGCACATAGCAAGAACAAAAAGATATTAGCGACTATTATTTTATCTTCATCACTATAGAAGAGACATGTTGGTGTCTTTCCAAAATCCAAGCATTAGGAAAGGTGTGCACTTTTCAGAACTTCAGATCTCTAAAATAGTACATACAAATCACTGTTTAGTCACTCAGTTGGGCTATCAAAGGGAGGGGTCCACATTTCTGTGACACTGTGCACAGAACTCTACCCAGGTGTTAGGGGATTTGGATTCTTGGCCTGGTTTTGTCACCAGTGAGCCAGGTGACCTTGAATTAGTCACCTGCCCCTTCTGGATCTCAGTCCAGGCCTGTGAATGGCTGAGTTAGCCCCAGTCCTCTGTCACATCCTCTCAGGCTCACATTTTATGGGATCTGCATGATGGGCCATAAGCTTTGTGTGGTCATCCTACCACCTTCTAGCCCATCCCTCATTATCATAGCCCAAGCACACAAATCAACTCAAAGCAGTGGGCTCTGCAGTTCAGACACACTCTGGCTTTGTCTTCCTCAGTCGAAAACAGAAGAAACCTGACATCTTGCGTCCCCAGATTAATGACACCCAGGGGGCTGTCTGCAAGAGTCCTGCAGGTGCTCTGCCGGCTGGTCTTTTGTGCTGGTAATGCTTTTAGTATGACAATGTCTTTACTTTTGTTTCTGGCAAGAATTAATAAATTACTTATGATATTTAATAAGAAGCAGATGCTCCCAATGAGAATGGGGCCCGGCTGCCCATTAATTCTAGTTGGATTTTTCTTGCCGTGGTGAATGGAAGCAGACGGAGTAGGTGATCCACACGATATTTTGCAAGACCAAAGTCATCTGCAGAGAGTAGAGCTGAGAACAATTGCTCTGTATAATTCAAAATGGATGGAACAATGATATGATGTTTAAAATTAGAAAAAGCATTTGGTTTGTATAGTTAAAAGCTAATAAACCCTATGGCCCTGAAACTGTTTCAGATGCTGGGAAGTGATTTTACATAACCGAGATGGTATAGCTAATGAGTCAATAGTTACTGAAATGCTGCTGTGAGGCAGCATCAGGGTTATGGGTGGTAGAATGTGAAAAGAATGATATTTATTAGGTACCAACACTATGTCAAGCACGCATTCAAAACAATACATCTATGGACCTCGGCTCACATGTACGGAATCATTTGTCAAATTTCCCATACCTAGTTCAGTGTGATCCTGTGTGTGTATCTTTTTGTTTTGATTCGATGTGCTTTGTTCTATAAAACCATACCTTCTAGGAATGTTCTAATTTGGTTAGACAAATGACACAGGTGAACATTTATAATTCTACCGACAACTCTTTAAATAGTATATGATGTAGAGAAGCCACTGTGGCTGATTATGTTATTACTTTTGAACAGTGATCCCCATACCTCCACAATAGGAAGATCCTTCCCTGTGGATCTTTAGCCACGTGACCTGCTTTGGCCTCTTGGTAGGTACAGTGTACTTTGTTGAATCTTGATTTTGGGTCTAACCATTTGACTTGTCTTGACTAATGGAACTGTAGGAGAGGTGTCATCATCACAGAACTGAAACGGGCTTGGGTAGTTGGGCTTCTCCTCTTGTATCTCTGTTGTTGCCAACAGGACAGCTTCCCCTGGGCCCCAGAATGTGCACATGGGAAGCAGGCTCTGAGGCCAGCCGGCCGCAAAGAGACAAGCCCAGTTGGACCTGCAGCTTGAAATAGAGATGACCAAGATATGTTAAGAAAAAAGAAAAAGAAGAAGATAGCAGGAGGGGAAGAATGAAGGGGAGTAAGTCGGAGGGGGAGACAAACCATGAGAGACGATGGACTCTGAAAAACAAACTGAGGGTTCTAGAGGGGAGGGGGGTGGGGGGATGGGTTAGCCTGGTGATGGGTATTAAAGAGGGCACATTCTGCGTGGAGCACTGGGTGTTATGCACAAACAATGAATCATGGAACACTACATCAAGAACTAATGATGTAATATATGTTGATTAACATAACAATAAAAATTTAAAAAAAAAGAAATAGAGATGACCCAGTCTCACTTGAGTGAGAATAAATGATTGCTGTGTAGAGCCATTAAGTTTGGGTGTGGCTTATTTTATTTTATTATTATTATTATTTTATTTATTTGACAGAGAGACAGTGAGAGAGGGAACACAAGCAGGGGGAGTGGGAGAGGGAGAAGCAGGCTTCCTGCGGAGCAGGGAGCCCGATGTGGGGCTTGATCCCCAGACCCTGGGATCATGACCTGAGCAGAAAGCAGACGCTTAATGACTGAGCCACTCAGGCACCCCGGGGGGAGGGGTGGCTTATTTTATAGCAATAACCTTTCCAATCACCATGATGGGAGGGAGAAACTTTGAAATAATGGACAATTAGGGTCATCCTCTGCCCCAACTACAAAACCAATGCAGACTGAATTACAGCAGAAATTTTCAATGTTACCAGGATGGAAAGAATGTCATTCAGACCAGACCAGTACTTGACAAATGGAACTGATCCTCTACGGAAATCAGAATGGAATCAGTTGGATATGAAAGTCCCAAGGAAAGATTCAGGGAAGCATGAGTCAGTGGAGTTCATCCCAACACAATCAAAGGGAGAGAGGTCCAACCCACAGACTCCAGTTTCTATAGGAATTACATCTCTGTTGGGATCACTGTACAAAGACATCACAGGCTAGCACAGTTTGACAACTGAAATATATCAATATCATTTTTCTGGTTCAGGCCTCACCAAACCTCCTTCACCCTCCTGATAATGATACGACTTTCCCTGAGCATCAGCCAGCAAGGAGAAAATGGACTAGTCATGTCAACTTGTATACTCAGATGTGTGTGAATTAACATAATGGCATTTAGGAGTATGCAGCAGTCTCTAAATCGGTCAGGGTGAGTCTGACTTTGAAAAACATATTTGATCTCTATGTGCTGACAAAGTTAAGTTTTCAGACAAAAAAGTAGTGACAAGACTAAGGTAAAATCAATCTGGGGAGATCTATCGTTAGGTGTCAGTCTCTTCCGCGGACACTGTGACCTCACCAGTGTAGTTCTTTCCCATACAAGCTTCTATTACATCTAGCAAGAAGAAATACCCATTTAAATTTTGAGATTCCATGATTCTTTAATACAATGATTGCAAAATAAGTGGTGTAGTTAATAAGGGCCAAGCAAATTTAGAAAATGGAGGAGTATGATATCCTGAGGAATCAGAGGAAGGTCGTTCTACCTGGCAGGTGGGTTAAAATGTAATAATAAAATAATAGATTTAACATCATGGAGAAAAGTATGAACACAGACTCTGCGTTCTTGGTACATACTTAATGGCAAAGTAATCCTAGTAATTGGAAATGCTGAGAAGTGTCTGGGGGAGACAAAATGCCATGTAGGAACTGACAGTGAGATGTAAAAACTACAAGATCAATGAAATATATATAGATACATACAACTTTTCAGAGCACACATAAAAGCACAAGTGAATTACAACTGCAGGTGTTCTAAGGGTATGTAAGTGTAGTTAATGGAAGGTGGACGCTTATAAAACATTTCTTAGAACTATTATTTTTAAATACGTATTTCTTTGTGAGGAAAGGAGGGTCATAAGGTTAGGCTAGATTGGTTAATAAATGAACAAATGTATACCCAACTTTTGGAACTCAATCCCCATCATTAACCACAGGCTTTTACAGTTACATGGCACAATTAATACTATTATCTTTCTCTGAGAACCTATGAAATAATTTTACATCTGTTCCTTCATCTTTCCCTCATAAAAATGTGCACACCTATGATCACTCTCATTTTAGAGGTGTGAAACCCAAATATGAAAGAAGGTATGATGTACACAAGATTTCTCAGCTAACTGGTAAGTAGTATGCTGGAACAAGCTCATGTGAGTCCTCGATTGTGTGCATCTCTTCCCAGGTCTGCATTCAGCCATGTCACAGTGATGCCTTGAGCTTGGTCACCAAGGGGGTATTTACACTGGAAATGGGGAAACCAAAGCTACAGAGAAATCAGGGATTCCCCCTTGCGCCCCCCCTCCCCTAGCCTGAAAGCTGGTTGTTAAACATTCTACCACCACATCATTGACTAGGACCCTTGTCTACACAAGATCATCAATTCACCAAATTTTGTCCTGGCGCTTACACTCTCCTGACCCCCTCCAACGGGTGCAGTTATAGGTGCCCATGAATGCACAGGCAGACACCTCTAGGTTTGTCTCTAACTCTTTACAGAAATTTAATATTAACATTGTTCTGCTAATGATATGAGGATAGCCTCTTGGGGCAGAAAGAAAATATTTGGACTTCAATAATTTAATAAAAGTCAAATACTTTGTGTAATTCTAACGTTCCATCTTTGATGACTTACATGGTTTAATGAACCTTGACATATTTGAATCCTGGAGTTGATTACCAAGTATTCCAGCCAGGTAAATAGATAAGCATATTATGTTTGGATATTGAATAACAATAATTTTATTCACTTATCCTTGTATGTAGATCACTGTATTGAGAATATTAATATCATTTTACTACAAGCCAATGTTTCAAGTACTTTTAAGTAATTTTACTTTTGCTTGTATTATTTAAAGAAAAACTATAGAATGGATATGATTCTTCAAAGTACTTACCACAAATGCCACATGGTTTAGTGATAGAATAAAGATTTGGAATATTATATTCTGCTGATCCCTTACCACCCAATCTTTAATTGACCATGCCTCTTTCTTCTAAGAGACCTTATGTAGCCAAGAAGAGTCAACAAAAACACCAGCAGTACCAAAAAATATGAAAGGAAGCCAGTAAGAAAAGCAGATTGCAGTAGGAATAGAAAAATCTGGAAGTCACAATAATTACATTTTCACTTTAACTTAGTTGGTGCTGAAGAAAACAATTTTGCCTGGCCTGGCTGCAAAGCTCACTATATTTTACACTGAAGTTGGAAGACAGAGGATTTCCTTTTTAAGAATTGGTCCAAAGATTATACCATTATGACAAGAATTACTTTATGCTCAAAGAGGTTATGAGAAGGGACTCATCAACTATATGTTCCTAAAGATAAGCTGATTCTACACAAAAGGAAAATAAATGGGTGATGCATATGCAGTTTGTTCGGTGAACATCCTCTCGAAGCCTCAAGTGATTCAGTGTTTCTCTCACTGTCCCGCCCCCACCTCTTTCTTGCCCATGGGTATGACCTTTATACGACTCAAGATACCTGTGAGCCTGGTCTCCATTCTAGAATGCCATTCTTTAAACTATGAAACCTGTATCAGGCAAATGAGAGTAAACCTATGAGCTCCTCCGCCATGTGGAGCTCAGGCCTTGGAAGCTGGGCCCCAGGAATTTTAATCAGCCCCCCCCCCCGGGGTAAGATGGAATTGAAGCTCATTTTGAGTAGCAGCTGCTTGGATGACTATTCAGTGGAGTGATTGCATTCCTTCGTGGCATGAAAAATGGGAGTCAATGACTTAGATGGTTTCATCTCAAAAATTACCTTCCTCCTATGAATTGGTTGCCATTTAGATAATCAAGAACCCTAGTAGAACCATAGCCCTTCTCCAAGGGGAAAGGGCTAATAGAGAAAGAAGTGAGGGAGAGGGAAATGTGGAGGGAGGAGAAACGAAGAAGAAATGAGAGTAAGAGGAGAAGTTGCAGTATGTTTTTTCCATGTGCTGGTTAACTGCCCAACCCTAACAAATGAGGAGCTAGCTCAGATGAGGGGTTTTTCTTTCTTTTACAAGACTTAGCCTGGGTCCTTTAACTGTAACTATCTTTCTATGGCCAATTATTGGCATCACCAGCAAGTAACATTTACTTAGAAGCATCATTGGATTATTTGGGGGATATAAGGGTGGGTCCCAGTAGAACCATTATTTAAATTCTGTGTAGTAGGTGACCTTAATGGAGGAGGTATAATCTGGTTATGGCACAAACTAAAGATTAGAGACGACTCTTTACGCTCAAGCCAGACTCCTTTTCAATTGAAAAGAAAAGACAAAGTCATTTTCAACCTCTGATACTAGTTTAGCGGGGAGGAAAAAAAGGGAGGAAATCAGCTGAGCCGCAGTAGAAAATTCGTCCCCAGGGGCCACAAACAATAGCAAGGGAGAAGAGAAAAAACTATCTTTTGATATTATAGCTTTAGTTAATTTTGCTGTGCTAAGTGATCTGTTTTCATACAAATTAGCTTGTTCTTTTAGCTGAAGCTCACTTAAAAAAAAAAAACAAAAAGCAAGATAGTAAAATGTACAACATTTATTGTGCATGCAGCACATCCAGAATTCATGACTTGGAACTCCAAATCAGAACGAGGGATTTGGAACACAAAATATAGAACGTGCAGCATGGCATTACATGGAGCCCGGCGGCGAGAATGCACAGAAACTAAGTACAGTTGGCACTTCATAATTACAAGTGGCACAACACTGCGGCAGAAATCTAGTTTTTTTTTTTAATGCATGTGACTCAATATGGAATGTTTTTGTTCACGATGTGTACCTACTGCCGCAGACAACTGTCCAGGTGCTGTATGCATACTGGATTAACACCGGCTGGGGACAAATCGTAAGCAATATACAGATACACCTAGCATGGCCAAAAAAAACAAGATGTTGTGATATGGATTTGGATTGGTATACATACACACACACACACACACACACACACACACACACACACACACATAATTTCATAAGGACAGATATATACACACACAGATTATATATGTATTTTTATTTTAATTTTTTAAGATTTATTTTTTTTATTTGTCAGAGAGAGAGCACAAGCAGGGGTGGGGGGGAAGGATGGCAGGCAGAGGGAGAAGCAGGCGCCCCCCCGCCCCCGAGCAGTGAGCCCGCTGCGAGAGCCCGAAGGCAGACGCTTAACCAACTGAGCCACCCAGGCGTCCCTATATATGTGTATTTTAAAAATACGTTTGTTAAGATTAATATTTCATGCAGCAAACAGGGCTTAATTGAAAACATACTTTGAGAGCCATAAGGAGTTAGGCAAGTGAATAGTGAAACAGTGAACACCTTATTTTCTGCCTTCTTTTCTCCCTTCCCCCTTACCTTAGTCCCACGTTCTTGTGAAACAGGTAACTGAACGACTGTTAGGATTACATAGGCAAAACCTGAAGGCCTTTCTCCACCAGTTTTTTTAAGGTTAATTTATCCTTTACGGTGGGGTCCCAGATTACTATATCTTTGTACTTCTGTAATTTTGAGCCCTTGTAGGTGTCCACTGTGAGCACAAAAAGGATCAGTTAGGAAGAAAACATTTGGACTATTTTATTTAGTAATCATACTAGGTATTTCTGCAGTTAGTCCAAGAATTTCTAAATTTTAATTTATCTCTTGTCATGAATGCTTTGTATGGACGCTGTATTCTAGAATTTGCGTGAGCGACCATTGTCATTCTGCCACAAACACTACTGTGTGCAGCTCTTTAAAAGTAGGATTGTCTTTTATGGGCATTGTCAGCATTGATGCTAGTTAGTCTACTTCTATTTTGACGTTTAAATTTAGTGTAATTCATTTTGTGCCTATATATGTACACACATACATACATATAAACATAGGTATGTACTTGTGTGTATTTGATCTGGTCGCATGTGTATGTGTGTATACGTAAAGAGATATATACAAACAATGCTGGTTTGATATTTTACTTAACCAAAGAAAATATTTGGAATCTTGTCAAATCTCCTTATTTTACAGGAACAAAATTGGGCCCCAGGGCCCAAGCTGAATTTGTATCATCTGTGTATGTCATTTTACGATGCATGTATCTATATAAGTATCTACCTACAAATTGGGATAGAAATCTCTGTCTCTGTCCCTCCCATATATGTATGTATATGTTAACACACAGCACAAAATCAAAAACCCCCAAAAAATCATAAAAAACAACAAAAAGGAAAATTAAAATAATTCCACTACACAGAGATAACTATATTAATGCTTCCTTGTTAGTGCGATCATTGATTTTCCACATCTTTCTGGAGAGAAAGAAAAGGATTATGCCAGTTGATAATAATGTTTAAACTTAATAGCACTGATGGATATTGACTGTTACTATTTTTAAATCAGTAACAATTTGGTAGACCTAAACATTATCCTTCTTATGTGCATTTCTTTATTATGGAGTTTAAAAGATTTTTAAAAAATCTGTTAATATATTCTGGCACTTGTTTATGGCCTTTGCTTTATTTTCTACCTATGTTACAATTACGTAATAATTTTTTATAGGATAAGGATAGGCACAAAAGTTTTAACTTTTTAGTGAAATGTACGACTTTTATTATTACTTCCATCACTTTCACTTTAAAAAAATCTCTCTCATTCTACAGTCACTCATGTGTTCTCTTATAGTTTCTTCCACATTTATATTTTAATAATGAAAATTTAGCCGTTAATTCTTTAGAACTTTATTTTGGTGTGTGACATTGACACTTGATTTTATTTTTTTATTTTTTTAGTTTTTTAGTTTTCCTTGACACCATTTGATAGCTAATCCACTATTATCTTCTTTTTTAAAGATTTTTTAAATATTTATTTGTCAGAGAGAGTGAGCACAAGCAGGGAGAGCGACAGGCGGAGGGAGAAGCAGGCTCCCCGCTGAGCAGGGAGCCCGATGCGGGACTCGATCCCAGGACCCCGGGACCATGACCTGAGCTGAAGGCAGATGCTTAAGGACTGAGCCACCCAGGCGTCCCGTCCACTATTATATTCTCATAAAATTTTGTTGTGTCCTTTAGTATATATTAAACTTTTATTTTTATTAGTGAGTTCTAAATTCTGTTTCATTCATTTAGTATTTACTCCTTCCTATTCAACGTGTTGGTGATTACGCCTCTGCAGTACATTTTAATATCTAGAAACACTATTCCCATTTCTATATTCAAAAATTTTCATGGACATCATTCTCATGTATCTGTCCTTTCAGATCAATCTTGAGAATCACTGTGTCAAGTAAAAAGAGTGGAACTGTGTTTGAGTCAAACCCATAAATTAATTTTGGAACAAGATATCTAGAATATATACATTTTATAATTTTCTGTATCTAGGTACTTCACACTTCTTACTAAAGTTATCGCTTCTATTGCTTTATTACATATTTACCACCTACAATGTACGGTCCACCTAGTGACTGTTGATCTGTAAGAAAGAAATGGCCTTTTTCATAGCGTTTTCTTAAACCAGCTGCATCCATAAACATTTAGGAATTTTGCAGTATAGTATCTCAGATTTTTAGGTATATTATTAAAAATAGTGTCTTTATTTTCCTCCTCTTTTGTGTCCTGCCTCGATGGCCAGGATTCAGAACACTGTTAAATAATAATGGGGATAGCAGACATCCTGAACTAAATCTCTTCTTATTTTAAAAGGTGTGTTCCCAGTATTTCAGTGAAAATCTGCTGGTGGTTTAATAGCGATGTTCCCTATCACATGAGGCAAGTATCTTTCTAATCCTCGTTGCTACTTTCCCCCCAATCTGTAATGGATATTTAGTTTTATTAAATGCCGTTAAAGTATCTGCTGAGACTGTGTGTTGTGTGGCTTTTGTAATTGCATCTTTGCTAAGCCATATTATATAGGAGAGGTTCTTATGTTTATTTAACTTCCACCCAAGCCTGCATTTAACACTCTGGGTGGAGGCAGATTTTTCTTTTACTAGATAAAGTCCAATTTGATTTGTTCATATTTTATCGTCTATAATTTTCTTTTGCTCTTTCTGTCAGGTTTTGTTTTTACTTTAGTTTATAAAATGGTCTGGCTAGCTTTCAAACTCTTTCTATGTTCTGGAACAATTTATTAAACCTGCCCCTTGAAAACCTGATCTACAAGTCCTGGAGCCTTTTGTGGAAATAATTATTTGATATCTTTCATTTTTTCACTAGGTATTCCATATAGTCTGGTTTTCTAATTATTTATGAGTCAATTTTCCCCACTTCTGCTTTCTTTAAATAAATCATCCACTCTACGAAAATTCTCAAATTTGTAAGCACACTTAGATATAACATACAATTTTCTGTATTTTTAAAAATACTGTCTTTTTTTCCTATGGTCTATATCAGCTCCAGTTTTTTTCTGTCATATTTTACCTCTTTTTAATAATTAAAGTTACTAAAAGCTTGTCCTTTATTTATTCCCTTTGTCCCACAGATGGACTGATATTTTTTTTTTTGCTTTTATTATTATTTTTCTCCTTGATTTTTTAAATTTTGGGTCATTTCTCCAACTTCTGAGATTGACTTCTTAATTCATTTATTTATATTCTTTCATGTTTAAGTAAGCATAATTAAGGCCATAAAAATTGGGCCCACTATGTTACTAGACAAGATTTTAAAAATTTTCATTGTTTCTAAATAATCATCATTCATTCATTTATAATCTACCATGTGCCAAGCATTGTCTTCTTTTAGAAAAAAAACTAAAATTACCATTTTAACTTTTTCTTAGAACAGTTGATTTTAGGAAATTTTTCCTTTTAAAGTGGTTAGATTTTTGTTGGTTTTGACTGCTTAAACTTGTATTACTAAGTATTAGTCTTATTGCATTATACTCAGGGGAATATGCAAATATTCTAGTGTTGGGAAATTTCTGTTTTTCCTTTGTGGCTTAATATATGATGAACTTTTATAAATATCTCATGGGGAACTGAAAAAAGGGAAAAGTCTCTCCAATGTTCATTCAAATTTATTAGTTACAATAGTCAGACTCTCCTAGTTGATTTTTCAAAGGCCAAGAAAATCTGTTAGAACATAACTAGCAATTATGAATCTGACCAATGTGTTCTTTTAAATAGTTGTTAGTACATTTTAATGCACACAACTTCATGACTAAATTATACTCAGCAAAATAGAACAGCGGTCATCATTCCATATTTGTTAACTAAAACAATTTTTCCCAAAATTAACATCGTCCCATTATTTTGTTTCTGTCTTCTGAAAAGTCCATGCCCATCAAATTATTTTTTTATGTATGAATAAATAATAGTAGATAACAGAGAGATTTAGAGATGAAACGGAACACTACCTCTGTAAGGAGCTCCATGGAGTTGTCCTCATTACTGGCTCTTAATGAGCCTGGGTCTCTGAGTTAGTCGGTAATAAAACTTTTTGTTTACATCATTCTGGAAAGTAGAACTGTTCTGTTTCATTACATGAAAATAGAGGCAATCCATTCCTTTTTTTCTCAACCCAATTCCTCTGACCTGACCGATGGGGAAGCATGCCCGGGTTCTGGCACTAAGTTGCTGGCCACGCTTAGCTTTTAGGCTGGGGCTATTCAGGGCTATTGCAGCGGGGTATCAGTAGGAGTCGTATCAGGGACTGCTAGTCAGATGCTGTTTTAAAGCTCAGTTAGGATTAGGCTCTGGTCTTGACATGAAAATTGCATACATGATATGCAAAATGAACGTAACATCATCTGGTTATATTTTGATAATGTAATTTCTCGGTCTTGAAACAATCTGAGTAGCAATTTAAAGGGTGATGAAGTCATTAGGAAGTGTTACCTGAAAAAAAAAACACCTCTCCAGCGTGTTCAATTCTAGGCAACTTATTAAAAACAATGAATATAAAGGTTTTCACATGTCCCTAAGAGAAATAATTAGGACAGCACTTCGAAATTTTAAATTTATAGAAGGCAAATAGGAAGCGATTTCAAGAATAATAGTTTGGATCATGTCCAATGGACCCAGAAGTCTGACACACTGCTCAGAGTGACACTGGCCTTCTGACCATTCATTAACTGCCGCACGGAGTCGAATAAGCCAGACTCTGGTCCCAAAACAGGTAAAACAAAATGTACAATACACCGCAGTGCCTTCGAGTGGTTTTTCACCTACGTGAAATGTTAGAGTAACCCTTAGCTGCTGCAAGGAGCATGAGCTCTATTTTCCACATATAGGAACAGAGGACTCTGAAATGCTTTAGATAATAACCTAAGACAGGGAGCATGGTCAGACCCCACCGGGGCACCTAGGCACTGATGCAGGGTTGTGTCTCTCTCTCCATTCTCCGAGAAGCTGGAATCACCTCAGAAATTAAGCGAGTTGTATGTAAGCAAAATCACAAGCCAGGAAGATCTTGGCTGGGCTTTAGGGATGTATACGTGTGGCAGATGGGCAGGAGGTGTGTATGGAGGCTAGGCCTCTCCCTCCCCCCTCGTCCTCATCCTGAACATGGAGGTCAGGAAAAGGGAGGCGGGGGCAGAAAAGAGCGGTAGAAGGGACATGAAGTTGGGCCACTGGTGATGTGGAAAATGGCAGACATGGGATACCCGTGTGGGTGTGCTCATGTGCTGGGGACACGCTGAGGGGGCCTCATGGACAAGCTATATGGTCTGGGTGAGAGATTCGCCTGCTCCAAAATATCCAGAGTTGCCAATAGGCCCAACCCCAAAGTAGTAAAATGGCCAGTTTGATTTATATATAGCCAAACCTAAATCAAAACAAAGAATGACATTGGAAGAGCATTTTCTAGGGAGGCGTCTTTAGCTAGAATCCAGAGGAAAAGACACCCATTGCAAAGGACTGCCAAAATGTGGGTTCCCCAAATGCAGAAAGTGAAAAAGATAAACTCTGGGGTCCTCCAGACCCAATCACACCCACTGTTCTCTTTGAGATGATAAGACTGACCTCATAGGAATTTTTGTGAAGATTCATTAAGAAACTTCCAAAAATCCTCTCTTAATAGTAATATATACAGACTACTGTAAGTACATCACTTGCTTCCAAGTTCTAGAACTGACTTAGAATCATAAATAACTATATGTTGACTTTCAAGCATTTTTTTTACTGTTTTACTACTTACAAAGATAAAATATGGCAGTTTTTAGAAAATTTAAAAATACAGAAAGAAAAAAAATAAAAGTCCCAAGAATCTAACCACTAAGAGTCAGCTACTGTCAAAGATTTGATGGACACCCTTCCAAGGCTTGCTCTATAATATATGGATATATATGTATGACCATATATGTATATAATTTGCACATAAATGGGATCAAAATATACATGCTGTTTTACAAGCTGTTTTTTTCCAACAATATGCCAAAGAGATTTTTTAAGATAGTGTACAGACAGATACACACACACACATGCACACAATCTCAAGAGCCATGCAGTAATCTATTGTGTGGGATTTTTCATAGAATATTTAACCAGTTTCCTATTGATTAGCAACTAAATTTCATCCACCTTTCATGACTGGAAACATTACTGTGACAGCATCTCCTTGTACGTACATCTTACAGACTTGTCTGAGTATCTCCTTTGGAAAGATTTTTAAAAATGGGATTGCTAAATCAAAGGGCAGCACATGCAAAATTCTGGTATTCCAGATTATTTCTCAACCCACTTCCTTTGACCTTACTGATGGGGAAGGATGCCCAGATGCTGGCGTTAATATGCTGGCCACTCTCAGTTTGCAGTCTGGTGAGTTTTCAGTGTGTTCAGTGTAATCACGGTGGGATATTAATTTCCATCCTTGCATTACTTCTTGAATATCTACTATTGACCAGGCACTATTTGCAGCACTAAGTATTCAGTAATGAAAAAAAAAGAAATAGCCTCTTGACAGGAGCTGTCTTGACACAGAGTAAAGATAAACTTAACACGCAATGTGATAATAGCCGTAACAGGAGTGCAAACTGACATTTGAACTTGAGTTTGATGGATGAGTAGACATTTGCCAGGGGGGAAGGAGGAACAAAGTAGAAGACCAAGAAGTACCAAGTGATACATGTTAAAGTCCTTTGGAGAAGAATAAAATTTCAATGGGGCGGGGCAGAGGTTGCCTACATGTCCACATTTTCAAAAATGTGTACCACGGTACAGAATCCCCGAGTGATGCTTTTGGGAGAAAAGGTTCAGCAGACAAATATGTTTGAGGAATTGAGGATATTGCTGGCTTATAATCCCTCATACACAGTTCTCAAATCCAAACAGCTCAGAAAACCAAATATGTTTTGTAATTCATCAGGCTGCAAAACCTTACCTGAACTGATATGAGGCTATTTATAGTCTTGATTTATCTCATTTAATATAAATGTCCATATACTTTGGTATAGAAATAGTAAGGTTAGCACTGGTAAGTGCTATGTAATATTTAGAAAGGTACCGAACATCTGAAAAACTCCGAATTCCAAACACACCCAGCCACATTCTGTTTGGATCAAGGACTGTGGACCTGTACAATGTCCTTTTAGAGAGTCACAATGCACATTACCAATTTCTACGTTCTTCAGTTAAAAAAACAAACAAAATTCCCATATACTCCCTGCCCCTGCACATGCATAACCACCATTGTCAACATCCCCCACCGGAGTGAGACATCAGTTACAATTGATGAACCTGCATTGACATATCATAATCACTCTAAGTTCATAGTTTACATTAAAGATTTTCTATTGCTGTTGTATATTCTACGGGTTTGGACAAATGTATAATGACATGTATCCATCATTATGGTATTATACAGAGTATTTTCACTATTCCATAAATCCTATGTGCTCTGCCTATTTATCCCTTCCTCCCCAATTCCCAATCAGTGGCAACCACTGATATTTTTACTGTCTCCACGGTGCCCTTTTTCCAGAATATCATATAGTTTGAATCATATGGTATGTGGCCTTCTCAGATGGACTTCCTTCACTTAGTGATATGCATTTAAAGTTTCTCCGTATCATTTCATGGCTTGATACCCCATTTCATTTTATCACTGATTAACATTCCATTGTCTGGATATACCACAGTTTACTCATTTATCTCCTGAAAGACATCTTTTTTTTTTTTTTTAAGATTTTATTTATTTATTTGACAGAGAGAGACACAGTGAGAGAGGGAAAACAAGTAGGGGGAGTGGGAGAGGGAGAAGCAGGCTTCCTGCCAAGCAAGGAGCCCGATGTGGGGCTCGATCCCAGGACCCTGGGATCATGACCTGAGCCGAAGGCAGATGCTTAACAACTGAGCCACCCAGGCGCCCCATCTCCTGAAAGACATCTTGATTGCTTCCAAGTTTTGGCAATTGTGAATAAAGCTGCTATGAACATTCATGCGCAGGTTTTTGTGTAGACATATGTTATCAGCTCCTTTGGGTACCTACCAAGGGGCTGGATTGTATGGTAAGAATATGTTTAATATTATGAGTAATCACCAAATTCCTTTCCAAAGTGTTTATATTCTTTGCATTCACACCAGCAGTGAATGAGAGTTCTTACCCTTCCTTATCTTCCCCAGTATTTGGTGTTGTTAGCGTTTTGGATTTTGGACATTCTAATAGGGGGTGTGTAGTGGTATCTCATTGTTGTTTTAATTTGCATTTCCCTGAGGATCTATCGTATGGTGCATCATTTCATATGCTTGTTATGCTTGTTATATGTATTTTTTTTTTTTTTTGATGAGTATGTGTTCAGGTCTTTCATCCATTTTTGAGTCAGGTTGTTTTTTTTTTTATTGTTACGCTTTAAGAACATTTTTGTATATTTTGGATAATAGTCCTTTATAAAATGTGTTTTTTGCAAGATAAAAAAAAAAAAACAAAAACAAAAACAACAACTAAATTTCTTCCACCTAGTATTTCCCACATAGATTTGGCTTTTCAACATTTATACCCTCCTTTTTGTTTATAAAACACTTAGTACCCATCCCAAAGAAAAATTACAGTTAATATTCCAAGAAATCCATTTTGGGAAATACTGTTTAGTCCACAGCTAAGCAGTCAGCTGAAGTCTATGAGTAAAGAGAAAATAATTCTCTTATTTTCCAGGATAAAAGCCTGTATTCAATGAGGATAATAAACTGACATATGCCACCGGTTATGAGACTCTTTCAAAAAATGATACAAGCCTGAACTAAGGCATTCTGAATGGCATTTATTAAAGGGGATGACAGATCCAAATGTGGGGAGGGACCATTTCAAGGCTGAATTGATAGCCTCTTGGATTTGAAAAGATGTAGAAAGCAAAGGAGAAGGAAGAGACCATTGCAATTCTAGGTCTGCTAAATCGAGAGCAAGAGAACAGGTGAGTGGTGATGCTATCAGTTGGGCTAAGGGGTATGAGAGAATCCATCAGTGCATGGAGGAAGATGCCTAGGGAGGTTGTAAATTCCAGGGGCCGGTAAAGTGCAGGTGAGGAAGCAGAGATTCTCATGAGGCTATGGGAAATCAGGCTGTGCTTCCAGAGAAATATTTGGTCTGGAAATATGGAGCTGATGGTATGCAAGAGTACAAGAGTCTAAAATGTCACACCTCCAGGGGACACGCACAATAATAAGTCAAGACTAGGACTCTGGTGAGATGTCAGCGTTAACTAGAGGGAGGGATGGGAGGAAGAGCTACTTAAGGAGAAAGAGGAGCATTCGCAGAAGAGTAAGGAGCAGCAGAGAGTTTCAAGTGTTGGCCATGGTTCCCCACCGCATGGATCAAGGGGCAGGAGGCCTGACCCCGGGTCCTGGCCTTGGGCCATCATCAGGAACCATCTCCGCAGTGAGGCTGCACAGGAACCAGACCCAACTAGGCTGGGGAGTGTCTTAGCCTGCTCAGGCTGCTGACACAAATGCTGTAGACCCAGGGGCTTAAAGAACAGAAATGTATTTTCTCACAGTTCTGGAGGCTGAAAGTCCATGACCACGGTCCCGAATGCTTCAGCTTCTGCTGAAGGTTCTCTTGTTTGTTTGCAGAGACCCACTTTCTCACTGTGTCTTCCTGTGGCCTCTCCTTGGGGGTGTGTGTGTGTGTGTGTGTGTGTGTGTGTGTGTGTGTGTGTGTGTGTGTGTGTGTGTGTGTAGAGAGCTCTATTGCTTCCTCTTTGTATAAGGCCACCACAGAAACTGAGCTAATTTATCTCCAACAGCATCCGCTTCCTTGAAATTGATGTTGCGTCAAAGCTGAATTGAACAATTCAACAGCTCATGTTTCCTTCCATGTTTGGAAGTGGCTGCCACTGTTTCCAAAAAACAAAGAGGGTATGTTTCCAGGATGTGGTGGCAATTTACCTGGGCTGTTCATCCACAGATGATACACATCACTTAAACATTTAAATAGACTTATCGGCCTAAGAAATACAGGATTGTGCAAGATTAAAAAGTTACCTCCACCTGCCACCACTTTCGAGGTGAGATCTGAAAGCAAAATTCCATGGTCTCCAGTCCCACAATTATCCTAAACTTACTTCACACATCTCTAGTTGGTCACCTCTGAATGGCCAGAGCACCATCTGCCCCAATCCTCATTCCCAGAGACCAAGGAGGTGGTGGATAACTAGTCCATCGGCAAGAACAAGTCTGGGCATGATTCTGCTCCACAGACGGAAAAACACCTGGACAGCTGCTTATGTTATCATAAAAACGGGGATTTTAAGGGGCACCTGGGTGGCTCAGTTGGTTAAGTGACTGCCTTCGGCTCAGGTCATGATCCTGGGGTCCCAGGATTGAGTCCCACATCTGGCTCCCTGCTCGGCAGGGAGTCTGCTTCTCCCTCTGACCCTCCCCCCTCTCATCCTCTCTCTCAAATAAATAAATAAAATCTTTAGAAAAAATTTAAAAAATGGGAACTTTAAGTAGAAAAGAAGGAGGAAGGGTAAAAGCATTTAAAAGATTCTGCGGGGGGTGCCTGGGTGGCTCAGTCGTTAAGCGTCTGCCTTCGGCTCAGGTTGTGATCCCAGGGTCCTGGGATCGAGCCTCGCATCGGGCTCCCGTTCAGCGGGAAGTCTGCTTCTCCCTCTCCCACTCCCTCTGCTTTTGTTTTCTCTCTTGCTGTCTCTCTCTCTCTCTCTGTCAAATAAATAAAATCTTTAAAAAAAAAAAGATTCTGCAGAATAGCACTTTCCTCCAAGTGGCTCCCTGTGCAACTAGAAAACACAGACCCATCAATTCAATCATTCATTCAGCCCACCAACCAACCAAACTTCACGGGACACCCATGGTTTGCCAGGCCCTGGAAATATAGTGGCAACAAGGTGGATACTGATCCACGGCTCCCAGCTCTCCTTACAGGCAAGAGTGTGGTAATAGCAATCACAACAGACTGAGATGTTGTGATAAGGAGGCCTGGTATGGAGAAAACATAGAACAGAGAGATTTAAATGGGATGTGGTGCTTCGAATCCAGAGGATAAATAGCATTAATTAGACGAAGAGAAGGAGGAAGCAATCCAAAAATACAGAAGAGCAAATAGAAGCCCAGAAGTGTGAACAAGAACAGAGAGAGTTCAATTCATCTAAGGGAGGAAGGGAAACCCAACAACCAAAAACAGCTGGGCCCAATTAAGAGAGAAAGTGGGCACAGCTGAAGCAGGTAAGGTCAATGGCCTGGTCCAGGATGACTTTGTAACTCAAATTAAGGTACTTGAACCACAGCCTATGGTTGGTGAGACCTTATCAAAGGGTTTTAAGAACACGTGTGTGCTTGTGTGTGTGGTAGGGGCTAGTGGACCGGCTGATAGAATCCGATGTGCATGACAGGATTAGGAAAATCACGACCTGCCGCATTCGGGATGGATTAGAATTGGAGACCAGTCCTAGGGTGATAGCAGTAGACAGGTAGGGTGATACTGGGTTGTAATGTAGAATACTTCAGAGCAACCAAGTTTTGCCTACTTGAGTTGTGCAGATCAGGGTTCAACACCAACAGGGGTGAAGGCTCTTCTCCTAGGGTCTTATTGGTTCATGGTGTGTGGGGGGAATCCCTAATCCTCTGCGAAGTCTAAATGACTTGCTGCTACAATATCTACCTAACCTTTGCTCTTTGCACTGTGTGCTTTGGGTGGATAACCTTTAGTGTGGTTTTCTTTTTCTCCTG
The DNA here is from genome assembly GCF_037043125.1 of Eumetopias jubatus. NCBI lineage: Eukaryota > Metazoa > Chordata > Mammalia > Carnivora > Otariidae > Eumetopias > Eumetopias jubatus. Next base: position 12,270,369 of record NW_028274820.1, read on the forward strand.
CAAATGCTACAATCTGCTTTTGTACTACTGGGGAATTGAGTTTGCCTAGCGGAGATTGACTCAAAACAGAGCCTGGGGAGCCACCAAGCTTAACCCACCCAGTGCTGCAGAACAGAGCCATCCATAACCTGGCCAGCCAACGGGAGGAAACACACAACCAGGGGCCTGGTTCCAAGCTGGATTCTGGTGAAGCAGAGATGACAGATGCCACTGCTTTCTGCCAAACACCCATTCCAACCCCATTAGTGCATCATGTAAGGATGAGCGTGCAAGAATCATGCTGAAGACAAAGGCAGCCTGGAGGGCTGCCCGCGAGCTGGAGCGTGGCTGTGCGTGCTGGGGGCTGGGCTGGGCAGTCTGGTCTGGCCCCCCACCCCTCCTGCCCCTCTGCACTGAGGTATGCGGATGGCAGGGGGCCTGCAGCCAGCTTACTTCTGCTGGAGGGCATGCGGAAAACCAGGGACTTGGCCTTAGAGGCAGGCTCTGCAAAGGCGTATAGCCCTGGAGTGGGCAAGCAGAGCTGCTGCAGGTTTTCCTACGAGCCTAGAAAAGGCAAATGTGTTACATAGAGACACTGAGCACATCAGGTTGCCATGAAAAAGGTGGATACTAAAAGCAACGTTATGTCTGGCCTCTTTGAAATTTCCTTCTGACTATCACTGAGGCTGACTAGCTGGTGGCCAGGGAGGGCAGCTTTACCATGCAGCTTATTCCCAGAAAGCCTGGGTCTGGGAGTTATTAGAGGCAGAGCTGAAGGCTTTCATCTGCAGTAACTGTTTATTAATACTCGGTTAGCACTCTGTCCTTCACTTGCATGGGCTTTCTGGTCACATATAGAGGGCAGATGGCGTGCCATTGCTGAAAGGGACCTGGGCTTTATCTCGCTCGCTCTACTCCACCGAACTCCAGGTTGGGATGGGGAGAGGAGTTTGCTGGGCTTTTAGGGCATTCCCAAGGGATGTGTTGGGATGAGGGCCTGGAACTGCAACCTGATGAGGAGAGGAGTCTTGATCCACATCGGCTCTCCCTGGAAGGAACTGATATTTCAGAAGCACTTGCCTCCCGGAATGAGTCCAAGAGAACCCTGGCTTTGGTGTTGGGGACCACCTGCGTGGCCGCCTGTCCGCAGCTGGGGGGGTGAGGTTGGGGGGGGGACGGTGAGGGGCTTCCACAGGCCAGAACTGGGCCTGCAGGGGAAGGAGGAGCCGGTGAGCCCAAGGCGGCCAGGCTGCCTGGCAAGCTGCCAGCCACGTGGGTGTCCCTCAGTCCTGCTGGCTCTTTCTTTCTCTTTTCTATCAATACTGCTTTGCCGTAAGAGATACTTGGAGAGAAGGCAATCAATCCGCTGATAGCAGAGCAAGGACATTTG